>NC_137040.1:6920328-7002828 GCF_032717465.1 Coenobita brevimanus | reverse complement strand
GATGGAGAATAAAGGTGGGGAGGGAAGGAAGGAAAGTATGTAGATGGGGAGGGGAGGGAAGGCTGTAGATTGGGATGGAAGGAAAGGATGGAGATAGGGAGGGAAGGGAA
Organism: Coenobita brevimanus; assembly: GCF_032717465.1. NCBI lineage: Eukaryota > Metazoa > Arthropoda > Malacostraca > Decapoda > Coenobitidae > Coenobita > Coenobita brevimanus. The sequence continues at coordinate 7,002,718 of NC_137040.1, read as the reverse complement.
GAATGAAGAAGGGAAGATAAGGGAAGGATGGAGATGTGGAGGGAAGGGAAGGATGGATAAGGAGGTGAGAGGGAAAGAAGGAGGTAGAATGGGAGGGGGAGGGAAAGAAAATAAATGCGTCGGAGGAGGAAGTTAGATCAGACAGGTGGGGGGGGGATGGAATGGATGGAATTCTGGGACACAGTGAGGGAGAGAGATGGATGAGTAAGGAGGGAAGGAAAGGAAGTAAAACAAGGGGAGAAGAGAGGGAAGGGAAAGGAGGAGGAGGGGAAGTGTATCGTATGAGGAAGAGGAGTTATAGATGATGGGGAGGGAGAGGGAAGGGGAGGTGTAGGAGGAGGAAAATTGGAGAAGGGGAGGAAAATGAAGCAGGATGAAGAAACAGCTGGAGAAAGAAAAGGAGCTGACAGGAAAAGGGGAGGAAGGGGGGGGGGTGATTCTGGGATGCCGGAGGAAAACTAAGGGAGGGGAAGGAAGGATAGGAAGGATGGTGAGGGGAGGAGAGCGAGGGGTAGAGAAGATGTAGGGAAAAGAAAGGAAGTGGGGGGGAAAGAGGGGAAGAAGATGAAGGAATGGGAAAGGAGGCAGAAGGAAGAAGCAGAGGATGGGAGTCACCACTTCGGCAACAATACCCACCGTCCATACTGAATATATTATGAAAACACCATTCCTTTGCTGCCACTCGATACCTTAGCTTTATATCTTTTAACTATTCTTAAAAGACGTGATCAATAATACACATTTCTGCTTATTTATGTCTATTTTAAACCCTTCAGACATCGGACGTCTTTCCCAATTAGTTCTGGCGACAACCTTAAGATTATTGTCAGATTTGGAAATGCCTCGCGTACTGAAGAGGTAAACTTAACGCTATACTTAACACACCCACTTAGCAAAATCTCTCCAAAGCTGAATACAAACGTCATCGTAGCAACGCATTTCATGTAAATTAAACTGTTGAAAAGTCAAATAATGCCACATTCATCGACCTCCTAATACTCTTTCACGAACATCATCAATTATCATCATCATCACAATCCTCCTCTTCTCCTCCTTATCATCGTCCCCATCCCCATTCCCAACCTCCTCCTCCTCCTCCTCCTCCTCCTCATCATCATCATCATCATCATCATCATCATCATCATCATCACAATCATCGTCATCATCACCATCAATATAATCATTCCCAACACATCAAAAAGGATGGGTATATTCATCATGAAAAAAAGTAGGAAAATTCAAGGGAACCAATGTATTCCCAGCGAGTCGCAGAAAGTGACTAAAAGGGAAGGGGTCGTGGGGCAGATATAAATCTACTACCCTTTAATACATAGTGAGGGATACACACACACACACACACACACACACACACACACACACACACACACACACACGGGGAACTATTAATCAAGAAAATTCAAAAGAAACACAAAACTTTGAACAATTCCTACGGGTAAAAACGCCACACACACACACACACACACACACACACACACACACACACACACACAGGACACTAATAATCAAGAATGTCTAAAAGAAACACAGAACTTTGAACAATTCCTACGGCTAAAAACGACACACACACACACACACACACACACACACACACACACACACACACACACACACACACACACACACACACAGGAAATCACTCAACAAGGAACTCCCTCAAACCTACCAAACATGAAACGCTGGGCAAAAGACAGCAAGATGGAGGTAACAGGGGAAACTGGTGAAATAAAAGGAACGGTAAAAAAGGCCAACTCAGAAGACAAGAGGACAGCAAGACTCTTGGGACGGGAGTGGAAGGAATTGTTTTGTCTTCTTACTTCTCTCAATCTCTCTCTCTCTCTCTCTCTCTCTCTCTCTCTCTCTCTCTCTCTCTCTCTCTCTCTTTCGTGCGCGCGTTACACACCTGAGTACACGCTAACACTTACACGCACGTAGAAAAATCCAGATAAACTCCCACCCCCCCTTCTCTCTCATGCACATAAATCCACCTCAGCCTTCATCAACCTCTCTCTCTCTCTCTCTCTCTCTCTCTCTCTCTCTCCAGGGGGTTACGACGCTTGCCAAACTCTGGTGACGAACTGCGCACTGTTTTTGATGAACGTGGGCAAAAACATGGGGGACAGGGAGATGGAGAGGGAGAGGGAGGGAGAGGGAAAGAGAGGGAGAGGGAGAGGGAGAGGGAAAGGGAGGGGGAGGGAGAGGGAGAGGGAGAGGGAGGGAGAGGGAAAGGGGGAGGGAGAGGGAGGGGGAGGGAGAGGGAAAGGGAGAGGGAAAGGGGGAGGGGGAGGGAGGGGGAGGGAGGGGGAGGGGGAGGGGGAGGGGGAGGGGGAGGGAGGGTGCTAGGGAGGAAGAGAGGGAGGAGAGGACTGAAGTCAAGAGAGCGAAGGGGAAGAGAGAGAGAGAGAGAGAGAGAGAGAGAGAGAGAGACTAAGCAGACTGTCAGAGGGAATGGAGTGGAAGGAAACTAGAAGCAGAAAGTAATGTAAGAAGAGAATTATACGAACCGGATACGAGAGAGAGAGAGAGAGAGAGAGAGAGAGAGAAAGGAAATGGGCAGCCAGGGGAAAAAAGGAAATGTGGGACAGGAAATGGGAAGTGAGAGAACATTACCGCCATCAATATAGCACTTTTTTCTCTCTCCCATTTCTGCTCCCTCTCCCCACCTTCCTCCTCACTCCTATTCCTCTATTTTTATCCCCCATTTCTGTTTGTAAGTCTGTTTTTCTCTCATCTATCTATCTATCTATCTATCCATCTATCATCTTCCTTCTTTCAACAGTTAATCTAATTTGCTAAGGAAACTGCCAATCTCTGTCGTATTATTTTTGTATTTATTCGTAAATTTTCCGATCTTTCATGGTTCCTATTCTCGTCGGGTAAGGAGGCTCCCTAACACCTCTCCGAGGGTGATTTATTTTTGGTTATAGCTGGTTAATATCTTGTAGGTTATCTACTCAGAGTATGGCGATATTACAACGATTTATGTAACACAAGGAAGGTGGGTAAGGTGTAGTAAGAAAATAAGTCGCTTAGGAAAAGGTGTTAGGGAGTTAACCTACGAGAATACGGCCTGATAGTGGCTGAGAGAGTAAGGATCCACGGACAATTTGGCTGGAGAGGAGTATAGAATTATCATTTTCCATAATTTTGCACTAATTCTTTCTCATATCTTTCCTATCATTTTTTTTTTTTTTTTGTTAATCACACTCGTCTTCTGCCTATAATCCTTCCCATGTTTCTCATTTTTTCTCGCCTCTGTTTCTTCTTTTATTCTTCTTCATTAACACAATTTTCTGTCTTCTGTTTACATCCTTTCTATCTTTCTAACAATTTTCCTTCCTTGCTTTTTGTTTTTTTTTACATTTATGATATTCTTCACTAACATCATTTTCTATGTCTGCCATTATCGTTTTCTATCTAGACTCTTTCTCTCATCCTTCCTGTTTTTTTTTGTTTTTTTTGTTCAATTCATTAACATCTTTTCCTATCTCTGTCATTACCGTCTTCAATTTGCACCTTTCCTGTCTTTCTCGCATCTTTCCTCCCCCTCTCTTTCTTCTCTTATTCTTCTCGTCACCTTCATTAACACAGTTTTCTCTCTCATCCTTTATCGTTTTCTGTCTCCTCCTTATCTTCCTCGCACTCTTCTCCCGTCTTTTCCTTCTTTTCTCATTTTCTTCATTTTCTGTTTCTGCCTTTATCGTATTCTATCTACATCCTTTCTATCTTCCTCATCTTTCCTCCTCTGTTTCTTCTTTTATTCCGTCCTCTTCATTAACACCTTTTGCCAACTCTGCCTTTGTCATCTTCCATCTATACCTTTCCTCTCCTTCTTACATCTTTTCTCTCCCCTGTTTCTGCTTTTACTCTTCCTTTTTTTTTCATTAACACCAATTTTTATTTTTGTCCTCCTTGTCCTCCTTACATCTCTTCTCCCTACTGTTTCTTCCATTTTTCTTCTCATTTTCTTCATTAAAATCACTTTCTGTCACACTCCCCTTCTCGTCAATTATTCACTCAATATTTTTCCTATCCCCAGCTTTCCAGAATATATCTTTTTAGTGCTCTGTTTCATTCTTTTCTCTAGTTTACATTCTCAAGACTTTTTTTGTTCTGATATTCTTCTCCTAACTCTTCTCTCTCGTTTCCCCTGAATCCTTTAAGCTCTGTATCTTATTTTCTCTACTGTCTCTTGTTTTTCTTTTTTCACGTTCCTTCCTTACAATGTCGTCTCTTTCACGTGTTTGTTTTTACTCAATCTATTTTTTTCCCCAGTTTTTTTTCTACCTTTCATGTCTTCTATTCCTTATTTGTTTTCTGTTCATCTCATTCCTCTTATCTTTGAAATTTACTCTTTTTCTTATCTTTTACCTCCTTTCACCGAATCTTTTCCCTTTTGCAATTACCTCAATCCTCCACCTCGTGTTTTTCTGCTCCTCACTTTCCATTCACCTTAATCCTTCTTATCCCCTTCCTTGCTCTCTCTCTCTCTCTCTCTCGTTTCTCCATTTACCACCCCTCCCCTTTTCCCCCCCACCCCTTCTCCATCCTCCTCCTTCAAGTCCTCCCTTTCCCTCCCACCTCCCCTTACTTTTTTCTCCCCTCCTCCCCCCACTTCTTCAGTCATCTCTCCCAAATTCCCACCTACTCGTAACTCCCCTCCCTTCTTCCCTCATCTCTCCTCCTTTTTCCCCCTTCATCCTCTCCCTTTCCCTCTCATCTCCCCTCACTTTTTTCACTCCCTCCTCCCCTCAACTTCATTCCTCTCCCCCAGTTTTCCACTTATCCACCCTCCCTTAATCCCCTATTCACCACAACTTTCTCCAGTCATTTTCCCCTTTCTCCTCTCATTTTCTCCCCATACTTCAATCACCCATTCACCTCTCTCTCTCTCTCTCTCTCTCTCTCTCTCTCTCTCTCTCTCTCTCTCCTCCTCCAGATCACCTCCCCTGATCAACCTTCGTCCGTTATCCACCCCCCTTCCCCCTCATTTCTCCCCTTTCCCTCAGTTCAGCCACCTTCTATCATCCTCCCCCTTCTCTCTCATCTCCCATCATTTCACCCCCTTCCCTCACTTCATTCACCAATCATCCCCCCTTCCCCCTCATCGCCTCTCACTCTCTCCCTTCCCTCATTTCAATCACCCATGACCCTCCTCCTCCCCTCTCATCTCCTCTCATTTCTCCCCCTTCCCTCACTTCAGTCACTCTATCATCCTCCCCTCCCCCTTCATCTCTCCCCCTTCCCTCACCTAAATCACCAATCATCCTCCCCCTCATCTCCCCCATTTCTACCTCTTCCATTTACTTCAATCACCTATCATCCTCCCCTCCCCCTCACCCCCCAATTACTCCCCTTTCCCTCACTTCAATCACCCATCATCCTCCCCTTCCCCCTCATCCCCCCACTTCACTCTCTCCCCCCACTTCAATCACCCTCTACCATACTCCCCCTTCCCTCTCATCTCCCCTCTCCCCTCCCCCCACTTCAATCACCCCTTCATCCCCCTCCCACCGAGTTCCAGGGAGCGACAAGCAAGTTTAATACCACAAACTCATTTACCAAGTTTACTGTGTCTTGTTTTGTAGTGGGGGAACAAGTTAGAGAACGTTGCCATCTTCTCTTCTCTTCTCCTCTCTTCTCTTCTCTTCTCTTCTTTCTCTCTCTCTCTCTCTCTCTCACACACACACACACACACACACACACACACACACACACACACACACACACACACTTTTTCCCTGCCTCCCAGTGCGTTTCTCAAAGTGGCTACCTCTTTCTTTTTGTGCTTCTCTGTTTTTTGTTTATCCACAGTTTCCTTCCTTTCTCCTCCACTTTCTTTACTCTCTCTCTCTCTCTCTCTGCATCCTCCATCTCTTTACCTTCCTATCCTCCCTCCCTCACTCCATCTTTCTTCTCCTTCCCTTTTTTCTTCCTCTCTTTGACTTCATTTTTTTCTCTTCGCGTCTCTTCTTTCTCTACGCTCCTCCTTCTGTAGCATTTTCAACTTCTTTCTTTTTTTCCCTCTTACTTTCATCCATCCTGTCCCCCTCCTCTCTCTCTCTCTCCGCCCGTTTCTTTATTTTCTGTCTCTAAGCATCTATTACTTTAACCCCCCCTTCCCCCTCTCTCTCTCTCTCACACACACACACACACACACACACACACACACACACACACACACACACACACTTTTTCCCTGCCTCTCAGTGCGTTTCTCAAAGTGGCCACCTCTTTCTTTTTGTGCTTCTCTGTTTTTTGTTTATCCCGTTTCCTGTCAGTATTTCTCTCTCTCTCTCTCTCTCTCTCTCTCTCTCTCTCTCTCTCTGTGCTTCCTCCATGTCTTTACCTACCTATCCTCCCTCCCTCACTCCACCTTTCTCCTCCTTCCCCTTTCTCTTCCTCACTTCGACTTCATTTCTCTTCATCTTTCTTCTTTCTCTACGCTGCTCCTTCTCTAGCATTTTCATCTTCTCTTCTCCCCTTTTATTTTCATCCATCCCCCCCCCCGTCTCTCTCTCTCTCTTTCTCTCCAAAGTAGGAGGGAAACTGCTCCACATTAGTTACTTATGTCGTTGAAGTGAGAGGGAAAGAGGAGGTTGGGAGCGGGGGGGGCGGGGGGAGAAAAACGAAGAAGAGAGAGAGGGAAGGAGAGACGCGAAAGAGAAAACGGGATGAGAAAAAGAGATAAGTAGGGAAAGAAAACGAACTGGAAGGAATGGGAGGAGAAAACGGAGAGAGAAGACAGGAAGACAGACAAACAGGAGGGAAGGAAGGAGGGAAGGAAGGAAGGAGGTACTGAGCTGAACAAGAGAGGACAAAGAGAAAAGATACTATAAGAGAATATAAAGTGAGAGAAGAGAGGAGGAGCGAGAGAGAGTGACGGAACTAGAAAGGAAAATGTGAGAAAGGATAAAAGAGGGTGAGAAGTGAGAGTATAAAGACAGACCTGAAGCATGTGTAAGAAAAAATGAAGATGGAGACGGAGGAACAGAATGAAAGAACAGAAGGGGAGGAAAATGAAAAAAGGCAGAACAGGTAAAGAAATGGAAGAAATAAGGAAAGAGAGAGAGAGAGAGAGAGAGAGAGAGAGAGAGAGGGGGGGGGGAATATCAAGTGTGGCACTGCATCTTATAAATTCTTCCAAGTGTAGGTCAACTTTTCTCCTAATTTCATCCTCTGTCTCTCATATTTTCTCTCAAGGAGGCTGGCTTTCTTTTCTTTTTCTTTTTTTCCTCTCTATTTCTTCACCATTTTTGTTGTGATGTTTCTGTACTCTCCGTCTATCTCCACTTATGATATGCCCTTTCTTTAACCCTTTTCCCTCTACAATCCTATCCTTTACCCTCTCTCTCTCTCTCTCTCATGCTACATACTAAGATACTGGACCCAAATTATTACCCACTTCCCTGTCCTAAGATTTATTTTTTAAGAAACGACATGGAAGGCGTAGAATTTCCCCGAGTCTATTCTCCCAGCAAACAAAAATCATAGTAATGGAAGGAGAAAATCATGAGCTTATTATTTTTTTCCCCAGGACGGAGGATGAGGCAAGGGGAGTGTACAGTTTTCGCACGCCTCTTGTTCTTCCTACAAACGAAAATCTTAGTTACAATAAGAATCTAATGATAATTTTGCCTTGCTGATAATAATTCCGTCTTGCTGCTATGAACCCTGCAAGCCCACCGCCTTTCACGTGACTGGTAAATGCCACACAACATGTACTGCAATAACAAGCACTTTCTTTTTTTAATGGCAAGTCTGAGAGGATTACGGAAGAGTAGGTCACTGGAACTAATTACACCACAAAACCAATGCACATAATATCTCACATTCCATATCGAGATCGAACACGCGGTAACAGAATAACCAACTAAGCATTACAACTACCCTGTCACACCCCCCCACACAAACAGCAACACTCGCAGCTTCCTATGACACAGCTAAAAATAGGTCTGGCGTTAGCTGGAACACAATATTATAGTTTTTTGTTTTTTTCCAATCATAGGAGGATTAATGATCAGAATAGTAATAAAGCCATGATCTTTACTCACTCTCAGCTGAAACATAATTGTCTGCCGTTTAAAGGAATAGAATACCCGGTACTAGAGTTGTCCGGACGGAAAAGGGGTTCATATTAGATTGCAGAGGCGGGTGAAACACAATCCCGAAATACAGTGCCATTCTTAATAAAGCTAATAAAATTCCCGACAAATATTACCAACTATACCCGTATTTCACATAATTATCAATAAAAAAATGGTTCTCTTGAAATGTTTGTATTTGCTAAGCGTATTACTCTGGTTATTATTATATGTGTGTGGCGTTAACGAGATTATACCCCTCCCCCCCAGCACTGAGCCCTTGTTTACCCGCCTACCACCACGGGATTACGGTGAGAGAGAGAGAGAGAGAGAGAGAGAGAGAGAGAGAGTTTCAGTCCTCCCACGACCCATTTTACTCTGTTGTTTCTTCACATGCTAGGAATAGTGTGTGTGTGTGTGTGTGTGTGTGTGTGTGTGTTTACCTCCTTCATCCCTCCATGTCTTCTCTTAATTCTTCCAGCTTGTGTATGTCATGTGATTTTATTTAGCCGTGAGGAGATCCTTATGATTGCACGGATTAATTATCGCCTTCATTAACCCCTTCACTACGGGAGTTCTTTTCCAGGATCCAAAAAAAAAAAAAATCACATGGAAGAACTAATAATAAGACAAACTAGCAACATAAACCGTGTTCGGCCTTGCAAACCACCCTATAAATCTATTGGCACCCACCCACGCATGACAGTGTGTCTGGCAGAGTAGCGTTAGGGTTGGGGTGGCTTTCAGTGACGGTAGGAGTCGGCTAGTTCCCTGCAAAGTGTCCTCTTGCTATGCTCTTAGTCAAATGGAGGCTCTATCCTCATTCCTCAAAGCTCTATCCACTATCCTACAGAACCTATAGGACGCACCGGTACCCATGACGTTATATTCACTGGCGCAGCCCACTCTATGATCAGCCAAAGGGAGGTGGCCACGCTGCTCACCTAAGTTTCAGCAGCAGACTGACTCAGTAAGTTTCCACACACATACAGACAGTAAGGGTTTGTTAGTTTTCTGCAGTCTCCTCACACTACACTCTTATCCAATGAGAGGCGCTAAACTCACTCCCCTAAGCCCTGTCCACTAGCCTACCTAATCTATGGTATGTGCTGGTACCTATGACGTCACACCCACTGGAGCCTCCCATTCTATGATCAACACAGGCGGAGCTCCGTCACTCATCTAAGCTCCCGCAGCAGGATGGCATAACAAGTTCTCACACACACACACACACACACACACACACACACACACACACACACACACACACACACAGAGGCATAGCATTTTTGTATAGAAAGCTAAGTACATCATCGAACTGAAAGAATTAACTCCTCTCTCTCTCTCGACCTTCCCTTCACACCCCCACACACTCCCCTATCTCTACACCTTTTGCCCTGTTCTGCTGTACTGTACGTGCCTCTCTCTTCTACAGTCAGGGTTGGGTGAACAAGGCTCATCTAGTGTAATGAGGCATGAAGTGGTAGTAGCCGTGGTAGTAGTAATGTTGATGGTAGTAGTAATGGTTGTGGTGGCAGTAGTGGTAGTGACAGTGGTAGTAGTGATGGTAGTAATAAAGATGATGGTGGTAGTGGTGGCAGTGGTGATAGTGGTGGTGGATGGTGGTAGGAGTGGTGCTAATGGTGATGATGGTATAAGTGGCCCCATTCTTTTTTTGTAAGCGTTAGTAATGATATTCGTCATGGTGGCAATGGGTGTTAATCACTTTACCTCGAGGACCAAAGATTTTATTATATGCTATTGCCTGGAGATTTATTCATATCTGTCAAATACTCTGATAATGAAGGAATAAGTCAAACTATACGTAACCCCCTCATTTCCAAAAGTCTACAGAGTGAGTGTTAGTGTGTGAGTGTTTTGCAAGTGTTGGTGTGAGTATTGGTGTGAGGGATGGTGTGAGTGTTGGTGTGAGTGTTGGTGTAAGTGATGGTATGAGTGTCGGTGTGAGTATTGGTGTGAATGATGGTGTGAGTGTTGGTGTGAGTGATGGTGTGAGTGTCGATGTGAGTGATGGTGTGAGTGTCGATGTGAGTGATGGTGTGAGTGTTGGTGTGTGATGGTATGAGTGTTGGTGTGAGTGTTGGTGTAAGTGATGGTATGAATGTCTGTGAGTGTTGGTGTGAGTGTTGGTGTGAGTGATGGTATGAGTGTCGGTGTGAATGCTTGTGTGAGTGATGGTATGAGTGATGGTGTGAGTGTTGGTGTTAGTGATGGTGTGAGTGTTGGTGTGAGTGATGGTGTGAGTGTCGATGTGAGTGTTGGTGTGAGTGTTGGTGTGAGTGATGGTGTGAGTGTTGGTGTGAGTATTGGTGTGAGTATTGGTGTGAGTGATGGTGTGAGTGTCGATGTGAGTGATGGCGTGAGTGTCGATGTGAGTGATGGTGTGAGTGTTGGTGTGAGTGATGGTCTGCGAATGTTGGTGTGAGTGTTGGTGTAAGTGATGGTATGAATGTTTGTGAGTGTTGGTGTGAGTGATGGTGTGAGTGTTGGTGAGTGATGGTATGAGTGTCGGTGTGAATGCTGGTGTGAATGTTGGTGTGAGTGATGGTGTGAGTGTTGGTGTGAGTAATGGTGTGAGTGTCGGTGTGAATGCTGGTGTGAGTGATGGTATGAGTGATGGTGTGAGTGATGGTGTGAGTGTTGGTGTTAGAGATGGTGTGAGTGTTGGTGTGAGTGATGGTGTGAGTGATGGTGTGAGTGTTGGTGTGAGTGATGGTGTGAGTGTCGGTGTGAATGCTGGTATGAGTGATGGTGTGGGTGTGGGTGTTAGTGATGATGATGAGAGTGTTGGTGTGAGCGTCGGTGAGAGCTGAAAAAAAAAAATGACAAAGAGATAGAATAATTTAAAAAATGACGTCCCATGGTGAAGGAGTTAATAATGGCGTTTGGTAATAATAGTAGTGTTAGTAGTAGTGATATCTGTGGGACACTTGAGGTTAGAAAATTTTACAGGAAACAGCTTTTGTAATGGCCTACTAATGGTGGTAGTGATATTTGCTGGTGGCAGCGGTAGCAGTGTGGTAGAAAAGTCATTAGTGTAAAAGGCAGTGGTGGTGGTAGTGTGTAGTGGTAGTCGTGATTATGGTGACGAGTGGAGGGAAGCGGTAAAGATGAAGGCAATGCTACAGGAGGTAAAGAGATGTGTTTTATGTTGTGTTATTGTGATGTGCTGTTGTGTTGTATTCTGTTCTTGTTGTTGTTCTTGTACTAGCTGTAGCCCTCGTAGCAATTTTAGCTTCTGCAGTTGATGATTACAAGTGACAATGACTAAAGAGACACACAGCAGCACTGGTGGGAACCAACAGGTAAAACGAAGAACTAAACATGGTGGCTGTAGTCAATAACAGGTTACATGAAGGACAACTTTCCTAGGAAAAATAAAAAAGTCTTCAACAAAAATAAACTTTCAGAAACAAATGACTAACACAATCAAATCAGCAATAACAAGCCTCATTTTACACATATTCACTACACAAGGGGAATAAAAAAAGGTATTATTAACACAGATACACCTTCAAAAACATTTAAAAATATTACTAATTCACTCACCTGGAAAAACTGAGATGATTTACTTACACAAGTTCGCTTACTAACGCACTCACCTAAAAAAAAAAAAAAATGGATTACTAATACAGATACCCTACCAAAAACGCAAATGACTTAATAACACTAATACATCCGCTAAACCACGAATGAAGTAGTAACACCAACCCACCAGCTAACACACGATCAATCATTAAGACGGTACTCACAGGAGGAGGGGATTATCAAAAGCTAATGGAAGTTACGTTAGGGGTAAAATGCCAACCAATAGTTCTTAAAGTCAAGTATTAACAGCTACTGAGATTACAGCACAGCACTTCCCTCATTCTGCCTTCTTTAAATTACTCTCAGCTGAATAAAATCGTCTGGCGTTTGTGGATACAGAATATTAAAATTATCCTAGGTTTAAGAGTGAATGGTACCAGTAATAACTCTCTGTGACTCTTACGACTGAATGAAACAGTAAGGCGTCAGCAGAACAGAATACTAGAGTTGCCCTGACCAACAGAATGCAAAATGGAAAAAGAATTATGAGTAGAAACTTAAATAATATGAATCACTCAACAACAATACAATGGTGTATTATTATCAAGGCAAGGTAGAAACGAAGAATCAATCAAAACAAATAAAGCTAAAGAAGAATGTAATCTTTTTACTGTGCTGATGTACATTTCATCACAATCACAATACCACCAGACCATTATTTTCAACGATTTTATTCTGCTGTGGCAGCGACGGGATTCATTACGAAATCATCAAGCCTGTCCAATTCTAAAAGTCTCTCCTATGTTGAAAATAATTGTCCTGAGGTTAAATATAAATATATACATTAAATAAATAAATATATAAATAAACCGAAAGAACTGGTCAACAGATTCAAGAGGTTAAACTTACTAATGAGACTCAATGTGGATCCCCAACAGGCCACTCTTGTCTCATAACTCGGCCCTCATTTTCCCTCCCAGGTATACAAGGCGGCGGATAATTATGCAGATGATATAATTTACCTTGTCTATGATGCCTTTGATGGAGCTCCTCACGACAGGCTCATTAGGAGGGCAAGGTACAGGCACGCTCAATAGTCCCCCTACGTGTCTGGGGTTTCGAACTGATGAAGCAGGATTTGAACCCGTTTGAACAGACCTGACAAATTCTAATCGCAGTCTCATCCACTTATAGGTTTCTAACTACTGAAGCAATAGCTGGACCCACAAGAATAAAGATAACATATTCCAGTCACATTTAGCCATCCCTTTCCAGGATTGGTGTTTTGAATAGAATAAGTAATTTCAGAACACCAGAATATATCTTAATTATCCAGTTATGGTCAATAATCTTTCTACATGTGTGGGGTTTCGAGATAATTAAGTGAATCGAATCCATCTGAACAGTACTGATTAATTCCAGGCAAAGTCGATAAACCCTTACATGTCTGGTGTTTTAAATCACAGGGATATCAGGACTAATTTGAATACTACTGAATTATTGCAGCCACAGTCAATAATCCCACTAAGTGTTTGGTGTTTTGAACTTATGAAGCAATATTTGATGCCATATGAATATTACTCATAAATGTGTCACACTGATGGTATATTTTTTATGTACAGGAGGTTTTCAACTACCGAAACAAGATTCATGGCTGTCTGAATATTTCTGATTAATTTATCCCGGTTTTTAAATAACGAAAACATTGTTCAGTCCCACATAAATATTACTGATTTATTCCAGTCCCAGGCAATACTCTCGACCTCTTCAATTTGATGGTAGTTTATTTTTCATACTTAGGGACGATTTTTATTAAACTTACTAAAGGCCTCTGGTAATGAAGGGGTTAGTGAAAGCCGTGTCAAAATATACCAGTTCGAAAAGACTCCTCTAGCAAGAATAAATTATGAACTACACCGTAAGTGAAGTCGTTCATCTGACTGGTGGTTACTCTCACAATTTCCTTTACACAGCTGGTCATGGACAAGCTTCCTCAGTACATCATCCTACATCCTACAGCAACAAACATTTTTTCCTAGACATGTCCCAGCACCATGATGAATGGATCATAAGCTAATATGAATGCTTCTGAAGAGTGACTGTTTCTGTAGGCTTGGCCTTTTTTTTTTTAATATTAAAAAAGTTAAGGCTATTTTGCTTTTATTCTTCTCTCTGGCAACAAACAGTACTGGAATATGACCAAATTCAATAGAGTGCTTAGTCTGCCCTAATGTATCTTCAAAATTGTAATGCATTTTCATATTACCCTCACTACCATCAAACGATTCTATACAACTTGGTATAGACTTCTCTCGGTGTAGGAGGTAACAAGTGTTTGGTGGGGATTGGGTCACTAAGTGCTTGCTCCTGCCAAGGGCACCCGGCACTCCCCCTTCCCCTCCCCCACGCGGGCCCCGAGACACGAACTGACACCAAACTTGACATGGACCCGCTCTGACATACCAGGCATGCCCATGCGAAATTTCAGTTCATTCCATCCAGCAGTATCATTTGGAGAGAGTTCCCAATGTCTGGCAAAAAATTGGGCAAAAGAATTGCGCATGGCTCGCGCGCACACCTGACTGCATGCAGCTATAATTTACACCAGTGTTTGTTACTTCGTCGTTCAGCGTCTTTTGATGTATTGCATGTCGAAATCTGAGAGGGTCAAATGTGGACAGACACACACACACAGACACCGCTCATTCGAATAGTATTACTGATTATGACTATATCAAACCATTCCAATTTCAAAAGTCTCTCCTAAGATTAAAAAAGAAAAAATCGTGAGGAGATGGTCACAACGCTAAACCAATCCAGTCATCGAACTGGGAGAGTTAATAGGGCAGTGGTCAGAAAACCTTGCACGTCACAACTGTGAAGCACTCCACGCAGAAAGGCACATATTCTGAGAGACTGTTTCCAAATCAACACAAATGCTTGTCAGATTAGTGTGATTCATGAGTTTTTGCCGAAAAAACGTAATAAACCCATGCAACAACACTCGTATTTTTTTTTACCTAAATGTGTGGGCACCAGGACAGCCAGCGTGAGGTTGCTGCTCTACTCTGCTCTCGTGAGACCTCTGACAAATGATGCAGCACAATTATAGTTTTCATAGAGCTGAATGAATATACATTCACTGTTTAAAAAAAAATGGTGGTGGTGATGGTGGTGGCGATAACAGTGGTAGTGGTCGTCGTTCTATCAGCAGTGTGGTAGTACTGGTAGCAGTGCATGGTAGTAACAGTACCAGTTGTAGTGGTCACGGCAACACCGTAAGAGTGGCGGTGGATAGTAACTTCATTTACGGAAACTTTCAAACAAGCAAAAAAAAAAAAAAAAGTCAGTAACATCCCCCAAGCCATGAGATTAAACAAACTCAATGATACTGGATAGAGGAATGATGACGATAATTCCAACATGGCATTAAAGTACATGAAAGGGACTGAATTGCGCTATCATCAAAACAATTTCAAAGCTAGCATCGAGAACACACCGCACACCAATTAAGTTAGGTGGATGCCGCCCCTGAAAATGAGTTGAAAGCACTGGTTTGAAACTAGAGAAGTAGGTAAATGGAACAGGTTATTTGAGGGCAGAGGGGAGGAAGAGAGGCGAGGGGTGACTACGACGGAAGAGGAAATGAGCTGGAAAAGAGGGGAGCTGCACAGAGGTCCACACAGTAAAGGGTATTTTAAGGCAGAGAGAGAGCAGGAGGAAGAAGGGATGAAAAGACGACAATAATATGATGATAGGGCTTGAAAGGTGGAAAAATAAGGGGAAAGATGACCGAAGACAAAATGAGGGCAGGAAATAGTGGGGAAAAGTGACTGAGGATGAAGGTAGACGGTACGAAGGGAAGAAAAAACAAGAGGACTGATGATTGAGAATGTGGGTAGAAGGAATGAAGGAAGGAGTGACTGAAGATAATATGAGGGTAGGAGGAATAGTGGGAGAAACACAGGGGGGGGGGGAGCATTACTGGAGACAAATTGAAGGCAGGAGATGAAAGGGCCGGAAAGAGTGAAGGGGTACTTCTTTATGTATCCGACTCTGAGCACGGACATGATAGTTCGTTCCCCAAGGTCAAGCAGTCCTCTTACGTGCTACATCCCTTCACGTCACCACTTTAGAGCTAATACCCACCGTCCACAGTGAATACACGCCAGGGCTGCCTCACTGAAGAGAAGTGTTATGAGGGGATTTTCTTTTTGACAGGTCGGTGGGTCTTGTGGAAAATTAGTAGCCTGTGTAAAGGAAAGTTTAATAATCAGTTTGTTCCCTGTCAATGCCTGAGATCGAACTCCTGTCCTTTCGATCAGTAGCCAGCTTCTCTAACAACTCGACCACCACCTTGCCAGAGAGAGAGAGAGAGAGAGAGAGAGAGAGACTTAAAATATGTTAAGTGTAGGAAGAAAACATGGAAAAGAGGGGAGGAGTATTGAATATAACAGGGCGTAAGAAATGAGAAAAGGAAAAGAGAGGAGGGAGAATGAACACAGCATAAGGGTAGGAGGAAGGAAGGGAGGGAAGACAGCAGATATAATAAGCGTAAGAGGCAACAAGGGAGGGAACGAGGGGATAGGTAACTGGAGACAATGAGGGTAAGAGGAAAGCCCTGGGGGAAAGAGGGGAAGGGTGGTTAGGACTGGTTACTAAAATGAATCCAGTCACTCTCTGCATTTAAGTACTTTTTTTGCATTACTGTTATTTACTCCTTTTTTTTTTTTTTTTAATACAAAAGAGAACAGTTAAAGCCAAGCCAAAAATGTTTACACTTCTTCAGTTCCGATTTAGCAAGCTTGGACCTTGTTGGCAGGACACAGGTCAAGAGTGAGAGCAGTGGAAATCAGTTATCTGAGAGCAACATGTGGAGCTACACGGAGAGACAGACTGAAAAATGAGGAAGCGAAGGAGAGCTGTCGTGTTAGATGTGGCAGAAGGCGTTAGGTGTGGAGAGGATGGAGATATGCGATTAACTTGGAGTGTATGTGAGGTGGAGGGGGGAGAAGGAGAGGGAGACCGAGGATGAGATGGAGGGATGGAGCAGACAGGTACCTAAGAGAGGGGGTGTAAGTTGTGGGGAGAGCAGCGAAATGGCAGGGGACAGGGCGACATGGAGGAGATTCGTTTGTAGCCACCCCTTACGGTATTAAGGCGTCTGGCTACAAGTAGATAGACAGAAACATGCCTAACTGAAAACAAGAGATTTACACGTATAATATTCTGAACCACGGAAGTGAGACTGCACATGTATAGAGTTCAGAGCTGATGAAATACAGGTCTATGTGTCTACAGTTTCGAGCTAACAAAGTAGGATATATCACGTCTCGGATTCCAAACTTACACAATGGGTCTTTACATACCTAATGTTTTGTACAAATTACCGTAAGTGAAATTTCAACCCCCCTAATTATTAAAGCTTTGTTTGCCTTGATTTCTTCAGATTTCTGTGACTGTTTCCACACACTGTTTATGGATTTGTTCACTTCTATTGTAATTATACTTATATGTAGGGAAAGGACAAGAACATGATTAAAATATTGATTCTTCATTATTTTTTTTTTTTTTCAAATATTTATCCAACTGAATGGAAGCTTTCAATTCTCCCTTAATAACAGTCTACATCAGTATTTATAAACTGCATCCATCTCCCCCCCCCCTCTCTCTCTCTCTCTCGTCATAATCTTTAACAGGATCTGCCGTGTGCGGATCTGTCTGTTTAACCCCTCCACCCCAGGCGCATGTTATCCAGTCTATTTTTACAAGTTTCAGACGATTTCATTCCACACAGGACAGACCTTGAGGGGAGAAATTTTAAAGAAAGTTTATATCTAACTTCCTCGCCTCGAATTCTCTCTCCAAAACTTAACAGACTCGTTTGTAGAGAGCAATAAAAGAATATAAATTAGCGGGTACGCCATCTTAGTGTATGGGTAAAGTAATTTCCATGTCTACATAAAAAGAAAAAAAAAAAAAAAGAAAAAAAAAGAAGGTGCAATATTTACTGAAATGGAACGTCGATTCATGCTGCAAAATTGAACTGAATGAAATCATCTGCAGGTAGGAAGATCAATATATAAAAAAGTATCCAAGGTTGTAGTAGTGAGTAAATGAGTTACAATGAGAGAGAGAGAGAGAGAGAGAGAGAGAGAGAGAGAGAGAGAGAGTCATCTGGAGGCAGAACAATCAATATAAAAAGCACGTCGTAGTAGTGAAAGGACTGCGAAATTTCCTAGCGTCAATATATTTAAAATACAAGATACAATACTTGATGAAACGTTAACGGGACTCAAAGCTACAAAACTATCTACCTAACTATCTATTATCTATCTATCTATCTATTGCCACACGCCTTACTCCCGAAAGGGGTGGCCACAAACAAATCGTCTTCATATCGCCCTGTCCCTTGCCAGTTGACTGCCCTCCTCCAACTACAAAACGCATCGCCTAAATCATTGTACTTCCGCCACGTGTTAATTACCATGCAAACATACCTGGCCGTAATTAGCAGGTACACACCTAATTACACGGTAGGTTGTAATGGCCGGGTGCCGTGTCCTCTATCATCTCTCCCTTAGCGATTTGTTCTACCATTAACATCTTAATATTTTCTTGCGTGTTAGGTATACCTTTTTAAGAAGTTCAGTAAGCCCATGGACTTTTTCTTTCATTTTCTTCATTTTTCTTTCCATTTTCTATCTCGCTTTTTCAACCACCAGACCCTGTAATTGAGCTTAGGGGAGACCTCGTAAATTAGGTGATTAAGAGCAATATCCATTATCTCAATCATTCTAATGACGTCTTTATTGATTATAATGGGAGCTACTGAAAGACGGTTTATTTTAAGGAGGAAAGATCACCCGTAATTAACGTATAATATCTAGCTGACAAAAAATACATCACGTTCCTCACCACCACCACCACAACCATCACAACCACGACCACCACCACCACCACCATCATCACCATCATCATCCTTATATTTCCCACCTATGGATAGGGTGAGGCAGGATCCACAAACACGGAGAAAGAAAGTACTCATGCAAAAATGGGAGAACTATCAACATCACCCCGAGAGAAAATCACAGTGACACACGTAGAAATAAAAACAAGTAATCAGGGAAGAAGGAAAATAATTAAACAAGTAATTACGTAAGAGGCAAAGAGTAAACAAGTAATAAAGGAAGAGGAAAATACAGAAGTAATAAATTGAGAGGGGAAAAAAACAAGTAATCAACGAAGAGGAAGGAAAATAAACAATGGAGGAAGAGGAAGAGGTGTCAGAGGTCCAAGCAGACCCAAGAGGATAGGGTCCCCACCTAGAAGGAAGGTGGGCGGATACTCCTGACCTCTGACCTGACATGACCCCACCTGACCTCACGCTGCAATTAATTCATCATGAGTTCCGTGTGCCTGTCGCTTGGGGAGGGGGAGGGAGGGGAGTGACAGAAGGGAGGGAGGGAGGGAGGGAGGGAGGGAGGGAGGGAGGGAGGGAGTGTGCAGTGCAAGAAGACAGAGAGGGGAGGGGTAGGGGGGTCTGTGAGAAGGAGAGGAGGGGGAGTGAGGAGGAATGACAAGAGAGAGAGAGAGAGAGAGAGAGAGAGAGAGAGAGAGAGAGAGATGGGGTGTGCAGTGCAAGAACATAGAGAGGGGTGGGGTAAGGGGGATTGCGAGGAGAAGGGAGGGATGTGGAGGGGCAGAAGGGTGGCAGAGGGAAGGGGAGAGATGGGGAGTAGGAGGAGTGGGGAGGAAGAGGGAGTGGGAGAGGGAGGAGAAGGGAACGACAAAGAAGTGACTATAAGGATGGGGAGAGAGATGGGGAGACCTGAGAAGAAAGCAGGAAATGGGTTCCCTTGGAGACATGGGAATGGAAAGGAAGAATGGAGGTAAGGGAACAGGGAGAACAACAGAAGGACGGGGAGGGGGAAGAAGAGAAAGAAGGGGAGGGAGAAGAGACAGGGAAGTGGAGGTGATGAGAGGGATGGGGAAAAAGAGGGGAGAGGACATGAAAGAGGGATGGATGAGGAGAGAGAGGGAAAGATGAGGAAGTTGGAAAGAGATGGATGGGGAGCGAGACGCGAGGAACTGGGGTGCAGGGAAGAACAGGGAGGTAGAAGACAGGGAGAGGGAGGGATAGGGATGGGGGAGACAAGAAAGCGACAAAGGAAAGAAGATAAGGATGGAAGAAAATGGAAAACAGAGATAAGGAAGTGGAGCAGAGAAAAGAGAAACAAAAAGCGCGAGTAAGTGGGAAAAAAAAAAAAAAAAAAAAAAAAGGGTGGGAGTGGAACGAAGAGAGGAGTGGAGAGAGGTTACGAATACGAAAAGAAAAGAGGGCGAGATAAATGGAGAGAATGAGAAACGAGGAAGAAACAGATGGGGAGAGGAGGGAGAAAAAGGGAGAGGAAAGGAGGTAAGGAATAAAGAAACAGAAGTGCGTAGGGCGAGGGGAGAGGAAGAGAATATCAGGAACTGGAAGGGAGAAGATGGGAGAGGGACAGGGTAGAAGGGAAGACAGGATAAGTATTGAAAAAGGGATGACGGCAGAGCAAAGGAATAGGACGAGAAACAAAGATAAAAATAAAAGAAGGGGAGGAGAGGAGAAGGAGAGTGATGTGAAGAAATTAAACAACACTGATATAGAAGGAGGGAAGGATGGGGGGGTTAATGAAGAGAAATGCGAAAGAAAAAATATATATACGTAAGATGAACGCAGGGGACCAAAAAATAGAAGGAATGAAATACAACATCAGAGTAAAATAAGAAGAAAGGAGAAATGGGGATAAAATAAGGGAGAGGCCAAAGGAGAGAGGAGGGAATGTGAGGAATAAAGGAATAAGACAGGGAAGGAGGAAGGAAGAGGCAGAGAAAGTGGGAAGAAGGAGAAAGGAGTAGAAAGGTGAAGAAATGAGAGAAGAAGCTGGAGAAGGGGAGGAGCTGAGAAACAAATTGGAAACTGCAGGATGAAAAAGGAGGAGGAGGAGGAGGAGGAGGAGGAGGAGGAGGAGGAGGAGGAGGAGGAGGAGGAGGAGGAGGAGGAGGAGGAGGAGGAGGAGGAGGAGGAGGAGGAGGAGGAGGAGGAGGAGGAGGAGGAGGAAGAGGAGGAGGAGGAGGATAAATGTGTTAAAAAGGGACGAAGAGGGAAATGAATGGTATAAGGAGGAAAACAAAGGAAAAGAATGATGAGAGAGGTGCAGAGAAAAGGAGTAACAAAAAGAAAAGGAAGATGAAAGGAGAAAGGGGAATGAGGAAAAATGCATGAATAAAAGATTGTAAATGAACAGAAAGAAGAGAGATAACGACGAAATGGGAATGGGGAAAGAGATAATAACTGTCAATTAAGAAATAATAAATGAGAGAGAGAGAGAGAAAGAGAGAGACGTGTCACTAACACTCCTGTCTCTCTCTCTCTCTCTCTCTCTCTGTGTTCTATTTTCGCTCCCATCTCATCCCCCATTTACTTCACCCTCCCTCCCTCTCTCCCTCCCTATCCTCTTATCTCCCTAATACTTATCGATGATGTAGAAGGGGGAGAGGGAGGGGAGGGGAGGGGAGAGGAGAGGGGGAGAAGCAGAAGGGAGAGAAAGGCAGGAGGGAGGAAAACTGTGGAAACACTGGAGAGACGACTGGAAATGGAAGGAGAGAGAGTGTAAATAAGAAGAAAAGAGTAAGGATGATTAAGAGAGAAGGGGCGGGATGTGGAAAAGATGTTAGAAAGAAGAGGTAAAAGGAGGGGAAAGCAGAAGTGGAAAGGACAGACAGAAGACGAGAGGGGAGAGAAAGGGAGAGAAGATGGGAGGGGAAAGGAGAAGCGAAGGGAGACTAGTGGGAGGGAATGTGGAAATGTGGGGAGAAAGGAAGGCAGTGGAGAAAGAGAGGAAATGAGGGAAGAGAGAGGATATGAGGGGAAAGAGGATATGAGGGGAAAGAAGATATGAGTGGAAAGAGGAAATGACAGGAATGAGGAAAAGAAGGGAGAAGGTATGGGAGTGGAGAAAGGGGAGGAAGTGAGAGAGGATGGGCATCGAGAGGTGACGGAGAAGCCGAAGGAAAGGGAGAGAAACAGACGAAGGAAGGGACAGGGAGGGGAGGGGAGGGGTAAAGTGGAGGGGAGGGGAGTGAGTAAAGGTGAGGGGAGGGGATGGTGAGGGGACGGGAGGTGAGGGTAGGGGGTAAAGGGTAGCTAAGGGAAACAGATAAGGGGACAGGGGAGGGCCGTAAAAGAGGTAGTTTGTAATAATATCCGGCCTTGGGGAGCGGTGAGTGGATCGAGAGAAGGGGAGGGCGTGAGGTGGAGGGGGAGAGGGAGGGGAGAAGGGAAGATGTGAAGGGTCAGAAGGAGGGGAGAGGGGTGTGGAGGTTGAGGGTGAGGGAGAGAGGAGAGGTGGATAAGGAAGAGAAGAACGTGGAGGAGGAATGAAAGAGGGACAAGGAGAAGGTCAAGGAGAGTGGGAGAAGGGAGGGAGGGGAGAAGAAAGTAAGGAAGAAAACAGATATCAGAAAGGTAATTACACAAAAAAGGGAGAAGAGACAGGGATAAACATACATCAGATACCAATACAAATAAAAAAAAAAATGATAAATAAGCACACGGTACAAAATTATGCCACCACAATGAGAAAATTACAGCAGATAAAGCACCTACCCTTAGCGTTATCTATCTCTGGTGCTATAACTGACCAGAATAAGTGATAAGGGAACATACGAGGAAAACTGCCGCAGAAAAGATTGAGGAAAACCTACACCAGGCCACTGTACCCTACAAGACATAAAAGTTGTAATACCCTTCACTACGAACCGGAAGGGGAAAGGTGGGGGGGAGGTCCTAAGCTGCGTAAAATTGTCGGGCAGGTGTATGAATTCTATCCATCTATTTATCATCTATCTATCTATCTATCTATCACCCAGTTCATTTTATCTTAGTCCCAACAGTTAAGGCACTGGTGACCAGCCTCGCTCGCCCCTCAGTGGCATTATGTGAACAATAAATCCCAACCATCTCCCGGATAGAAACCCTTGAGAGCCCCATCCGGTTGGAGCGCCTTAACCCACTACACTACCAGACTCCATGTGGTTACATGGCTACCACCAAACGTAGCAGCGGGTCTCTGTGGGTTCCCTGTAACCGCTCGGCTTGTCATCATGTGTAGAGTCACACGGTTGCACTACATCATGTGAGCGAATGGTACCTGCCCTCACCAACTAATAAAATAATGAAATAAAAGAAAATAAAGGTATAACTAAAACTAAAATATTAAATAAATGAAAAGGTCCGAGCCATGAAGAAGGGGTTAATAACGAATCTGTAATCCCCTTCACTGGGCTCCTTTAAATCTGAATAAAATCGCCTGCTCAGAATAAAATAAAAAAAATGCGTCACCGTAGTGATAGGTTAAAACAATAAGCTTGTGTTATTATGCTGTCCACAAAGGAGTAGTAGCTGTAGTTGTAGTAGTAGTAGTAGTAGGAATAATACTGTAATAAAAATAATAATAATAATAATAATAAAACTAGTAATATAAAAATAAAAATAATAATAATAACAATAACAACAACAACAATAATAATAATAATAATAATAATAATAACAATAATAATAATAATAATAATACGGTGAATTTAGTGTGCTCTGGTGACCTGTGCTTGTAGATGCTGTTACCTCTCAATACCGACCTACCTAACTATACTCTTTTCAGTTTCACCTGGTCCAGATCATCGTCCTACTGTAGGTTATCTCATGTAGCTCAATAACAGAAAAAGACAATCCTATAACTCTACCTCCTTCCACAGCACTTCTTCGTGACTAGCATCATATTTTGGAGTTAATTTACTGCTACAACTCGGCATTCAAGACGGAGACATGGTAGTTTTACGCCAAGTTAAAGTGATGAATTGTAACAAATTATTGGCACTAGAATATGATGCCAGTCACGAGGAAGTGCTATGAAAATTGTGTAGAACCGAAGCATTATTCTTTTTCTACCACTGACCAACGTGCAAGTAACCGCCAAAGGACGAAAATCTGGGCCAAGTTAAAGAGAAGAAAGTACCCTTGAGTTTAAATTTCGGTTCGGTCAGACTCAAGGACAAAGTTCGTTTTCCCTGGTCCTTATTCAACCCACAGTACAATTAGGGACCTGGCTGTAACATCGGATCGTATTCAAGGGGAAGACTTGGCAAAAACTGATTCTCTGTATTAATAACTCGCGTGCATTCGACAGGTATTCATTCCAAACCATCTTCTAACACGTACTCGTATTTCCTTCAGTGTGCGTAGTGGTTTGTTGACTCACCTTTAAAACTTACAGGTATTTCCCGCGTCCCATTATTTCATCCTTAATTAAATCTGGCTTGACTCTTACCCTTTGTTATATAGGATGTGCAGGTTTAATTTACTCAGTCTGGTTACCTTACTAGAGTCTTCTTCATCTGTGTAGCCATGGATCTTATTTGTGTGAGAGAGAGAGAGAGAGAGAGAGAGAGAGAGAGAGAGAGAGAGAGAGAGAGAGAGAGAGAGAGAGAGAGAGAGAGAGAGAGAGAGAGAGAGAGAGAGAGGAAATGGATGGCCGAGGGGTAAAAAGAGGCGAAATAACCGAGAAGAGACATGAGGAATCTGGAGGGGAAAAAAAATAAAAAGAGTAGGAAAGAAAGTCGGAAGAACGGAGAGAGACAAACGGCCACAGAAAAGAAGATAAATGTGTGAGAGAGGAAATATGGAGGAAGAAAAATACCCGATGTAGGAGGAGGAGGAGGAGGAGGAAGAGAGAGAGAGAGAGAGAGAGAGAGAGAGAGAGAGAGAGAGAGAGAGAGAGAGAGAGAGAGAGAGAGAGAGAGAGAGAGAGAGGAGAGGCATAGGTGGGATAGTGTGAATTATGAGGGTCAGAGAAAAATGGAGGGAGAGAGAGGGAGGAGAGGAAGAGAAAGATAAACGAGGTGAGAGTTGGGGACAAGGCGGGAGGGAGGAGGAGAGAAAAAGAGAGAGAGGGAGGAAAGAGGAAAAAAGAGGTAGTGGGCAGTTACAGTATGATGAATGAGGGAGGGGGAGAGGAGAAAAAGAAGTGCAGAGGGGACAAGATGAAGAGGGAAACGAAGGAAGGAGGAGGAGGAGGAGGAGGAGGAGAGAAAGGGGAAGAGGAAACACAAGACCAAGAGCTGTTATCATCACGGCGGTCAGTGAAATAGACCAAATACCCATTCACTTACCAATCAGCCCTTCCAAATGACACTAATATCTCAAAGGTAACAGGTCCATAAATTCATATAGAGTAGATTCCATAATGCACATCTTTTCTTTTCTTCTCTCTGTTGCTACTCTCTGAATCTATGTGTTTTCTGCTGGTTTTATTATTATTATTATGAAGAAGTGAAGGAACGTTGTGGGGTGGATGTGGATGTGGTTGAGAAGATTAGGAGAAATACACTGAGGTGGTTTGGACATGTGGAATGGAGAGTGAAAGACTGACTAAGAGGGTGTATGTAGGTGAGGTGGAGGGAGGGAGAGGGAGGGGTAGACCGAGGATGAGGTGGAGGGATGGAGTTGAGAGGTATATGAGGGAAGGGAGGTGAGTTGGGGGGAGGGTAGTCAAATGGTGGGTGACAGAGCGACTTGGAGGCGTTTTCTCTGCGGCCACCCTTTGCGGGATTAGGGCGTCGGGCTATAGATAGATAGATAGATTATTATTATTATTATTATTATTATTATTATTATCACCATCCTTCCCTTTCTAAAATTTAATTCAATATTCTTTCATTCAACCATATTGTTTTCCTTCTCATTTTCAGATCAGTTTCTCTCCCCATTCATACACATCCCATTTAACTTCTTCCTTTTACTCTTCATTACTCATTCATTTTAACTACATTTTTCCTTTCCACCCAACCAAAATTTTCCTCCCTACTCCTTACCTTCTCGCCCCTTCCACTCTTTTCTCTTACTCCCTCCCCATCCATCCCAATTCTTCCTCCCTCCTCTCTCCATTCCCCTCCCACCACACTTCTTGTTAACCTCTCCCTTCCCCTCACTCCTATCTCCACAAACCAACCTATTCCTTACCCTCTCCCCACCCTTCTTCCCCTCCCATCTTCTCTCCACCCATTCTTGCTCCCCACCAACCTTCATTTTTTTCCTTCCTCCTTTACTTCTACCAACCTTTCTAGTCCCTCCCTCCTTCCCCCTCCCTCACTACCTCCTCTTACTACTCCTCTTCCTCCTCCCTCCTTAACCATCCCTCCTCCCACTCCAACCCCATCAAGCACCTCTCTCCTTCCTCTCCCCCAGCCTTCCCCATCCACCCCACACCTATCCCCTCCCTCCTTCCCCCATCACCACCTAATCCTCCCTGCTTCTTCCACCCTCACCACTCTTTTTCCACCTCACTCCTTCTCCTCCCCTTCTCACCGCCTCAGCTCCTCCCCTCTTCCCCCTCCCCCTCCCCCTCCTCCCCTCATTCTTCACCCAGACGGGACAAACAGGGTCTAAACTCCCTCTCACGGCCTGGTCACAAGAGGAACACATAAACAACACACTGGGAGCCGATGGAGGGGAGGGATTAAAGGAAGAGGGAAGGAGGGAGAAAAGGGAAGAAAGCAGGGAGGAAGAGAGATATGGAAGGACAACGGAGAAACTAGAAAGGAAGAGAGATTAGGGAGGAAAAGGAAGAAAGCAGGGAGGAAGAGTGAGAACAAAGGGAGATACGGGAGGAAAAAGAAGAAACTAGAGAGGAAAAAAGATAAGGCAGGAAAGAGAAGAAAGCTGGGAGGAAGAGAGAGACGTAAGGAGGAGAGATAAGGGAGGAAAAAGAAGAAACTAGAGAGGATGAGAGATAAAGGAGGAAAAGGAAGAAAGCAGGGAGGAAGAGAGAGAAGGGAGGACAACGAAGAAACTAGGGAGGATGAGAGAGAGAGGGAAGGGAAAGGAGGAAACTAAGGATGAAGAGAGGGAGAGGAAGAGAGAAGGGAGGACAATGAAGCAAAGAAAAAGGGAAATAAAGGCAGACGTGAGGAAAGTGAAGGAAGAAAGGAAAAGTGGACAAGGATAAAAAAAGGATGAAAGGAGGGGAATAAACGATATGAGGTAAAACAGGAGGATGAAGGAAAGATCTAGACGGAAATGAGAATGGAAAGATGAGAGAGAGAGAGAGAGAGAGAGAGAGAGAGAGAGAGAGAGAAAGAGAGAGAGAGAGAGAGAGAGAGAGAGAGAGAGAGAGAGGGACGGGGGGGGGGAGATACGGTACATGACGGAGGAAAGGAGAAAAATGAAGAAAAAGGGAGGAAGAAACTAGAGGGACGGGAGAATGGGAAGGAGGACGAAATAGGAAGAAGGAAGAGATGAACAGGAGAGGAAAATGAAGGTAAAAAATGGACAAAAGAAGGAAGAAAAAGGAAGGGAAGGAGAAAAGGGCAGAAGGAAGGAGTGAAAAAAAAGGACAGGAAGGAGAAGCAAGAGGGAAGAAAGGATGGAAAAGGGGTGGAAGACAGGACGAGGGAAGAGAGAGAAAAATGAGATGGAAAAGTGGGAGGGAAAGAATGATTAAAAGAAGAAAGAAGCAGGAAGATAAAGAGAGGATGTAAGACGGAAAGGGAAAAGGGGAAAATTAGGGAATGAGGGAGGAAAAGAAGAGAGGAAGGTTGTGTAGATGAAGGAGGGGAAAAAGTGAGAGAGGAAAAAACGTTCGAGAGAAGATAATGTGGAGGGAAACCGGGTGTGTGAAAGAGAGGGAAAAAGCAGAGGAAACGAAAGAGAGAGAGAGAGAGAGAGAGAGAGAGAGAGAGAGAGAGAGAGAGAGAGAGAGAGTATAACCTAAACAGATCAAAACTTACAACAGAAGAGACAAAACAGACAATTATTTCAACACCTGTATACCATCCCAGCCACCTCACATCAGAGACACAACACAGGTAAACTCAGGTAAACTACAAACTGCAAAACATAAAACGTAATATAGACCAGAGAGTAAAACATATTTCCCCCATACATCTGTGCAATCCCTGGTGAGAGAGAGAGAGAGAGAGAGAGAGAGAGCAGGAAACTCTATATGAAATGGTTAGAAATATGAGCGATTGGGAGCAGGAAAATATTTAACACTGGAAAGGTAACATAGCAAAATCCTACATCACTCCCTTTAGAGCGTAGGGACCCGAGGCTAGGTGGTTACAGTTTGGAATGTTTGTGTTGTATTCATTCTTTAAAAAACTGTGTTTTCGTTTTGGCTTCTAAATCCTGTCCATTTATTTATTTATTTTGTTAAGGTAGAATAAAAAGGTAAGGATTGATGATGATGATGATGATGCAATTCACCGACAAAAATGTATATAAAAAATGTAACTAACAACCCCATCTACCGCTGTGACTCAGTTACTATATGGAGCCGGGCTACAATCCTTGGGTTTATAAACAGAGAGAGAGAGAGAGAGAGAGAGAGAGAGAGAGAGAGAGAGAGGATAAAAGGCGACGAGAATGTGATAGCAGAGAAAGGAGGGCAGAAAACAGAAAAACTAACCACATCAGGAAGAGGTTGGAGAATAGAGAAAGAGATAACAAAAGGAGACGACCAACACTGAGGAATAACACTCAAACATTTTAAAAACAATGAGAAATGAATATAAATAAACCACTGCGTTGTGGAAGAAAACAGGAGTGTTCAATTAGGGGCCACTTCACTAGATCCCCCACTCTCCTCTTTTTTCCATTTCATCACACACCCAGAGAGTAATATCGTTAGGAATACTGCTGGGATATTACTTTGAGACCAGTTCACCAGTTCAGGGACGCAACACAAATTATTCAGTGATATTTTGGCGGAAAGTGTCGGGGTGGGGGGTGTATTCTCTTTGCTTCAATACCCGCTCTCCGTTTTCATTTTCTTTTTTCTTTTTTTCTTTTTTCAGTATTGTGAGATGTGATGCGCCGCGACCGTGATTTTGAGGTAGATGATTGACCCCCCCCCTCTCTCTCTCTCTCTCTCTCTCTCTCTCTCAAACATTACCTCTACTTGCGCACGAACACTATTTTTATTCTCTAAATGAGCCAAAACCAAAAAAAAAAACTGAATGCCCCACCCTGAATGCGGAATGCGAGGGAGAGAGAGGAGGGGGCGAGGGGAGAGGGAGAGGTGCATGCCTTGTGGAAGTTGGCGAATTAATGGCCTAAGTAGGTAATTAAGGGAGGGTGATTTAAGCCTGATGGTGAATGAGGTTACTTGTGGTGAAATTGGGATAGTTTGGTAAGAATATATAATGAACGATTATTCTCATTTTCTCTCAACTATCCAACTTTCTCGCACCCTCCACCCACTCTCTCTCTCTCTCTCTCTCTCTCTCTCTCTCTCTCTCTCAAGTAGGCGTCTGTTCCACGTCTTAAGGGTATTCTAGTGGAGTAGTTGTATTGTTTCCGTCTTTCATTCTCGTCTGTTTCCTTATCCATGAAAACTCACTCTTGTCCCTGTGCATGCTACCAAAAATCATTCTTACTATTTCTCTCTGGTACTTTTAAGATTCCGTTTGTGAAGTCTGTAAGGCTCCTGATTGCTAATTAATTGTTAGAACATGAAAGATTTACGACACACACACACACACACACACACACACACACACACACACGTTTTTCTTGTGTGTGTGTGTGTGTGTGTGTGTGTGTGTGTGTGTAAATACCATATTTTATATTTCATCTTTTGATTCACTGAAAACAACTATCTTATTAGTGTATCTCAGGCTGCATGTCGATCTCGTATTATCACCATTCCTTTATCATCCACCTCTCCGCCTTTTTTTGTTCTCTGATGTAAAAAGAAAAAAATATCCATTATATTTTAGTTCTCTCTCTCTCTCTCTCTTTCTTATCCCCTCTCTCCTCCTACTTTTCCACTCTCTCTTCCAATCCTTCTTCTCCTCCCCTCCCTTTCATAAAAATAAAGTAATAAAAACTCACTCAAGTCCTCTGGGATTTATTTCTTGCTAAAAACCATGAATAAATTGCCGGGATTTTGAAACAGCTCCACACACCTTGATGAAATAAACCAAAATATTCAGTATATTCATGCACTAAAACTCAAAATAACTGGACCTTCCACACCTCCCTTATTCATTTAGATTTGTCATTATTCACTACATTGATTACCTCTTTTTCATTTTCCCTTTTTTTACCGATTTTTTTTTTTTACACTCTTTACTAATTCAAATCTCCGTCATCTCCTATTTATTGTGATGCTTCACAAATCAAATAAAATATCTAACAATTCTCCATACTCCCTTTATTTTTCCTTTATCAAACTCGAGGTGCAAGAGGGGGACGCCTTCATGTTGTGACACCGATATGACTGGCCTGTGGAGTTGCGCGGTTATAATAACGTCCCTCAGCTCCCTCCCTATCCTCCCAAAGGACGATGGTGGACTCCCGAAGGAGGGCAATTTAAGCTTGCAGTCCACTGGGTTCACATTTCAGATGAACCCGGTGCTACAACTACTGCTAATAATCAAATACACTTTACGCTTCCTCCATTACTCCTTCGTACGAGTAAAGTTTTGTTTTTCCGTCAGCCCATCTATCTACCTATTTTCTATCTATCAGTCTGGCTATCTATCTATCCCTCAAACACAGAACTGAAAATAGACAAATCAAAAAACCACCAAGAAAAGACATATAAAACTAAAAGAACACAACAAGTGAGCGATTTTAAAGGCACGAAGGAAAAACTGTCCAGAATGCCGAATGAGGGTGCCGCCATGAAACCCGGACCACTGTGATTGCAAACTGAGATATCTTGTCCCATTTTTATCTATTTATCTATTTATTTACCTCACTTATTTATTTATTTATCTATTAGTTAACCCTCTGACGGCCAAGGATTTCTCTCAGCTGTGGAAAATCACGTGGCACAAAACAGAACAAAATAAGTATGTCCATCCATAGTAATCGCAGGCTTAGTAAGGGGAGTCTCAACCCTATCCTATCAAGCTGCCCCTCCCCCATAAAAAAAAAAAAATCGTCAGACATGAAACAGAATCAAATGCCTAAGGGTATCCATAACAATCACAAGATTACATGTTGAAATCATGACCTTTTGATAATTTTTTTCTCCAGCAGAACAAACTACCTACTATGGATGTAACAATGAAACTGTGAGACTAATAATTCGAATGCTTAAACCTGAAATAGCAAGGTGAAGTGCAAACCCCTTATTTTTTGACGGTCATTTGTGTAACGCCAGTGGTTATTACGCATGGTTAGCCTGCATACCATATTACAGAACGCAGTCAGCAGCCATACAAGAAAGCCAAAAATACTCCATCGCTATCAACTACTTCAAAAATTGGCGTCAAACTTTTGGTGTCTGCATCCCACCTCGCGCCTTCAGATTAAGCACATGACCTTAACTCTCTTCACGGGTATCTGAGACAAATTTCCTGATGCTCTACCGCCACAACGACCTGAATGGTTTCTGTGTCGGAGCAAATCTTCGTAACTCTGCATTAACCTGTTCATCCCCACGACATATTTCTCGTTAGTCTCTTGTTATGTTTAGACAATTTTATTTAGTTTCGGCAGGACTTCAAACTGGAGGAGCAGACAGTAGGCAGGCAGACCGACGCAAACTACAGAACATTAATGTAGACAGACAAACAAGGCAGACAAACACAGACCGACATAGACAGAAAGCATAAATTAAGACTGACAAACAGAAGATTTAAAAACAGACCGTGGCAGAAAGGTGCACTTAAAAAAAAGACAAATGCTGAAGGAAAGTAGACAAAGAGAGATAATCTAAAGTATACAAACAGACAGAAAATAAAGGTAGGCAGACAGACAGACAGAAATGCAGACACTCAAGGGCAATTTCAGCAAGCACTGTACCAAAAAATTAAGGGAAAAAGCAGCTAACAATACCAGCACGACCAAAATTGAAAAGACTGCCAGAAAAAAAAAAAAAAATGGAACTGCAAAAATAAAATCCTACCAAGGCAAGGAAACAATAAGGGCGAAAAAAAACACGGACTGAAAGAGGAGGAAAAATCTAAGAAAAGAGAGAGAGCTAAAAGGAGAGGGGGAAAAAATGAGGAAAAAGTCAAAATTAACACGTCATTCAGCCGCTAAAATGGGTGTCGATGTTACTTTTCTCTCTCTCTCTCTCTTTTTTTTTTTTTTTTTTTTGCTGGTGGTAATGCGAGCAAAGACTTCAAAAACA
Source organism: Coenobita brevimanus (assembly GCF_032717465.1). Taxonomy (NCBI): domain Eukaryota; kingdom Metazoa; phylum Arthropoda; class Malacostraca; order Decapoda; family Coenobitidae; genus Coenobita; species Coenobita brevimanus. Next base: position 6,970,881 of record NC_137040.1, on the reverse strand, counting down.
CATCTATATGTAAATGGAGAGAGGGGAGGAAGACTAGGAGAAGGGAGAGGTGAGGGGGGGGTTGGGAGATTGCGAAGGGAGAGGGGGAGGGGAGAAGAGGAGAGTGGATGGGGGGAGACAGGTGGGAGTCGGAGTGTGGAGAAAGAAAGAGGACTGGGGAGGGACGGGAGGGAAGAGTGGGGGGGGGGTGGAAAGAGAGTTGGAGGGTGCTGAGAGAGAGAGAGAGAGAGAGAGAGAGAGAGAGAGAGAGAGAGAGTAAAGCATGGGAGGAGGGTGAGTCAGCTGAACTAAGAAAGGAATAAAAGGGAAATGGGGAGGGGAAAGGGAAGAGGGAATAAAAAGGGGAACCAGAGGAAAGCGAAAAAGGGGAGTTTAAGGGGAAATGCAAATGGAGAGAAGGCATGAGCAGGGGGGTGGGGGGTGGAGAAGGGGAGATGAAAGAGGGGTAGGGAAGAGGTATGAGAAGGGAAGACCTAAATGGATGGGAAGAAAGGGGTAGGGAAAGACAGTGAGAGACAGGGGAAGGGGAAGGGTGAGGGAAGGAAACAGAAAGGGAGGAAAAGGGAGGGGAGGGGAGGGAAGGGGAAACTCGATGGAGGGGAACAGGAGAGTGAGGGGAAGAGGAATAGGGAGGATGATACTGGAGACTGAAGATAGGGAGGAAAATAAGACGAAGTTGAGGATTAAAAATATAAAAATAAATAGACGCCTTGGAGGAGTAAAAGGAAAACACTACAAACACAAACTGGGAAGTATAAAGAAAGAAAAAACTGTCGGGAAAGGGTGAAAGCGACTTTAATTATGACAAGAACCTGTTGGGAAAGGGTAAAAGGGACATTAAGACATGAATCTCTCAAGTATTTGCTGAAAAAAAAAAAAAAAAAAAAAAAAAAGAGGAGGAACAAAATGAAACAGATGGAAAAGATGGGAAAACTGTGAAGATGAAAAAGAGAGACGATGACGACGATGATGATGATGATGAGGAGGAGGAGAAGTTGAAAAGGAAAACGAAAGTAGAAAATGCACGAGGAAATCAAATACAATGAAAGCCTGAGAAAACAAAGGAATCCGACAACGACGACGACGACGACAATGATGAAGAAGAGAAGATGAAAAGGAAAAAGGAGAAAAACTAGGAGGATAATAAACACAATGAAGATCTGGAAAAATAAAAAGAATCGAAGGAGTAATATAAGTGATGAAAGAATACGAAAGAAATGGGTGAAGAAAAGGGGGTACGAGAAAGGGTGCAAGAGGTAGGGTGAAGTAGGGTTATGTAAGGGTATTAAGGTAGGGTAAAGGGGTGTTTGGGTAAGGGGGTGAGACAAGGGGGAAGATTAAGGTAAGTTGATACGACACTCACAGGGGGGGGGGTAAACTGGATAAGAGGGAGGGAGGAAGGTGTAAGGGAGGGGAGTGGAGGGAGGGAAGAAGTGCGAGGAAGGAATGCTGAGAGAGGGAAGGATGGAATGGAAGAGGGTAGTAAGTGGAGTGGAGAATACAGTGGTGGGGGAAGTGGAGAGGAGAAAGGCACTGAAGGAAAGGAAGGAAAGAAGATGAAAGGGAAGGGAAGAGGCAAGAAGGGAATGAGAAAACAAAAGGCAGGTAAGTGGACGAAAGAAAGAAAGGAAGAAACGAAGAGGGGAAAAGCAAGACGAGGGGAAGGAGATGGGGTGAGGAGGAAAAAGGGAAGAGGAATAGCTAAGGAAAAAGGAAAATGAGGAAAGGCTAAGGAAAGGGGAAAATGAGGAAAGGCTAAGGAAAGAGGAAATGAGGAAAGGGCACACCACGAGGGGAAATGGCAAAGCAGGTAATTACATAGAGAAAGATTAATTCAAAACACATTTTGGAGAAATATAAGTTAGCAGAACAATGAAGAAAGAAATATTAAGCAAATGAAAGTAAGGAAATGAGCCAATGAAAGGAAGGAAGGTACACAAGCAGAAAAAATGAAGAAAAGAAAGGTGAATGAAGAAAAGACATTATGGGAAAAGGAAAGGGAGGGAGAGAAGATGAGGAAATGAGGAAAGGAAAAAAGACGAAAGAGAAAGAGGGAAAGGACGTGAGAAAGTGAGTTGAGAGAAAAATGAAAGGGAGAAAGTATCGTGACGGTGCCGAAAAAAAAAAAAAGAAAAAAAAAGGGGAGGGGGGCAGTAAGTAAGAAAGGGAAAACAGAGGAATGAAGGAAGGCGACGGAGGATAAATAAATTAATAAAGAACATGAACGAAGGGAAAGGATGAAAAGATGGGAATGGGATGGAGGAAAGCTTCCAAAGCAAAGAATTAATCAAGGAACATGGTAAAAAAAAAAAAAAGGAAAAAAAAACTGAAGGAGGGAATATGAAAAAAAAATATGGAAGGAAAGAATAAGGGAAAATGAAGGAAAGAACAAATACGAAATGATGATGGAAGGAACGAAAATGGAAAAAAAAAATGAAGGAACGAAAACGAAAAAAGTGAGGGACGGAACGAAAAAAAAAAAAAAAAAAAGAAGAAGGACGGAACGGAAAGGAAACTATGATGGAACGAAAATGAAAAAAAGGAACGAAAACGAAAAAATTAAGGAATGAACGAAAACGAAAAATGAAGGAAGGAACGGAAAAATAACAACAAAGGAACAACGAAAAAATGAAGGAACGAAAACTGACAAAAAAAGATGGAACGAAATGAAATGAAATAAGGCGGTATAAAATGAAAGAAGCCTCCCAGACACAAAGGGAGGAAGGAATAACAGGATTGAAAATAGCAGGAAAAAAAAAAGGGAGGCAAATAAAGGGTGACGCTCCATTCTCCCTTTATACCGTCACCCCAGACCTGCAAATGGGATCAGTGTGTGTGTGTGTGTGTGTGTGTGTGTGTGTGTGTGTGTGTGTGTGTGTGTGTGTGTGTGTGTGTGTGTGTGTGTGTGTGTGTGAGAGAGAGAGAGAGAGAGAGAGAGAGAGAGAGAGACAACATAACACAGAAGAAAGAGATGCAGATATACACTAGTCACCCCTGTTCACACACCTTCACTCATTTTCTGCCTGTCAAGTTATATATCCCCGAAAGCAAGTCCCAGGGGTGAGCTCCATGGCAAGGTTTTTATATCAATACGTCTGTTGAAGAGAGATTTATAGATAGATAAACAGATAGATAGATAGATAGACTGGTAGATGAATGGATGGATGGATACACAGACAAATATAGAGATAGATAGATAAATGGATAGGTAGACAAACAGACAGTAGACTGGTGAATGGATGGATGGAAGGATGAAGAGAGAGAGAGAGAGAGAGAGAGAGAGAGAGAGTGTGTGTGTGTGTGTGTGTGTGTGTGTGTGTGTGTGTGTGTGTGTGTGTGTGTGTGTGTGTGTGTGTGTGTGTGTGTGTGTGTGTGTGGTCAATATGTGAGTGATGATGTCAATTCATCTTCCATATCAGCATCTTTTCCTCTCTTCTCCTTTATCTTTCATCAATTCTTTCTTCTCTTTCTCCTCCAGATTCTCCCAACTCCTCTTTCTCCTCCTCCTTCTCCCTTCCTTGCTCATCTCTATCATCTTTTATGTCTCTCATTCCTCCTCCTCTTGCTCCTCCAACTTCATTTTACCTCCTCATTTCTTCCTCCCTATCATGTCCTCCTCTTTCCCCAGTTCCTTCCTCTTTCACCGCTTTTATTTCGTCGCTTCCTCTCTTCTCGTCTTCTCTGCTATCTTCCACTTCCTCATCTTTCGCCTCACTTTTCCCTTCTCCATTTTAATTTTCATGTTTTTTTTTTTTCATAACAAAGTACTTTTTTTTACAACTGCCAGCCACGCTCTAAAAATGGAATAATCACCCGGAATGTGTTGTATAAAGCACCATGAAACAATTAAAAATAAACAAATAATTAAATAATGGCAATGAATAAATGTACAAATTATTAACTGGTACATCAAAACCAAAATATGACCTAAATGCTCATAAAAATCTCCCCGAATTATCATCTAACAGCAGCATACATCTCACAGTTAAGCCATTACCTCAACAACATTACGGATTTCATTATTCAAGCACGCTAAAATAACCAATGTAATTATCACTGACTGCAACATCTCTGCATTATTACCTGGAGTTCACCCTCCTGCACAATAGCATCTTTTCTTGCAACATATCTGCATCAGTGTCTGGACTTCACCCTTCTGTACAATAACTCCTTTTCTTGCAACATACCTACATCGGTGTCTGGAGTCAACCTTTCTTCACAATAACCTTTTCTCTTACAACATCTCTGTATTCCTGGACTTCACCCTTCTGCACACTTTTTTTTTTCTCTTAATTCAAGCTTCTAGGAAATGAGTATATACCACCTAACGAAGATATCTTGGCGTGAAGGGGTTGATAAAAGTTGCAACCAATCCCTCCCGTTCCAAACGTCTCCTCTAAGTTTCATAAAATCGTCAAGAGATAGTCTCATTAAGGTTAGAAAAACTTAATAAATAATACATAAATAAACAAACAGCTAACCTTAATGAAGGGATTAACTACTGCAGACATTCTTTTTAGGAATGTAATTCACTTATCATTCTTACGTAAATTCATAAAATAAGCATGCTCTGATGTTCCTTTATAACTCTACGACAACCCAATTAGTGCATTCTTCCTAATAATAACAATCTTAATTTCTATGACACAGTCTCTCAAAATAAAATCGTCTGGTGTTGACATAAATAAAATACCAAAGCTGTCTCAACCATAAAAGGGTATTAATCATTCCCGAATATTTTTCTTCAAGTATTTCAATCCTTAGTGTGATTTGCTTTCTATTATCTGCGCGACGGCTTGCCGGAGGGTGTGGAGGGTGGGGGAGAGTTTTACTATACCGTGCTATCTCTTTCTTTAATTATGACTAGGAATTAGGGTTTCTGTTAATATTACGGACAGAAATTAATTAAAATCATAAGCTGCGTGTTATTTGCTTACGTGAGTCTAAACACATCTTCCTCCTCTCTCTCATTCTATCGACCTACTTACTCACTTCATCCCTCACCATTTTTTTCTTCGTTTTCATTTTCTTGTTAATTTTGCTTCATCATCCTTTTTCTCCATTTCGTCTTCTTGCGTCCTCGTCCTCGTCCTCCTCCTCCTTACTCTTCCACCTCATCATCTCTTGTCCCGTTTTCGTCTCCTCCTCCTCCTCCTCCTCCTCCTCCTCCTTCTGGCTGAGAGTTATGAGGCAAGGTCGTCAGTAAAGCTGTGAGAGGCGGGGTTATGAAAGGGAATCTTAGCCATCTCTTACCTCGTGTGTGTGTGTGTGTGTGTGTGTGTGTGTGTGTGTGTGAGAGAGAGAGAGAGAGAGAGAGAGAGAGCGCTGCAACCGAAAAAACAAACACCCTAACCACAGCTACCATATGTAACAACAACAACAACAACAACAATAATAATAATAATAATAATAATAATAAATCCATCCATCCATCATCCCATCCTAAGTTGCCCCATGAGGAGCGTAGGAGCCCGGGGCTAGGCATGTTGGTCTTGACATTTAAAATAACAGTGACCAGCCTCACTGATCCCTGAGTGGCATTACGTGAGCAAAAATCCCAACCATCCCTTGGATATAAACCTACACAGGCTCAATCCGACTGGAGTGCCGCAATTACCTACTAAACCACCAGGCGCCATAATTTAGTTATATGGTTACCACCCAGCGTAGTAAATGGTTTCCTGATGTACAGGAAACCATTCGGTTTGTCACGCAGTGTAGAGGCACCCACAGGCAGAGGGAACAGGAAAGAATGAAGGAGAGAATGGCAAAACAGGGATTGTAAAGTTGCCTATAGCAGGAAGGACGATGGAAGAATTAAGTAAAGAAAGATAGAAAAGGAAGGAAGGAAAGGAGGGAGGATAAGGAAAGGCAGGCACCCGAGAGCAGCACTACATCGAGTGAGTGGATGGTGAGCGTCCCCACCTACTACTACTACTACTACTACTACTACTGCTACTACTACTACTACTACTACTACTAATAGTAATAATAATAATAACAGCAATAAAATAAAAAAGTGTAAAAATAACCCAATTAAAACACCGCCCTCAAAACTTCGCCAAACTCAAAAATTCAACCAGAAGACGCGAGGAAAAAAACTTCATGTCACAATTACACAGTTTTCGGAGCCACGGAATTTCTCGGCGCTGCAAACAGATCTCTTACAAATTTCGGAAGATTTTTATACCGGCAAAGTGTCCGGTTCGGGGGAAGGGCAGCGGTCGGTATAATTTCTCGACCTCCCTCGTTCCCGAAAAATTGCCGAAAATATGTTAGGTGTGACGAAATCTCCCGTTTGTGACTGTCGGCGTATGTCTTCGTTTGCGGCCATTTTTGTGAGGAGGAAAACTTGTCGTCCACGTCATTATCATCATCATCGTCGTCATCAACTTCTCTCCTTATGATGTACGGAAATATCATCATCATCATCATCATCATCATCATCTCTTCCCCTTACGATGCGTGGAATCATCACCACCACCACCCTCTGTCCCCCTTAAGATGTGAAAAAATATAATTACCACCACTACCTCCATCATCATCACCATCATCATCATCATCACCCTCTTTCCTTCTTCCGGATGGGCGAGGTAGGAACAAGAAACTAATAAAGACAAACTAAAGGGTTGAATACACCTTGATAATTTTTGCGTCTTTGGTTTCTTAGGGTTTTAATGTAGTAGACCTTTCACCAGACGCCAGCAACTTGCGTATAAAACTTTTACTTTACATTTTTACCTACACTTATACAACTACCACACACTTCACAACCAGACTAGACAGAATTAAAGTACAATATACAGTAACACAAAATGATACCTTATTATAGTGAATTGTTGTGGACACTTGAATATTCTTGAAATTGGCTATGATCTTTTATAAATACGGCCCCTGGTGGTCTAGCGGCAGAACACTTACGTCGGGGACAAGGCCGTGACGTATGCGCAATGGTTCAACCCTTCAAGAGGCAACTAGGGGCCGGGGAAGCAGGTTGGTCTCTTACACTTATCATGACCAAGGTAACCTATCCTCGGTCCCCTATGCCCCCAAAGCGGTAATATGGGATTGGTTGTGACTGTGACTGACGCCGCTTGTACCTCTTCATTACGAGTGCAGCTCACATGAGCTGAGTATAATCTAGCTGTTGCATGCATAAAAAAAAAATGGTATCGTAGTGATCCGGTATATGGAGATAGCTCGCAAAGAGTTCACTTCTACACCAACCCTAAGCTGAAAGAAATGATCTGGTGGCAGCAACAAAGCAATAAACAAAATAATCTTACAGGGGTAACGCTGAGCTACATCAATTTCAAAAAATGTGAGTGAAAGGAATGAAATGTATGCCGACCACCATAACAAAAAGGCTTAACTTTTCATTTCGATGGCCATTCTATTCAAACCTCTCACTCTAAACGGTTTAAATACAATCTCTTGCATAATTTATCAATCTACTAATTGGTATCACATCTTCAGACATATTTGTTCTTACTCAATAGCGACACCTTCCTTAGCACCCCTCCCGCCTCCATAATAAACTGCTGATCTGTTTCTCCTCCTTGCTCCTGGTCTCTCTCTCCTTCCAACCATATCACTCTCATGTACTCTTATTTCTTAACACTATGCTTCACGTTCATACACGTGTCTTGCTCTTACATTTCTTGTGTGTAATTTCATCTTTAACATATGTCTTGTTCATACATATAGATACAATAAATAAATAAATAAATATATATATATATATATATATATATATATATATATATATATATATATATATATATATATATATATATATATAGTCACGAACATTGATTCTTCATTAAAAAAAAAAAAAAAAAAATCCTTGTTCAAATAAATTTTTCCTTATTGGTAAGCTGTATATTCCACAACGTCATTTGGCTCATTCGCAGTAAACATATTTCTCTTTTATGTATACTTTTACCCGTCATACAAACTCGTGTATCTGGCCACACAATACAGCGTCCCGGGCCAACTTCTCCCCTGCTGTATACTGTATCGCTGTAAGTTTTCCTGTACTGAAGTTAGGAGAAGGAGGGCAAGATAAAGTTGTGTCATTTCTCTTGGCCTTGTATAGTCACATTACCAGAGACCTCTTGCCTCCTGACCCACCCCCCTTCCTCCTCTGCCCCTCTACCCTAGTTCTTTTTATCCCCCCCTCCATCCTACCTCTTGGCTCCATCTCCTCCCTTCCTTTTCCTTCCTTCTTACCTTCCCTGTCCCCGTTCCCCTCCCCTCACCTCACGATACACTGCCTGCTCTGTCTTATCCTCTCCTCCTTCTCGTGTCCCCCTCTACCTCTTTATCTCCCCTCTCCATTCCTCTTACCTCCACCACCCGCCCCCTTATTTACCTCCCCTCTCCTCCTCTCATCTCCCCTTTCCCCTCCCCTCCTCTAATGATAAACACCTTATATTCTTCTCATCCCCTTCCCCCATTTACTCCCCATCCTTCCTCTTTCTGTTCCTTTCTCCCTCCCTTTCACCTCCCGGCAACCCTTCCCTACTCCTCTCATCCTGTTCCCTTTCCCTTCCCCTTCCCCCTTTTCTCTAACCTCAGTACCTCGTTCCCTTTCACCTCCTACCAGCTCGTTCCCCCTATTCCCTCATTCCTCTCACTGCTCCCTCACCCTCCTCCTCATCTCACCGTCCTCCTCTCCCTTCTTTTTCTCTCTATGACCCTTTTTCCTTCCTTTTCTCTTTCACTACTCTCCTTACCCCCTCCTCCTCCTCTAACTGCCTCTTCCTAGCCCTCTTTTTCCGTCTGTCCTCCTCCTCTATCTCTCCTTTAGGAGAAACTTCTATCTCCTCCCTACATTCCAACAACTCTTCTTATTATCCTCCCCCTCCCTTCCACCTCACGATAAACTCTGTCTGTCCTCTCCCTCCCTTCGCTCTCTATCTCCCTCCTCCCTACTCCCCTGCCCCACCCCATTCACTGCTTTCATCCCTCTCCTCAATTCCGCCTTTTATCCCTCTTCTTATCCTCCACGTCCTTGCTCTCTTTTGACTCTCCTTTTTCTTCTTCCCCCTCGCTCTCCACGGATCCCTTCTCTCTGTCCTTCTTATCATTCCTTGCTTTCTTCTTCCACTGTAAGCTTCTTGGTGTTCTGTTTTTCTTTTTCTTTTACAGTTTGTTTATTTTTCTTCTCATCTCTTCATTTAGCATTTTTCTCTTTTTGTCTTTACTTCCCTTATACCTTCTTTATTCACATCTCCCCTTTTTACCATTACCCCTTCCTCTTTTTGTCTCTTCTACCTCCTTGCTCTTTCCATTTCCCTTCTCTCTTAGCGCCTTCCTTTCTACCACTCCCTGTCCTCTTCCTTCCCTTTTATATTTTATACTGCTTTCTCTTTTGCCTTTCCTTCCCTCTCCTCCCCTCTTTTCTTTCCTCCTTCTCTGTCTTCTTCTTCCATCGTCTCATTTTCTGTCCTCTCCTTACTTTCTTACCTTTCTTTTTTTTTTGTCTCTTTTTCTTCTTTATTGCTTCTTCCATCTACCTTTTCTGAGTCCTTCTTGGGTCCTTCCGTAGTATCGTTCTCTCTCTCCCCTCTTCCTTTTTACCATTACCTCTTCCTTCTTTCCCTCTTCTCTTTTTCTATCTTATTTCCGTTATCATTCTTAGTTCCTTCATTCCTACCTACTCTGTCTTCTCCTAACTTATCAACCTTTTCTTTAGATCCTTCCTTTTATACTCATTCATCTTTTTTCTCCCTCACCCCTCCTATTTATGTCCTTAATTCCTTCTTATTCTTTGTCCTCGTTTTATCCCTTTACCATTTCTTGCTCCCTCCCTTTACTCTTTCCTTACTCAACTATCCTTCCCTACTCCCTCTTTTATTTTCCCTCCTCTCTTCTGCTCCTTGCTGCTCTCACTCTCTCTTTCTTATTTCCTTCTTATAATTCCTTTGTCCTTTTCCTAATCCTTTATCATTTCCTCCTCTCTTTACTCTGCTCCTCCTGTTTCTCTCTCCCTTTCTTCGTCTACCTTGTTTCTCTGTCTTTAACTCCTTTAATAGCATTCCTTACTCACTCTCTTATAATTTTCCTCCTCTCTTCACTTATTCTCTTTCTGTGCCTTTTCAATTTCTTTCTTTCTACTTTTTGACACTCTCCTTATTCCACTTTTCCTGCTCACTCACCTTTTATCGTTCTTCCTTTTCCTGTTTACATTCTCTCTCTCTCTCTCTCTCTCTCTCTCTCTCTCTCTCCTTAACAGCCAAAGAATTAACTCAAACTTTTTAAGCTCATTCTGTGGAATGGCTTTCCCAGAGTAAAATAAACCGTCCTACATTACCTTAAATAAAAAATAATACCTATTTTAAGTCCAATTTCTTAAATTAGATCTGATACCCGTTTTAAGTACATCTCCTTAAATAAGAACTGATACCTATTTTAAGTCCATCTCCCAAAATAAGACCTAATACCTATTTTAAGTCCATCTCCTTTAATAAGATCTGATAACTATTTTAAGTCCAATTTCACAACCATCATTCTGCCTTTAACCAACTCAGTCCTTCAACTTTTCAATGCGATTATTATTATTATTATTATTTTTTTACATTCTGCTAACATCAAAAACATTATTTAGCCCTGGAGGGAGCCCTCGTAGTGAAGGGGTTGAGAACATCCTTCATTAATCACTGAAGCCCCCTAACACCTTTCCCTAAGTGATTTATTTTGGTTATTACACCTTACTGTCTTTGTCCAAGTTTCATAAATTCTTACGATAGTGTCATTCTCTGCAAAAATAAGGTACAAAAAGATACTAACTATCCATATCCAAAAACAAATCACTTAGGATGAGATGTTACGGAGCTTCCTTACCTTACGACAATACAGGAAAAGTTTTTGGGTAACTTGTCCGGGTTATGAAATCTCTCGTAGTGAAGGGGTTAATCTAATATATATTTTTGTTTCTCTCTCTCTCTCTCTCTCTCTCTCATGCTTTCCCTCCCATTACACTCGGAGACCCTCATTTTCTTTCTCTCTCTTTCTCTCCTTCACTCTTCCTCTATTTCCCCATTCTCTCACAATTTTCTTCTCTCTTTGCTTCACTGCCTCTCTCTCTCTCTCTCTCTCTCTCTCTCTCTCTCTCTCTCTCTCTCTCTCTCTCTCTCTTCACCTCGCCTACTTTCCGTAATGTCAATTTTTTCTCTCCCGTCCAGATCTCTCTATTATTCGGTTCTTCTCTCTCTCTCTCTCTCCCCCCTCTTCTCTCTCTCCACTCCCCTCTTCTCTCTCTCTCTCTCTCTCTCCACTCCCCTCTTCCTTCTTTTCCGCCTGGGAGAGAATCAGTCGACTGGGGAGAGATATGTTGTAATGAACTGGATTTCCCTGCCTCGTTGTCTCCCCTCTCCCCTCGCTCTCCCCTCACCCTCCTCCCCTCGCTCTCCCCTCACCCTCCTCCTCTCTCCCTCCGTTCTCTACCCTCATTCTCCTCCCCTCTCCCCTGTCTCTTCCCTCATCCTCCTCCCCTCTTGCCCTTTATCGCCGTTCCTCTCCCGTCACCCTAGTCTCTTCTTCCCTCTTTCTCTTTTTTCTATTCTCTCTCTCTCTCTCTCTCTCTCTCTCTCTCTCACACACACACACACACACACACACACACACACACACACACACACACACACACACACACACACACACTTTCTCAACTCGATCTTTCCTTCCTATCTTTTCCCTTCGTCTTTTATACCCCTGGTCAGTCCAATCCACATAGTGCTATTAATTCGCTTCACTTCTCCTTAGTTTTCTTCCCTATTCAATTTCCTATTCCACTACGTCCTCCCTCCCTCCCTCCCTCCCTCCCCGTCTCTCTCTCTCTCTCTCTCTCTCTCTCTCTCTCTCTCTCTCTCTATTTTCACTTCCTTGTTTAAGTGACCCAATACACATCTTTTTCCAGCTTTCTCTTTCTTCTTCCATTATTTTCCTTTCTCGTCCACTGCAATTCCTTATTATCCTCTTTTTTTCCGTAGTTTCCCATACCAATCTTCCCCTCTATCATCATCATCATCATCATCATCCCTCTCCCCTCCCCTCTCTACTCCATCTTTTTACCCCTCCCCATCATCCTCCCTCTCTCCATCACCCCCTTCCTCTTCATCATCATCAACTCCCTTTCCCCCATCTTTCTTTGACCACCTATCCTACTCTCTCCTCTTTTTTAGTAGAGAGAGAGAGAGAGAGAGAGAGAGAGAGAGAGAGAGAGAGAGAGAGAGAGAGGACGGCAGTAAAAACAAAAGGGATGAAATCAACTGCGACTCTCAGGCAGGGAAACTTGTCAGATTTTTTCCCCTGCACTTACTTAATTTGATATCGGGAGTTGTGGGGGCCAGTTTTCCCCTGTCCCTGTTTTTCCCCCGCTTCCCCACTCCTTATTTCCTTGCCCTTTCTTCCCCCCGTTGGACATCTAGGGAATTGGTGTCCTAATTTCTGTGTTCCCCTTTCCCCTCTTTCTGGACCCTACCCATCCCATTTAGAATATAATACGATGATGATGATGATGATGATGTTGATGATGATGAAATAAATAATGAATGCATGAATGAATGATGATGAAATGAATAATGAATGAGTGATGATGACTGATGGATTGATGATGATGATAATGATGATGATGATAATGATGATTATGATGATGATGATGACTGATAGATGAATGAATGACAATAGTGATGAGGATGATAAGGATGAAGACGATGGCAATGATAATACTGATAATGATGAAGATGAATGAATAATGAATAAATGACAGATGATGACTGATGATGATGATGATGATGATGATGATGATGATGATGACGTCGGTGATGATGTAGAGGGCGAACTAATGATGGACGCCTCCAATTTGTGTTATGATTTGCAACTGATAAATGAGTTTGCTTTTAGACATGCGATCTATTATTCTTTGCTAATGGGAATAAATTTCTGAAAGTATTTCTTTCTGGTTGTCTGCTTTTTTATTTGAACGACATACGTTTGTACTATATTCAAACAAATTGTGATGTCGAAATAAACTGATGGATGGATGGATGAATGGATAGAAAGAGACAGGTATATATATATATATATATATATATATATATATATATATATATATATATCCATCATCCAATCCTACGTTGCTCCATGAGGAGCGTAGGAGCCCGGAGCATATATTTGGTATGCGTCATATGATATATTAAAAGATTTTTATACACCAAACTACAGTAAAGAATTACAATCAGTTCAGCGCAAACGGATTTATAATATGTTTACTCGTTAATTATTAATTACCGTATTTTCGGGCATATAAGACACACGAGCATATAAGGCGCACCCCAGTTTTGGCAGGCCTAATGTGGAAAAAAAAATAAAAATGCAGCTAACCCCAGACCCCCTAGCTGAATGTCTAACGCTTTCAGCGCTCGGCCCATTTATATATCACTACACAACCTAGGCAAGCTGGTGCTGACATTTAAGATGAAACTGATGACTGGATGCCCAGACTAACACATACAACAACCACATATAGATACAGACAGAATTACTGACAAGAACAGAAAGCTCAACAAAGGAAAATATACCCATACTTTGTCTACCTAGGAAGATGACAGTTAGCCAGACAAATAACACGAGACACAAATCGCCTAAGAGATACACAGACGTAAAGAGAGATTACAGCTTCCTAGAAAGAGAGGAAACGCTTTACTCATACTGTACACCGAAAAAGATATAATAAGTTTCCAAAGAGAAGTAAAATACAGACACAGCACCGTAAAAAATGATTAAAAGGCAGACATTCCCTGGATAAACAGGGATGAGGATAAAAAGCCTAAGATAGATATGTGGAAAATATAACTAGCTAGATAGATGCAAACTCTTAGACATACAAATAATAAGAGATAATAACAGATAAAAAAGATAGACAGCCTTTTATACGGATATATATACTCGATAGATGGAAAATACAGCTTCGTAGACGGATAGATACTCGGTAGACAGATAGATATACAGTATGATAGATGGGGAGGCTGTCAGAGATGAGGCTGCTATTCTGACTCACGCTCCCCCTGTCACATCACTCACTTCACATCACCTTATTGAGAGCCGAACGGAGGGGGATGGGGAGGGGAGAGGGATGAACAGGGAGAGAGAGGAAGGGGAGGGAAGACAGATGGATAGGGAGAGAGGGGAGGAGAGTATGGAAGGCAGAATGAGAGGGAAAGGGAGAACAGGAGACGGACGAGGGAGGAGATGGACGTGAGAGATAGAAGATGGAGGGGAGATGGGAAAGGAGAGGAGAGGGATGGGTATGAGACCGTGAAGAAGGATAAGGAACGCAGAGCAAGGAAAGAGAGGGGGAGGAGAAGGAAAAGAGAGGAAATGGGAAGGGCGAAGGATGAGGGAGGAGATGAGGAGAGGGAGAAGGGAGATGGAGGAGAAAAGGAAGAGGGAGGAGATGGGAGAGGGGGAAGAAAATGACAGGGACAGAAGAGAAGGGACAGGATAATATAAGGAAGAGGGGAAGAAAGACGCAGGGAGGATTAGGAAAGAGACAGGACGATAAATAAAACAGACGAGGAGATGGGAGGAATGATGGAGGGAAAGTGGAAAAAAGGAGGAAATAATTATGCACGTGGAAAAGAAGTGGGAGAAAATGGTAAAAGTGAAGGAAAAGCAAGAATGATGGTAGGAGTCCTAATTGACGGAAGGAGGAAGAGTGAGAGAGAGGAAATAGCTGACATGAGGGGAGAAAAGAGAATTTAGAAACGAAGACGTGAAGGAAGGCCGAAGGAAGTAAGCGGAAGTAGGAGGAAATGGAAAGAAGGGGAAAGATAGGGTAGTGAGGAAATCTGGACTGGAGAGAGGGTAAGGGGGAAAATAAAGGATGGGACCAACGGAGAGACAAGTAATAAAGAAAAGGGGAAAGAAGAACAGGTAAAGACAAAGGGATGGGGGAAAAAAGAACAAATAAATGAAAAAGAAATAAAAGATGTTATAGTGTTAACAACGTGCGTTACTAACATACCTAGCAACTTTCGACACAGGTATACGAAAGTAAAGAGAAAGCGCACAAATACAAAAGGTTAGGAATTGAAAGAAAATGTAGGAATAAAATGAACGGGATGACAAAGGAAAAAAAAAAGAAGAAAAAAGATAAGAAATAAACGTGAAGCTGCAATCTTATTAAAAAAAAATAATAATAAAGGAAGAACGTCATGAGAAGAGGAAAACACAGATATGCAATAACGATGACAAAGAAATCTCCTAAAATTATGAACTGTGGAAGCAAAAGGAAAAGGAAAAAAAAAATGTTTGTGCAGCGACTGGGAGATGAAATGTAAGAAACAGAAGTAAGGGAAGAAGGACAAGACGAGAAGACTAACACTTAAAACAAAAATAAAATATAACGATGACAGAGGAAATATACTAAAAATCATAAATCAAGTGAGCGAAAAGAGGTGAAAATTTTACCTGCAAACACAGCAAACAAGAGAGAAAAAAAAAAATGATAATCGAAACGAGAAACAGAAAAAAATACGAACAGGTAAAAGAAATAACGATGATACAAGAAATATACTAAAAATTATGAAGTGAGTGAGCGAGAAAAAGCGAAAAAACTTGAGCCTGTTTATGGAGGGAGTGAGAGATGAAGAAAGTTTGAGAGGAGGAGAGAGATTGGCTCACTTTCAGGCTTATAAATCAGGTTTTACTGGTGTGTTGGGGCAGCCCTATCACCAGCCCTCACAAACACCACTATCACCAGCCCTCACAAACACCACTATCACCAGCCCTCACAAACACCACTATCACCAGCCCTCACAAACACCACTATCACCAGCCCTCACAAATACCACCATCACCAGCCCTCACAAACACCACTATCACCAACCCTCACAAACACCACTATCACCAGCCCTCACAAACACCACCATCACCAGCCCTTACAAACACCACTATCACCAACCCTCACAAACACCACCATCATAAGCCCTCACAAACACCACTATCACCACTATTCCACAGCCCTATCACCAGCCCTCACAAACACCACTATCACCAGCCCTCACAAACACCTCTATCACCAGCCCTCACAAACACCACTATCATCAGCCCTCACAAACACCACTATCACCAGCCCTCACAAACACCACTATCACCAGCCCTCACAAACACCACTATCACCAGCCCTCACAAACACCACTATCACCAGCCCTCACAAACACCACTATCACCAGCCCTCACAAACACCACCATCACCAGCCCTCACAAACACCACCGTCACCAGCCCTCACAAACACCACCATCACCAGCCCTCATAAACACCACCATCACCAGCCCTCACAAACACCACCATCACCAGCCCTCACAAACACCACTATCACCTCACAAACACCACTATCACCAACCCACACAAACAGTCACATCTTAACCCCTTCAGCACCATGACCTCCTTTTATTATATTCCTCATACCCCTCCAGTACCAAGACCTTATCTTTCATCCCTGCATCGACATATGAGTTTTCTGGCTGGGAGAAACGAATCGGACTTAACCCATTCCAATCCAGCTACGTATTTTTTCACCATCCTCTTGTTATCACATATTATAAATTAACTTTAGCTTTCTCCTGACGATTTTATTTATATTAGGACAGACATGTACCACCTAAGGGGTTAGATAGTGTCTTTGTTAACCGAATTACTATTAAAGATCCTACCTAAACTGAACACAGAGTTTTTGAAATAACAAGAATAATAAAAAGGATGCCGGATTCAAAGGGCTAAAATTTATTCTTGCCACCTCCAGACGATTATATTCAGCTTAAGAAATGTGTCCTGTACTGAAGGGGTTAATGACGGCTGTAATTAACCCCATCTGTTTGAAAAGCTTCGCCTAGGCCAAATAAAGTCGTCAGATGGTATGATGGAATAAAGAATAATTCGCCGGATGGAAGGGTTTAAGTGTATGGTTCATAACACAACGATGTTTTTATATTTTACTTTGAATACCCCAAACTAGCAGCTTTCTTCCCAAGCCCTAATACAGCTCATAATTCAGAGCTTTTAAAAAATCCTTAATTCACTGACTGTAACTTTCACCTACAGTCCTTCCATTCCTCCATCGTCAGACACTTCTTATTTCAAACATTCCTTGACTACACCTTCTTTTACCCTCTCCTGCAGTCCCCAGCCAGCTCTCCCTTCTCTTTGCTAGCGCTCTACTGTCTTGCCGCCAATGGTCAGCTCTCTACTCCCCTCCAGCCTTCAGCTCTCCCCTGCAGCCCTCAGCTCTCCCTTTCAGACTCAACCACCCCTCTCTTTCCTCAATAAGCTGTACAGTGTGGTCCAATGGGGCTTTTGCAGTTATCTCCCTTTCTTACAGTCTCAGGTTCTATCCCTATACTTCCCTGTATCCCTCAGATATCCCTGTCCCTCTCTGCAGCCCTCACACAGACCTTTCCTCCCCTACAGCCCTCCATGCAGCCCTCACCAGCCCTTATCTGCCACCGGTCTGGTTTTAATCTGGGGTAAAAGTTATCGGTTGAGAAATTGGCTGACCTCACTCTGGTTCAGGTCCACTCACTCCTCCTTCCCTTCACTTGCTCTTATTCCGACCCTTTTCTGACCCTTTCCCTGTCCCTTTTGACCCCTAACTAACGTTTCTTGTCCAGCTCTATTTTTTTTTTTTTATCTACCTAATGTCCTTTCTTATCTTATTCCCTCTGACCCCTCCCCCAATTTTTGTTTTATCATTCCACAATTTCTTCTGATCCCCTTTTAATTCAGTCTGGCGTTTTCATTACCCCTGCTGACACCTTTCTTGTCCCCTCCTATATCTGACCACTCGATGACCTTGCTTCTCTCCTCTGACCCCTCTTTCACCCTTCCTGACTTCTCGTGCTCTTCAGATCCCTTCTATTAGTCTCCTCTACACCCTCTTTATCTCTTTATCTCATACGCAAGCTTTTTCTGAGTCCCCTATCACCCTATCTCAACCTTCCTAACCTCCTCTCTCTCTCTCTCTCTCTCTCTCTCTCTCTCTCTACTATTGTTTATCCCTCTCATACCCTAACTACCTCATCCCCTCTGACCCCATTCATCATCCTTCTAACCTCTTTCTCGTCCTTATGATTTCTAAATAATCTCTCTTGACCTTACACGACCTCCCCTGACCCCTCTCTGACCTCTTCAGAAAACTTTCCGTAACTCTTTCTGACTTCAAAACTTCCCCATCTCCGATTCTTTTTCTCCCTAAACCCCTGACTTCTCCCTGATTCTGTTCCCTCAAAAAAAAAAAAAAAAAAAAAAAAAAAAAAAAGTTTCTCTCTAATTCTGACTTTTTCCTTCCTAAACCTTTTCCCTGACCATATGACTTTTTTTTTTACCTCCATGATCTCTCTCTCTCTCTCTCTCTCTCTCTCTCTCCTACATTACTGACTTTTCCCCAACTTTATCATACTTTTTCCCTGACCCGCCTCTTTTCCCCCCCCCTCGCATTTTCTTAACCCCTCCCTCCCCTCTCCCTCCAGCCTGCCTTCCCCCTGATCCCTTCCTCAACCCTACAAATCTCTCCAAAGTCCTTCCTTTGAATGACCCCTCCCTGATTTGTCTGACCTCTTTTGACCTCTTCTTAACCCTTTCCGCTCGCTGATGTCTGTCTGTCTGTCTCTGTCTCTCTCTCTCTCTCTCTCTCTCTCTCTCTCTCTCTCTCTCTCTCTCTCAATTTTTACTATCTTTAGCTTATTGCATTCAATTTGGGAGCGACCTCTGCTACTGAGAGGGACCGAAGGCTACCCTCGAGCGCCACACATCTCTAAGTTTAATCAAAGCGTGTGAAGCTACCTGGAATATGGATGAAGTCACCGGAGTCAAAGGGTTAACTTTTCGTGATCCCTCTCTACAGCTCCGTGATCCACCCTCCATCCTCATCTTACTCCATCTTTAACTCTTTCATTACGAATATTCTTCCTGAGCTGAATGTTATGGAAGTAGCAGGAATAATGAATAAAAGACGTCATCGTACTGATGGGTTCATTAAGAATGCTTTAACCCTTCAATTTGAAAAATATTCCTCAAGATGAATGTTATAATCATTAGGTTTCAAGAATATCTATCTATCTTCCTATTTATTTATTTATCTATTTATCACATAATCCCTTACTATCCCAACAAGAACACAGAGGCTTAAGATAATTAGTCCAGACATTTTAAGACAAGAGTGACCAGTCAAAAACCTCTATGTGGTATGGCATCATGTAAGCAACAAACTTCAACCACCTTCAGATGTAAAACCTTACTGGCCACATCCGGTTGCAGCGCCTTAGCCCACTCAGCCACCAGACATCCATCCACATAATAAAAAGCCTCCTGGGTTGCAAAAAACCATGTAGATTGTCACATTCCACAGTGTACGAGTGGTTACATGAAAGTAGCAATACATTCTACCCTCTACAATGCAATATATATATATATATATATATATATATATATATATATATATATATATATATATATATATATAGAGAGAGAGAGAGAGAGAGAGAGAGAGAGAGAGTGAGTGCTCGTGGGCCCTTCGGGCCCTTTCGCACTTGCTCCTGCGGAGGGCTCTCGCACTGCGTGCTCGCTTTCTCGTACTTCGCACTTGTATCTTCGTGCTTCTCACTCGTTTCCTCGCGCTTCGCGCGCGCGTTGCGATCATTTCAGGTAATCCGGGTCACGTTTATGTGCTGTTCTAGTCTAAGGTTGTCACTATCGGCCGTCAAGCGACACTGAAGGGCCCATGATGGTCCGTTTATGTGCTGTTCTAGTCTATCGTTGTCACTTCCAGTCTATAACTGCTAGATTGGTAATTTTTTAAATCCTGAAATGACAGAAAATTCATCTCATCTTTTGACGAAAATGTGCGCCTCTCTTTGATGCTTTTCGCCGTGGCATATAACCACCACCAAGGCAACAGCACGGGAAACGCACAGTAAAAACGCTCAATTCGGCGGCTCTGATCGTTTAAAAAGTATAGGGTCGTGGCACATGGCTCAAGCAGACTCGATTTCTAAAAGTCCCGGTACCGAATGAACTGTTTTCCGAACCAAACTCTGATCGCTCTTAACTCAAAAAATCGTCAATCGAGATGGGACCAAGTTTTTCGACATCAGCGAATCTTGTGCGATTTTCATGCCAATTTTGGTGCACCAAGACGCCTCCGTTCCGAAGAAAGGCGACCGCACCTCGCTTCGGGAATGGAACCCAAGTTGTCCGCACGCAAGTCGGAGATATTAACCACTCGGCCAAGGCAACCGACCGAGCGCCAGAAGCGGCGTTTTTTGGTCAAAATTTGATCGCTCATTAACATAGTAAAAGTTTTTCAATCGTGATGGGGCCAAATTTTTTCACATCAGCGAATTTTTGCGATTTTTTTGCCAATTTTTGTGCGATTTGAATGTGTAGTTTCGCCTGCCCAAAATACACACACACACACACACACACACACGGCTACTGCTATAGTATATTATATATATATATATATATATATATATATATATATATATATATATATATATATATATATATACCGGGTATATGTAAAGAAAATCATACTTTAACTTGACCTATCTCTTCTGATTCATCTCGCCTGTTTGACCTCTTATGACCCCTCTCTAACGTCCTGACCTCCCCCCTTTTCTTCGTTCAACCCAACCTTTCTCTTGCCCATTCTCCTGTTTTACTTTAGCGTCTGCCTCCTCTTCCTACTCCCTGTCCTTTCCTTCTCTCTCATTCTCTTGACCCTTTCCTTCTTCTGCCCCCCCCCCCTCCTCCTTGTCTTTCTTACTATAGCACTGCCTAGCGTCAAACACCCCACTACCCATTCCCCTCTCCTCCCATTTCCCTCTTACCCCCACTACCCCCTCCCCTCCGTATTACCCTTTCCCGCCTAATTTTGCCATAACACGACATCCTTCTGCTCCCCCAACCCTCATTCTCCATACCCCCTTCCCCCTCCCCTCTCCTACCTCTTTATCCCCCCTATACACCAACAATTGCTTCCCCCTCCCCCTTCCCCTTACATGCTCTTCCCCCTCCCATCTTATCCACAGTCTTGCTATAACCCTGCATCCCCTCCCCCTTGACCCCCCTATACTGCGGCAAGAGCAGCATCCCCCCCCCACCCTTCATCTCCACGACCTTCCCTTATCTGCCTGGGGACAATGGTTCATATCTCCCGTCTCCCCTCTTCCTTATCTTCTCTCCTCTATATTCTCTATTCTGCTGCCTCTCCTCTCATCTATATTCCCTATGCCTCTTCTCTGTATTCTCTCTTCCCCTGCCTCTCCTCTTCTCTATATTCTCTCCTCTCCTGCCTCTTCTCTTCTCTACACTCTCATTCTGCTGTCTCTCCCCTTCTCTACACTCTCATTCTGCTGCCTCTCCTCTTCCCTATATTCTCCATTCTGCTGCTTCTCCTCTTCTCAACATTCCCTATTCTGCTGCCTCTCCTCTTCTCTACACTCTCTATTCTGCTGCCTCCTCTCTTCTCCGTATTCTCTGTTCTGCTGCCTCTCCTCTTCTCTATATTCTCTATTCTGCTGCCTCTCCTCTTCTCCCCCCTATTATCTATTCTGCTTTATTTATTTATTCTGTTTTAACCCTCTTCCCCTTCCTCCTCTCTATGCTCTCTGTATTCCCAATTCTTTTTCTTCCTCTGTATCATTACTGTATTCTGTATTCCGTTTTATCTCCACTATTTTTACATTCTTCCGCTTCCTCCATCCTATCTTCCCTTTGTTCTTCTTATCCTCCAGTCTTCTGCATTTACCTACTTTCTCCTCTTCTCAAAATTCTCCATATGCGTTCTTCTCCTCTCTTCCCCATTATGAGCTTTTCTCCTCTCTTCTTTTGTCTCCTCTCCCCGATCTTTACCTCTTTATTTCCGCTGCTCTCTCCTGCGCCCTCTTCTTTATTTTCTTTTCTCCTACTCCGTATTCTTCTGCTTCCCCTCCTCCCTGTTGCCCATTTCTCCTCCCCGTTCTTCTGCATCCTCCTCTCTTCCCTCCTCTCCATTCATTTGTTCATTCTCCTCTATTTCCCCCTCTTCTCCTCTCAGTTCCTCTACTTTCTCTCCTTGAATTCTACGCCCTTTTCCTCTCTGTTCTACACTTTCCTTTCCTCTACTTTTCGCTTCACTCTCAGCCCTTATTTTTCTCTTCCTTCTTCTCAGATTTTCTTTTTTCTTCTCTCTGTTCTCCTTCCTTTCCCAAGGGTAAAATCTTCTCCTCTCCTCTCAGTCCTTCACCTTTCTGCTTCCTCTCCTCTGATTATTTTTTCTTTTCTCTCTTCTGCTTCTTTTCCTCTTCTCCTAAGTCCTTTATCTCTCTGCTTCCTCTCCTGTTTTTCTTTCTTCTCTATTCTTCTACTTCCGCTTCTCTCTTCATGCCATCTTCTCTCCTTCCCATGTCCACCCTTTTCCTCCCTCTTTTCCTCTCTTTTCTTCCTTCCTCTAGTCCTTCTCTTCTTCCTATACACCCTTTTTCATGCTAAAGCTATTTTCTCGCTTCCTCTCCGCCCCCACTCTGTTCATGCATTCATTATTCGGCAAAGGCTATATAGTCCGTTCCTCTAGTCTAAAAGTCCACCTACAACACACCAACAGAAGGTCGGTCCCCAACAGCCTTCGCACGTCACCACCTGGGCACTAATAACCACCACCTGCACTGTAATATGTAAAGGATAACCCACTCAGATCTGGTGTTACGGTACGACTGGAGATGCTTTAATAACCTGCTTGTGAAGGACTGTGGACGAGGAGATAACAGTGTGATATTATATAAAAATCCCCAAACTGTTCCACCCTTTCCGAATTTCCTCCTTTGCATTATATTTTGGCTTCGTAGCACCTCTTTCTAGGCGATTTACTATCCCAACTATACAATGTTATTCCCGTCCATACTATTTATCTGCTTTTACTACCGACGTTGTTTCCCTTGCTGGCTTACGAGAGGATAAGAAAAGTGTCATGTGCATAATAAGTAGCTCAGGACGTTTTAATACGAAGCCTCCTGTGCCAATTACGATACTGATAATAGTTAGGCGATTTTTACGAAGCCCATGAAGAAACCGGAGGCAAAAAATATAACAAAATAAATACATAAATAATAATAGTAATAATAATAATAATAATAATAATAATAATAATAATAATAACATACATAAATGACCATGAATGTCTGATTGATAATAATAAATAAATATATAAATATATAAATAATGACAAATAAAAGCCTCATGGATAATAAAGAAGGTCGCTATCATATTTCACTTTACGATGGACGAATTTATTCAGCTCAGGTCAGAGGGATCGAATTCTCTCTCTCTCTCTCTCTCTCTCTCTCTCTCTCTCTCTCTCTCTCTCTCTCTCTCCTTTTCACAATCGTTACTTTCTAAACCCTCTTTTCCTTCCCTTCTTTTCCTTTCACTTTCATCCTCTTTGTTTTTTTTTTCCTCTCTTTTTATCCCCATCTTACAACTTTTCTCAAATTTCTTCTCTCTTTTCCCTCCTTTCTCACTCACGCACTTGACCCCGCTCCAGTTCTCTCTCTCTCTCTCACCAGCAAAGTATATTAACTCTGAACTCTTTCTCCTTTTCTTCTCTTACGTCCTTCCTCACTCATTTCTTCCATCTCATTTTCTTCTCCCTCCTCTTCTTCTTTTTTTCTTTCTATCTTTCTTTCCCATCTTCTTTTCTAGGTCATTATCCCTCATTTTCATTTTTTTTTCCTGTCTCCTTTCACCTCATTTCCTTCTATCTCCATTCACTTCCTTTCCTTCTCGCACATTTCACTTTTCCTCCTCAACCTTTTCTCTTTCCTTTCTCTCCTTTCTCTTACACTTATTTTTTTCTGCACTTCATTTCTTTAATTACTACATATCCTTTTCTTTGTCTTTAATATCATCTTCCTTCTCAAGCTCACAATTCATCGTTTTCTTATCTCTCTCTAGTTTTCATTTTCGTTCATCTTTTTCCACTAAATCTTTTCTAGTGATTTCTATTCCCTTCTCATCATTTTTTGCTGCATTTCCTCTCTTCAATTTCCCTTTCTTCATTCCTGTGCTTTTCTTGCTCAATTTTCTTTTTTCTTTTTGCTGGCTTTTTTTATATATATTTTTTATTTACTTTCCATTATCAACTAAGCATTATGGCTATTTCTTCTGTGCCATTTTCTTCTTCTGATAATTTTTTTTGCGGTTTTTCAGCATTCCTTCCTTTTTTCTTCTCTTCTATCTCTATTTTCTTTTTAATGTGGGATTCTTTTGTTTACATCTACGGTATTTTAACTCCAAGTCTTCAGCTGTTCTTTCCATTTTTTCCTTTGCCTCTTTGTACGTTTATCAGTATGTCCCTCAATGATCTTAACTTTTGCTTTTACTTCTCTCTCTTACTCTCTTCCTTCACAATTCTCTCCCTTCCTCTCTCCTTCATCTCTTTTACGCTGTTATCCTGTATCATTCTCTTCATCGTTTCTTCCTCAGTATTACTCTTCTTCCATACTTCTCTCTTTTCAATCTCTGGCCTCTCTTCATCATTTCTTCTTCTCTTTTCCTATAAATTTCCTCCCTCCCTTCCCCCCCTCTCTCTCTCTCTCTCTCTCTCTCATCCCCTTTTCCCTCCATATCCGGGAACTTTGACCCTTCTATCCTTCTTCACTAAACTTAACAGAAAAAAGTTTCGTGCGTAGGAAGTGTGTGTGTGTGTGTGTGTGTGTGTGTGTGTGTGTGTGTGTGTGTGTGTGTGTGTGTGTGTGTGTGTGTGTGTGTGTGTGTGTGTGTGTGTGTGTGTGTGTGTGTGTGTGTGTGTGTGTGTGTGTGTGTGTGTGTGTGTGTGTGAGAGAGAGAGAGAGAGAGAGAGAGAGAGAGGAAACAACAGCAGTGCAGAGTTGAGTAAAAGCATAGCAGAGGTAAGAAGAGCAGAGGTGAGCAGATCAGAGCAAAGCAGAGCAGAGTAAAAGCACAGCAAAGCAGAGAAACGGAGCATAGCAGAGCAGAGGAAAGCAGAGCAGAGCAAAGCCAAAATCACTAAGAAGGAAAAAGCAGAAAAGTCGAATCCCAAAATAGTCTCCCTTGCTCGTAAACCCAAATTATATTGGTCGAAAAATCATCGGAATCGAAAATCAGGAATCTCTCTCTCTCTCTCTCTCTCTCTCTCCAAGTTTTATGTCTTCCTTTCATCCTTCCTCAAAATTTTTTCATTACTTCCAGTCTCGTATCTTTTTTTATTTTTTCATCTCTCTCATCCTCTTTTTCGCTCTCTGTCTGTCTGTCTGTCTGTCTGTCTGTCTCTCTGTCTCTCTCTCTCTCTCCAAGTTATATGTCCTCGTTTCATCCTTCCTCTGTATTTTTTTCATTATTTCTAGTCCCTTATATCTACTATCTTTTCAACTCTCTCTCTCTCTCTCTCTCTCTCTCAGGCAGGAGGGACGACCAATATGGGGGGTAAATATTAGTCGTGCGAGGCGAAGCGACAAGTGGAGTCAAATGAGTGTCTCTGGGATCAAATGAAAATCCTCCCTATTGAAAAAATGTGGGAGATTAGGGCTGTAAGTTCTCTCTCTCTCTCTCTCTCTCTCTCTCTCTCTCTCTCTCTCTCTCCAGATTTCAACAGACACATCTTTTCACCACACATACACTAGCTTTATTGGATTTTCGTTTCACTTCCTTTTATTTCTGTTCTCCGTTTTCACTCGGCAAATTTACAACTCTCTCTCTCTCTCTCTCTCTCTCTCTCTCTCTCTCGCCAGTTCTTCATTTCCACTGGCATTATTTACCCCCACCTCGTCACTCCCTTTTTCGGTGCCTCGCTTGATATGGCGTCCCAGCCGCATAAATTACACCCCATCCTGTCTTCCTGATGGCATTGGAAAACTTTAATTATTCAGAGAGAAAGACGGGGTGTTAGGGTGAGGGAGGAGGGGTATAAGGGGTGAGGAATAGGGGTGAGGGAGGGGAGAACGGGTGCGGGAAGAGGAGGAGGAGGAAAGGGAAGCGGGGTGACGGAGGGATGGATGTGCGAGGGAAAAAGGACAAAAGGTAAAGGAGTTATTGCGGCACTGACGAAGGAGATGGATGGAAGTTTGTGATGGGAGGCAGCGGTGTGGAAAAAGATGAAAATTGGGGCAGGGGTGCGAGAGGAAAGGGTGAAGTGGAAAGTGGAAAGAGGGAATTTTGAGGTGATGGGGAAGGACTGGGAGACGGATAGAGGAGGGGTGAAAGAGGAAGAGAGATAGACAGGGGAGGGGAAAGTAACAGAAGAAGACGAGGTGTTGGAATGTAAGACGAAAATAGGTGAGGGAGGAGTGAGTAAAAATGGGAAGAGGTGAGGGATACAGAAGGACGTGTTGTTGCTCTGGCCCTAAACTGATCTGGACGTGAACCCGGTGGACTGCAGGGTGATGCTGCCCTTTTTCTGCTGTCCTACATCCTCCTGTCGGGGAATAG
Organism: Coenobita brevimanus; assembly: GCF_032717465.1. Lineage (NCBI taxonomy): Eukaryota > Metazoa > Arthropoda > Malacostraca > Decapoda > Coenobitidae > Coenobita > Coenobita brevimanus. The sequence goes on along the minus strand of NC_137040.1, from coordinate 6,944,393 downwards.
GGAGGGAGGTGTGAGGGAACGGGATGAAATAATGAGGGAAAGCATATATAAGAGAAGGCAGGGGTGGATGCGGGTGGGTGGGTGATATGGGATGAGTGTGATACAGGGAAGGGGAAGGTGTGAGAAGCAAAAAGTGGACAGGGGAGAGGAAGTAGAGGGGAAAGAGAAGGGGGGGGAGGGTAGAGGAGATGGAAGAAGGAAGGGGATAGGAAATGAATGAGGGAAGCATAGGAGATACGAGGGAGATAGGGTTAACAGGGAGGCGGGGGTAGGCAGGCAAGCAGGGTGATACGGAGGGCAGGGTGCCAGAGGCTAGGAGGGGAGGGGAGGGGAGGGGATAGGAAATGAATGAGGGAAGCATAGGAGATACGAGGGAGACAGGGTTAACAGGGAGGCGGGGGTAGGCAGCCAAGCAGGGTGATACGGAGGGCAGGGTGCCAGAGGCTAGGAGGGGAGAGGAGGGGAAGGGAGGGGAGGGGAGGGGAGGGGGAAGGATGTAGGAAGATGGGTGAGGGAGAGAAGGATGGAGGGAGGGAGGGAGCCGGGTGAGGCAGAGAGGGAGGGAAGCCAGGAGAACAGGGTAGAGGAGGGAGGGAAGGAGAGGAAGAGAACGATGAAGGGAGGCAAAATAAAGGAAGTAGGTTTGGGTGAGGACTGGTGTGATGACGGGAGGTGGGGGAAAATAGCAGAGTCAGTCCCTCAAAACTGGTCAGACGGAAGAAAATGGGATCGGATTTTTATTTTCGTTTTTGTCTTCTATTCGATGTGTCTATTATACTGATGAAAGAAAAGGTGGGGGGGGGGAGGAAGAGAGAGAGCCAGGGGAAAGAGAGAGAGAGAGAGAGAGAGAGAATGTACTGGTAAAGGAGTGAAAGGAGGAAAGGCAAGAGGATAGATGAAAGAGGGTGAAAGGGGGATTAAAGAAGAAGGAAACGAAGAGTATTTTCATTCATTCATTCATTGCCAGACGCCATGTATCCCAAACGGGGTGGCCAACGGCTTAGAGTTAATTGTTTTACAAGGAGGGGCACTAATCCTCCCCCAACCCCACTTGACACGTAGGGATGCCAACAGCATCTGGTGTTCCTAGGCGGTCACCCATCCAAGTACTAACCAGACCCATCGTTGCAACGTTTGGTAAGCAAGAGTATTTACAAAGGAGAAAAAGAGGAACAAATAAGAAAAAAAAAAAAAAAAAACTGGGGAAAAAAAATGACAAGAAGTCGGACTAATTCTGGTTAAATCACACTTTTATATCGCCCTTTTTTTTTTTCTTTCTCCTTTTCCAGACCATTTATATTCCATCTCTTTATCCTGTTCCCATTTCTTTCTCCCGTCCGTTCCATCATTCTTCCTTCGATTTATCCTTCTATTTATCTTTTTCCTGTCCATTTTTCCGCTTGGTGTACTTTTTTCTTCTCTAATTTATTCTTTTACCTACCTCTTTCTCCCCGACCAGTCCATATTTGCTGTTCCTTCTTTCCATCTTTTTCCCCCCCTCTAAATTTCTCTCCATTTTGTTTTTTCCCTTTCCATTCACCATTTTCTCTACTCCTTTCATACATTTCTTCCACTCCATTCCGTATTTTCCCCTTCGATTCATATTTTTATCTATCGTCCTTATCTTTCTCTCCCATATTACATAAGCCTCTCCTTATTGTTTCATTCATTCCGTTTTCTTTTTATCTTCGACATTTTCTCTTTTTTATCACACTCCTACCGGTACTTCATTTTCATTCTACGGCCCTTCATTTGTAAATTTCTCTCATCTATCTCTTTCCTCTTTCTCCCCTACATTCTATAATTCTTCGCTTTACACTGCTCCCTTTATCTCTCCATTGTCTCTCACCCTTCATGATTCCACTACGACTCCCCTTCACCCAATCCATCTTTCCAATCACCTTCTCTCTTCCAAAACCCCTATCCTTAATACTGTTCTCTCAATTCCACTGTTGTTATGTATCTCCATTTCATACCTAATTCCTCTCTATATACTTCCACTTCTGTATCTAATTCTTCTCTATATATCTCTACTTTTATATCTATTTAAGTCTTTTCTATATATCTCTATATCTAACTTTCAGTCTATTTCCCGACGCCGCCTCCTGTAAGATATAGGTCTGACAAATAGGATCTTCAACCACTTCCATAACCTCTGTCTTTATGTAGAGCCATTAACACTGCTCCCTCAGTTTCACCTCCCTATCTACTGTATCTTTAAGTCTACTATTTATCACCGCTCTGAGTTCCACTTCTATCTTTAATTTTATTCAACTTTTCTCTCCAATTCCATACTCCACATCCCGTAACAAGTGGCCTCGACCATAAGATTTTCAAGCATTTAAGTCCCCATTCAGCAAAGACCCTTCCCCCACGATCCACCACACTCCCTCATATACTCCCTTATCTCACCACCTTGTTCCAGGTCTTCCTCCATTTCTCCTCCAGCCACTTCATAGTCCTCCTCCCACGACAAACCACCATCTTTTTATTCTTTCTGTTTTCCCTTGTGTGTCTAGCCTGTTCTTGGTTTGTCCTCTCTTCCATTCAGTCACCCTACACTGTCTAAAGCATTTTAGCGTCCTTTCCCCAACCTCAATCCTCATTCATGTACGTATTTCCCCCTATACCTTAAATATTTTACATTTTCTACTACAGCAGCATCCACTCCATCACCTAGCAATTTTCAAGCAGTACCCATCATCGCCAACCATTAAAGTGAGTGCAGTATCACGTCCTTTCATATGTTCCCACATGTTGGCGCCACGTCGAGCTTTGCTCGATGACATGTGTATAGGCTTTCTCACTCACAAGCGCTACCACTCCAGTACTACAACTCTTTAAACACACACATCTCAGCAACTATTCTGAAACACCTTTTGACTACTAGTTACCTGTGCATAAACCATTAGGTGGGGGCGGGTCACTTCTCCGGTGACAGAAAGTGGTGTTTCTTGGCCCTACGGACCAGTTGCCCTTATGAACCGTAAAATACGACTGCTAGCGTATATTAGAGCTACTGCCCATGTTAGGTATGTGCAAGCCGACAACTGCAAACCTCCATCCATCCATTCATTCATACATACCGGTACATACAAACATACATTCATACCATCCGCTACATTTCAATTACCGTACTGCCCGATAAAAAAAAATCTAAAGGTTTAATATTAGTCTTTCCATCAGCATATATTTCAATTCCTTTTTACCACTGACTCTATATCACTTCTTGTCCAACCATTATCACCTACTCTTAATCCCTCATTCGTCATCCCTATCAATTCCTTACCATCCATACTCATCACCAGCATCCAAATCCATTAACATACAAACTATTATCATCCAAACCATCATCATCCAATTCATTCTCTTCCTGTTCATTCTTTTCGAGTCCTTGGCCATCTATATCCATCCTCAAATGTTCATCCCCTCTTACTCCTTCAATAATTTATTTCAATCCCTTACCAACCATGATCATTAACATCCACCCCTTAATCATCAATACATATTTCAGCACCATCACATCCATTTCCTTTCAATCCACACCCATCCACTATCCTTTTCAGTCTCTTACCAACCACTCCCTTTGAAGCCACGCCCATCCACAACCTTTTCTCACCATTACCTTTTCCATCGTCGTCCACTTCAATCCTTTACTATCCACTTCCAAGTCCCCTTTACTATCCATTCCTAAATCCCCTTTACTATCCACTCCTAAATCCATGCCTATCCAATCTTGAACCCTCCATCACCATCCATCCTCATCCCTTATCATCAGCCCTCTCCTGATCCAAAACCTTTTCTCTCTCTTCATTTGTGCCCATCGTCCAAACTCGCTTCCTCTCTCTCCATCACTCCAACTCAATGTCTCTCTCCCTCTTCTGTAATATCCCCGCCTTCACACCCCTTCCTCCCCTTGTCATTTTCCTTCCTCCATACCTTCTTCCTCCCCTATTACCCCCCTCCTCCCTCCCCTAAACTCTCCCTATTCCCTCCTCGATTCCCTCCCTATTGCTACCGCTCCTCCCTCCCCCTACCCCCATCATTCTCCCTTTTCCCTATCTCCTACCCCTCTCTATTACTCCACCTTTCCTCCTCCTTTATCATTCCCCTTCCTCTCTGCCTCCTACCCCCCATCACCTCCCCTTTCCCTGCCCCTCCCGTACCCTGGCGCCACCCTGACTGAGGAAAGGACTGCTGATAAAGTCCTAAGATGGAAGCAGAGAAATTTAAACTCCCGTATCTCATAGTCAAAACTGGGAAATTGGAAGAGTCCCACCCCCCTCCCCTTCTTCGTTTTCTCTTGCCTACTTTTTATTTGTGTAATTTCAAAGACTGGTGTATGGAACGAGCTACGAAAAAAAGAATAAAAATAAAAAGAAAGACATGCTTAATAATACACACTCTAGAACTACGCTACGGTGGAAGAGAAAGTGACTTGTTTGTTTACAAGCTCGACTGGCTAGCCATTCGTCTGCTAGGGTAGTAAACGAGTCTGTTTGTTTACCTTGGGCTGGTGAGAAGAAAAGCGCAGGAATTCGGAGTTACAAAACTATACCTGGAAAGACCAATAAAAAAAAGTATTAGTTAAACACTCCATTAACCGATTTTTGAGGACACTAAGTTATAAGTGGCTGTATTAAGAAATAACAACAATAATAATAATAATAATAGTAATAATAATAACAACAACAACAACAATAACTTCGTCCTTAGTTTCCTAAAGGCGCCAGTTCCCCCAGAGGAATTCACTGGCGCTCGAAACACATTCGCTCCTTATCAGCTACAAGAATTGCGACATGATTTATATACAGTACAAACTTCATCCATATTAGTAGCAACAATTAAACCAACACCACGAACTATAAAAATACGATACTCTTACACACTCCAGTCACACGTGTCACCCTGTATATTCAGCGACAAATATCACTGTATATATTGTTAAATAATGTCTGTAAAGCATTATATGAACAAAAAATAATCTCATACTTATTCAGCTCTCCCAGAATACAGGGATATATGATTTTAAATGCCATCTGACACGTATCCTGGTTTAATACAATGTCCGCGTTTCTGATGATATTACACACGCACACGTACCATGTATTACACACACACACACACACACACACACACACACACACACACACACACACACACACATTTATCAACTCTTTCAACACACTCCACTGCCTGCTACACAGCACTCTGGGTTTTGCATCGTAAATCATACTTACATTACCATTAATAAATAATTCACGAGCAGCACTTGCCATCAGATGCAGCCTGTTATAATCATTGCAAAACAACACGTCATGCACAACACTGACGCCTGCAACACAAATCCCTCACATCTGCAATACATCAAAGTTTCAGGGTAGCCTTCGCAAAACACTACCTCACTCTGCAGTGCTGTCCATCGAGTCACATTATTTATTATCGAAAGTGAATCATCATCATCATCATCATCATAATTAGCATCATCACCATCATTCATCATCATCATTCATCATCATCATCATCATCATCATCATCATCATCATCATCATCCAGACTTTTTTCCTATCGAAGGATGGGGTGAGGTCGAGGCCGGAAAACAAAGGAAGAAGAAGTAGGAAAGAGAAAACTACCATGAAGTAAATATGTGAAGCAACAAAAGCAACAACAACAATAACAATTATAAACCTGAAACTCACTGGAGGTCATAATTAAGGAGAAAAACAGGGAAACTGAGAGGTGATCAGCTATGTATATTGGAAAGACTGAATATATAGATTAACAAGCGTCCCTTTGCTAAACAAACATGATGCCCTTTGCTTTAGCCGGGGTAGGGAAGTGGGTCCAGGCCTTGGGTTGGTTGCTGTTGTGGAGCTGGGCCTACCTTGCCACCCTTTCCACCCATATCATTACCACCACCACCACCACCACCACCACTCTTCACCAAGCCACCCCAACTTTGCCTGTCTAGAAAGGGTAACACATGAACAAGTTCTAGGTAAAATCCAAGAATCTGGGACACCTGACTGTGTTGAATGTGTATGATGAGGTTTAATAGTCTGTTGAGGGTTAATTCTTACTTTGGAATGATCTACACAAACATCTACTTTCAATAATAATTTCAGGATAATACATCATACAAGTGATCGTGGGCCCTTCGGGCCCCTCGCACTTGCTCCTGCGGACGGCTCTCGTGTTTATATGCTGTTCTAATGTAACGCTGTCACTTGGATTTTTTGCAGCTAACCAGTTGATCGCGTTACTTGCAGCTTCGGGAATGGAGCCCAAGTTGTCCGAACGCAAGTCCGAAATACTTTAGTTATAGCTGTGGGCAAAAAATTATACGGAGATCCTATGCCGGGCGCCAGTAGCGGCGTTTTCTGGGTCAAAATGTGATCGCTCATTAAATAGAGTAAAAGTTTTTCAATCGTGATGGGACCAAGTTTTTTCACATCAGCGAGTTTTTTGCGATTTTTGTGCCAATTTTGGTGCGATTTGAATGTGTAGTTTCGGTTGCCCAAAATACACACACACACACACACGGCTACTGCTATAGTATATTATATAGTATATTAAACAAGTGCTTGTGGGCCCATGGGGCCTCTCGCACTTGCTCCTGCGGAGGGCTCTCGCGTTTATGTGCTGTTCTAGTGTAAAGTTGTCACTCTCATTTTTTGCAGCCAACCAAATGATCGTGTTATTTGTAGCTTCGGTAATGGAACCCAGTTTATTGTAGTACTACCTCTGGACAAAATATTCTACGGAGATCCTATGCCGGGCTCCGGAAGCAGCATTTTTTGGTCAAAATATAATCGCCCATTAAATATAGTAAAGTTTTTCAATCGTGATGGGACCAAGTTTTTTCACATCAGCGATTTTTTTGCGATTTTTTTGCCAGTTTTGGTGCGATTTGAATGTGTAGTTTCGGCTGCCCAAAATACACACTCACACACATACACACACAGAGACACACGGCTACTGCTATAGTATATTAGATATCACCAGCTCTTTAGTTAGGCTGAAAATGGTGAAAGGATGAGAGGGTGCTGCGTGCCCGCCGTAAAAGGCGAAACACACTTCAAATCTTATCACTTGCAATATTTCGCGTGACGCATTTTATTCATGGTATCTCCTGGTGATTTTATGCAATTTAAGAAATTTTCCTGAGTGAAGGAGATTTTTCCGAGTGGTGCAGATTTTCCTGAGTGGTGAGGATTTTTCTGACTGGAGATGATTTTTCTGACTGGAGATGATTTTTCTGACTGAAGGAGATTTTTCCGAATAGAGGAGATTTTTTTTTTTTTTAAGGAGATTTTTCTGAGTTGAGGAGATTTTTCTAAGTGAAGATTTTTTTAAAGAGATTTTTCTAAGTGGAGGAGATTTTTGAGTGGATGAGATTTTCCAGACAAGGTGATTTTTCCGTGTTGTGGAGATTTTTCAGAGAGGAGGAGATTTTTCTGAATGGTGGAGATTTTTCTAAGTGGAGGATAATTTTCTGTGAGGAGGAGATTTTTCTAAGTGGAGGACATTTTTCTGACTGGATGTGATTTTCTGACTGGAGATTTAGATATAGCCTTCACTACCCCCTTCAAAAAAGTGGTGTTTCTCGAACCGAATGAAATCGTCTGGAGACAGCAAGAAAATCAAAATGACGTTCTCGGACTGAAGGGGTTGATCAGAAAGACCACCTACTAGTAAAAATAAATAAATAAATAAATAAACGCATCATTACTCACTCAGCTATTTAATTTCCTTCATTGTATATTACTCTACAAAATGATTCCTTCATCTTCACTCTGCTCATGTTCCCAGCCTCCCTAAATTCATTTATTTTCCTCGTTTCGACACCTTCTTCATTTCTTATTCATTATTATTTTTTTTTTTTTATGCGAGGAAGAAGGAACCAAAGGCCATGGCCCGCAGTAACAGTTCCCTCCAAGAGAAAAACAAAATACAATAGAGAGCCAAATTCAAGATCCGATCAATTTGAGATGCCTGGACACACTGCGTTTGAAAGACTGGAGATCATAGGCAGCAGGAAATACAGATAGAGGGAGACAGTTCCAGAGCTGACCTGTTGCATAAATGAAAGACTGGGAGTAACGGTTAACTCTTGCATTAGAGAGTTGGACAGAAAAGGGATGAGAGTTTGCTGCCAGACGGGTGCTACGCGCCCGTCGTAGAGGTGGAGGAATGCAAGCAGACAGTTCAGAGGAGCAGTGACCATTAAAGTAGCGATAGAAAAGAGATAAAGATGCAACAGTGCGGCAAAGAGACAGAGGTTGAAGGGAGTCAGTAAGAGGAGGAGAGTTAATGAGACGAAAAGCCTTTGACTCCACCCTATTGAGAAGAGCTGTATGTGGGGAGCCTCCCCACACATGAGAGTTGTACTCCACACAGGGGCGGATAAAACCCCTGTATAGAGTCAACAATTGTGCAGGGGTAAAGAAAGAGCGGAGTCGGCTTAGCACACCCAATCTCTTGGAAGCAGATTTTACAAGAGATGTAATATGGTCTTTCCAAGATAAGTCCCGAGTAAATGAAACCCCAAGCATGTTCAAGGATGATGCAGGATTAAGCTGAATATTATTAAACATTAATGGGTATACCTGTGGAAGATTTTGTCGGGTTGATAGGTGTAAGAACTGAGTCTTAGATGCATTAAAGACAACCATATTATTTTTACCCCAGTCAGCGATACGAGCCAAGTCAGACATTAGGTGTGCCATAGCCTCATCCCTTGTTTCTTGAAGTAACTGTTGAGATGGGCGTTGCGGGAACCGAATGGAAAGGTGAAGGGTGGAGTCATCAGCGTATGAGTGGATAGGGTTAGATGTACAGCTTAGAAGATCATTGATGAATAAAAGGAAGAGAGTTGGTGATAGGACAGAGCCCTGAGGAACACCACTGTTGATAGATCTAGGAGAAGAACGATGGCCGTCTACAACAGCGGCTATAGAACGACCAGAAAGGAAGCTAGCGATGAAGGCACAGAAAGAAGGATAGAAACCGTAGGAGGGCAGTTTGGAAATTAAAGATTTATGCCAGACTCGATCGAAAGCCTTTGAGATGTCAAGTGCAATGGCAAAGCTTTCGCCAAAGTCCCGAAAGGAGGATGACCAGGAGTCTGAAAGGTAGGTGAGAAGATCGCCAGTGGAGCGTCCCTGACGGAACCCATACTGACGATCGGAAAGAAGGTTGTGATAGGAAAGATGCCTTAAAATTTTTCTATTAAGAATTTGACTCGAAAACTTTTGAAATACAGGACGTTAAAGCAATTGGACGATAGTTGGAGGGTTGGGAGTGGTCACCCTTCTTTGGGACTGGCTGAATGAGAGCAAACTTCCAGCAAGAAGGAAAGGTACAAGTTGACAGACAAAGGCGAAAGAGTTTGCCTAGGAAGGGTGTAAGCACAGAAGCACAGTTCTTGAGAACAACAGGAGGGACCCCATCAGGCCCATATGCCTTGTTAGTACTGAGGCCAGTGATGGCAGAAAATACATCAATTGAAGAAATTTTAATGTCAGCCATGAGGAAGTCAGAGGGGAGAAGTGATGGAGGAACAGCACCGGAATCGTCTAAGGTGGAATTGGAGGAGAAAGTCTGTGCGAAGAGATCTGCTTTATCAGTAGAAGAGATAGCTACAGAACCATCAGAGTAGAAAAGAGGAGGGAAGGATGATGAGGTAAAGTTGTCAGAAAGATTTTTGGCAAGGTGCCAGAAGGAGCGGGAAGAATTCGAGTTGGAGAGTTGAGAGCATTTAGTATGGATGAAATTATTTTTAGTAGAGCGAAGAACAGACTTAGCACGATTCCGGGCAGAAACGTAAAGATGATGTGATTCAGGGGTGGGTTGGCTCCGGTACCTTTTGTAGGCCTTCTCCTTGTTGCGGACAGCATTAGAACAAGCGTGATTAAACCAAGGCTTTCTTGCGTTAGTCAAAGGATATGAGAAAGGAATGTATGCTTCCATGCCCGAGAGAATAACCTCCGTAATGCGCAAGGCACACTCAGATGGCTCACGGCCATGGAAGCAATAATCATTCCAGGGAAAATCAAAGAAGTACTGCCTGAGGGCCTCCCAGTTCGCGGCTCCAAAATGCCACAGACGACGTTTCCCTGGAGGGTCCACAGGCCGTACCGGAGTGATAGGACAGGTTAAGGTAATAAGGTTGTGATCGGAGGAGCCCAACGGAGAGAAAAGATTAACAGAGTAAGCAGAAGGATTAGTTGTGAGGAAGAGGTCAAGTATGTTGGAGCTCTCTCCAAGGCGGTCAGGGATACGGGTAGGGTGCTGTACAAGCTGCTCTAGGTCATTAAGGATAGAAAAGATGTAGGCTTGTTCACCAGGTGGATCCGTGAAAGGAGAGGAGAGCCAAAGGTGGTGGTGAACATTGAAATCTCCAAGAATAGAGATTTCAGAGAAAGGAGAAATGGACAGAATGTGTTCCATCGTAGAAGTAAGATAGTCGAAGAATTTTTGATAGTCAGTAGAATTAGGGGATAAGTAAACAGCACAGATATATTTAGTCAGAGAATGACAGGAAAGCCGTAGCCAGAGTGTGGAGAATTCAGAAGAATCAAGTTCAGGAACACGAGAGCAAGATAAGTCGTTGCGTATGTATACACAACAGCCACCTTTGGCTTTGAAATGAGTATAGAGAAAGTAGGAGGATACAGAAAAGGGTTTGCTGTCGGTTGCCTCAGACAGCTGAGTCTCCGTCAGAAAAAGAAGGTGAGGTTTAGAGGAGGAGAGGTGGTGCTCAACAGAGCGAAAGTTAGATGAAAGGCCGCGAATGGTGCAGAAATGAAGAAGAAGAGAGTCAGACAGTGGTTCCAGGCACCTCGAGTCGTCACCGGGAGAGGGGCTGATGGCGGGGGCATTTATGGTCCCCCCCCCTGGGGACTCCGAGGCTTGATTAGAAGACGCCATTTTTGTTGATTTTTGAATAGGAAGTGTAGCGTGTACTGTGCATGTAGTTTGGTGAAGATAGATAGAGAAATTTGTACTGGAGAGCATGCTGGCCTACTCTCTGTGTAACTGAGACACTGAAAAAGTTCAGCAAAGGGGGATGGTCAGGAACTAGTCCTGAGGGCTGATGAAACGGGAGCTCCAGCACTCCCTGTCATCAGCTTTCCATCCACCTCGGGAGTACTGCCCTGCTCGACTGGTGCTACAGTCTACTCCTTCTTATCTAGTGTCTAACTTGGCCCACTTAATTTCCTTAATTTCGTATTCATTCTTCATTTTCTCCTACTGTTTCACTAAGTTCATTTATTCATTTCTTTTCTCACTTCGCTCACTAACTCAACTTCCTTCATTTCTTATTCATTCTTTATTTTCCCTTACTGTTTCACAAGATTCATTTACTCATGTCTTTTTTTCTCGTTTCTTAATTTTCATGTATTTTTTTTTTCCATCCATCCATCCATTGCCAGACGCCATGTATCCCAAACGGGGTGGCCAAGGGCTTAGAGTTAATTGTTTTAAAGGGAGGGGCACTAATCCTCCACCAACCCCACTTGACACGTAGGGTTTCATTCAGCTTATTTGTTCAGTACTTTTATAACCTCTTGTTTGTTCATCATTTTTCCTGTAGTGTCTCCTTCCTTTTTTTTTTATTTTTACTAATTTCTTTCATCTACATTGTGTTTTCTCTTTCCTAACGTAGCATTCGGCTCACACATTCAATTTCCTTCATCTCATTCATCTTACTTCATTATTATTTTTTTATGCATCACTCGACACATGGGTCTCAAATTCACTCCATTCATCTCTCTCTCTCTCTCTCTCTCTCGTCGCATGTTCCTCCACCTTCGCTAATACCTTGTTGACATCTGCGTGATCACCTTAGCTAATGACTCTCTCTCTCTCTCTCTCTCGCTCTCTCTCTCTCACAGCAACCACAAACATTTTCTTTTCCAATTTTTCACATAATTAACTGGATTTGAAAGCAGAATTCCGTTTCCATGTACTACACTGAAGATTCACCACTGCGTTAAGATTTCACAATAACCTCTCCGTTTTCTTTCATTAGTTTTAAGTGCCCCTTTTTGTGATGACTCTCTCCACTGCCCAATTTCTTTTTACATTTTCTTCTTTTCTCTTGCCTGTTATCTCTTTCATTGTTAATATAATCCTCCAGGTCTCTTTATCAGTTTTTCATTTTTTATTATTACTTCCGCTTTACCTACTTTATTTTACAGCCATCTCTTTATCTCAGTTTATTTCACAACGTTTTCTATATTTGCTATGCTTATCTCAGTCTCCGCTTTCGTCATTTTCTTCCTCGCCTACTTAATATTCCTCACTTTCAAAACTATATCTTTAAATTCTTATTTTTTACTGTGGTGTCACGTTCTTTTCCCCATTTTATTAATTACCACACGATTTCCTACACCAATTTTCTTACTAAATATTATTTCACTTATCGTGCTCTCTTTGGCATTTCATCTCTCTCTCTCTCTCTCTCTCTCTCTCTCTCTCTCTCAAATACTTAATAAACAGGTTTCTCAGTTTCGCATCCTAATACCTTCACCCTGCATCCTCTATGTTAAGTTAATTTTGACTATTATATTCCTAACCTTATTTTTTTTTTTTAACATCTCCAATTTCCGTCTCTAACCTCCATCTCTCTTCACATTTATTTTCACCTTAACTTTCCACCTCTGATTTTTTTTTCTTTTTGTCTTTCCTCTTTGCTTCGATCTCTTCACCCCATATTCTTCTCATCTCCTCGTCTCCCTCCTCTCCTTTCCTTTTGTAATATCTCATTTTCTTTAACTCACTTCCCCCCCCCCCCTCGCTTTCTCTTATCTCTTGGAATAATTCTCCTCCTCCTCCTCCTGCTCCTCCTCTCTTCTAACTCAATTTATTCTTTCTTCTCTCCATAATGTCGGCAAAGTTTTCTAGTCTGTTGGGAGCAGCCTTATCACTCACTCTGTCTGTCTCTCTCTCTCTCTCTCTCTCTCTCTCTCTCTCTCTCTCTCTCTCTCTCTCGCTCGCTCGCTCGCTCGCTTTTCACAATCATATTCAGGGCTGTAATTTCTGGAGGGGGGCTAGGGGGGGTATAGCCCCCCAATGTAGACGACCATCTTCGCAGTCTTAGTGATGGACAGCGTAATCTGGTGAGCCAGGTGGTACAGCTCGCTCAGTTTTGTTTGGTTATGCCTGCATCAAACGCAGTAAGTGTGCATGCTTTCAGCACTATGAGGCGCATCAAAACTTACTTGAGGAGCACAATGGTCCACAACCGGCTGATCCACACGAAGTGAGTGTTCATTCTGGGAGACCTGACAATCCTGATCTGAAGGTGGTTCGGTATGAATTTGTGGACACGGCGGAGAGAAGAAAAGCCATGTTTGCTCGTGTTTGACATGTTGAATAAATGTTAATATTTTGTGCATATCGTATGTTGGGATCTGTGTATTTTAAGATCAAGGGTTTTGTGATGGAATGCAAATGTGTGTGTGTGTGTGTGTGTGTGTGTGTGTGTGTGTGTGTGTGTGTGTGTGTGTGTGTGTGTGTGTGTGTGTGTGTGTGTGTGTGTGTGTGTGTGTGTGTGTGTGTGTGTGTGTGTGTGTGTGTGTGTGTGTGGCAAATACATGTTATGTTATGGAAGATGAGTTACCTTTAATATGAAAGAAAACAACGTTGGGCATATAAGGCTGAACTTGAAAATAAAAACGAAAAAAAAACTTGTAGTATTTTTGTTGAAAATTCAAACAATTCTACGCGTTTTATCGAAATTTCTAAATTTGGTCCAAACTGATCATAAACTTAATCATAATTGCACTTAAATTTTGATTATCATTTCCAAAAGAATAAAGGCAGGATGGTATATTTCAAAATCAATCCTACTGCAGGTGTGAAGGAATAATCTTGATAAGGGTGCAGGATACTAGAGCAAAAATGTAAAATGGCCAAATTATTAAACTTAAATGATAATGTAAAATGGCCAAATTATTAAACTTAAATGCAAATGTAAAATGGCCAAATTATTAAACTTAAATGTATAAGTAAAATGGCCAAATTTTAAACTTAAATGTATATGTAAAATGGCCAAATTATTAAACTTAAATGTACAGTATATGTAAAATGGTCAAATTATTAAACTTAAGTGTAAATGTAAAATGGCCAAATCATTAACCTTAACCAGAGTTTGAGATGAAAGTTCAGATTGGCAGAATGTGAAGCCATTTATTTAAACACTCAACTCCATCATTAAACATACATAACTCATTAAACATCAACTTATTGGTAGAAAAAAACTGAAAAATATCGGATGGTCTGCAAATTTATACATCTCGATTTAATTTTAAGTTGTAGTACGGAGGTATATACATTTTGTCTAGCTCCCCCCCCCTCAAAAAAAAAAACTTCAAAATTACGGGCCTTATATTCCTTACTTTTCTCTCATATTCTACATTCTGCTCTCTCTCTCTCTCTCTCTCTCTCTCTCTCTCTCTCTCAGTACTTCCATTTTCTTTCCTCCACTTTTTCTCCTTCCCTCCCTCCACTTTCCTCCTTGCCTCGTCTTTCTTAATTATGCCAATCAGGCCAGCTAATTACTCGCCAAGGTGGGTAATGTGAGAGAGAGAGAGAGAGAGAGAGAGAGAGAGAGAGAGAGAGAGAGACAATGAAATAATAAAACATCATAACAACAAAATACATATATAAACCAAATCCTTCTACATCACCTGCAAACTACGATTTCCCTCTGCAAACTACGATTTCCCTCAGCTGAACAAAATCTACTCACACGTTGTCCTGAATAAAATACCCGACACATTACAGCGTCCGCACCAGCTAAATGGTATTACAGGGGTTTATACCGGGAGGACGGGATTAACACACAATACGCCTGTGGTTTTAAGCCAATCTCTGTTTTTTATCGAATTTATTTTTATTATCTCCCTAACTCTTTCTGTAACATTTATATATTTCGTTACTACCTGAACCAGATGATTTGCTTCGGTTCAGGAGTGCAATCTAGCAGCGAAGAGAGAAATGAAGGCTGTATCTAACCCCATCCAGCTCGAAAAGTCTCTCCCATGGTAAATAAAATGATCAGATGAATAGCAAGAATGAAAAGAAAGCCATCTGATTAGAGCAACACACTTCCCTCACCCGTGTCATTAAAACACTACTGACTGTCGTTCTCCTTTTACTTCTCCCGTCAAACCTTCCTTCTAATAAGCCAATCTACTTTTCCCCATTCCCACTCAGTACCTTATACCACTTAAAAGTCCCTCTTCTCCCTTACTCTTCATTCCTTTATTCCTTCTACAGCCTCTCTTTCTTCCCTCTTTACACCCACCATCCCTGCCTTCCCTGATTTTTTTTTTCTTTACTATCCTCTTCACCTCCTCCACTCTTTCGTCCCCCATTCCCACTCACAATTCTTCAAAAATCTCTTCCACCATCTTCCCACTCTCTCCATCTGCCCTTTCTATGAGACTATTCCTCCTCATTTCCTTACCTCCTGTTCCTCCTCTCCTCAATTATTACTGATTGAAATATTCTCCAACATTAGTGCATGCCTAACGGAATGAGCGACTGCTATCAAAGTGATACTGCTATAATGCTCTCGTATTTACACATTTGAAAATGCCTACTACGTACAGTTGGCCACATATGAAACTGGTAGAACATCAGTGTGTAGCCGAGGTCTGGCATTTGGTACACTTGACAGCTAGGGTCATGTTTGTTGGTGGCGCTGGCATGAATACAGGGAGGTGTTAAATATTAGTTGCTATGACCAAGTAACTGTGATGTATGAAAATCAGACGTTGTAATCAGACCTACACTTCACACAGACACTGTTCCAGGTTCATGTGTGGTCAACTCTACATGTACGCGAATGTTTGTATGAACACACACACACACACACACACACACACACACACACACACACACACACACACACACACACATATATATATATCTATATCTATCTATCTATATCTATCTATCTATCTATCTATCTATATATATATATATATATATATATATATATATACTGTAGTTATCATCACTTTACTGTAAGATCGAATGAGCAGCAATTTTACTTTCTCCATCTTCTCTCTCTCTGTCTTTGTACCCTCTCTCTCCTTTTCTTTTCTCCATCCTTCTTCCTAATTTCCATCTCTTCACCCTTAGTATTTCATCTCTGCATACTTTATTCCCTCCAGTCTCCCCCTTTATCTTCCTTCAACCTATCTCTTTTTCTTCGGTTCATTCTCTCTTCTCTTCTTCCCACCCTCTTTCCATCCTCCCCATCTCCATTTTCTCTCTGTCCTCACTCTACTCTCCCTCTCGCCTTCCTTCCCTCTCCTTTCCACTCCCTTTCCACTTCCCTATCCCAATTCTGCCCTCCCCATTCCCCTCTTTAATAGTACCCCGACCTCACTTCCCTCCCTCTCCTAGTATTCCCCAACCCACTCCCTTCTCTCTTTCAGTATCCCTCATCCAACACGCCTCTCTCTAGTCCCCCTGCCCCCCATCTACTCCATGGCCTGAGGTAAGCTTACACGGGCCAACAGGTAAGCTGATTAACGAGGACATCAGCCTAAGCCCCTACTAAGCCGGCCCCCGATAGCACACAACTTGGCCTCTGCACCTCGATTTTCAGGCCTGATTTGCCTTTATAACGTCTTCAATGAGAGGATGGATTATTATACTGCGACTCACTTGAATAATATGACATGATTTTATGCTTTTACTGCCTTGAATACCGTGACGCTTTTATACCTTTGCCCACATGAACACCTTGATAAGTGTTTTAATTTTATCCTCTACTTTCAAGACACATTTATATATCTCAGGCGTCTCTCGTTGTGAAAGGGTTAGGATCCACTCCCCCTTACACTGTCAAAACGTTTTAATAACTGTATTCTATTTAACTGCCAGACGATTTTACTTCTTTCTGTAGGTGGGGGTGTCCACCATCCACTCACGCGATGTTGTACTACCTTCGCTTAACTATACACTGAGTGACAGGCCAAATGGTTTCCAGGACTCCAGAAAACATTACGTTGCCTTAAGACCAATAAAAGACGCCTTGCGGTCTGGAACATTCAGGCGCTCCATCCTATGTGACCATGAGGGTTTAATCATGAGGGATGACTGAGGATACTGCTCACGAAATGCCACTCAGGGAAGGAGCAACTGGTCACTTAAGCCTTCGATGTTTGGACTGTGACCAGCACGGGGGCCCCTTCACTCCAGGAAATAAAGAACTGATCAATGATGATGATGATGATGATAATGATTATGGTGGTGGTGGTGAATGAAAATGATGATGATGATGACGACGACAGTGATGATGATGATAAAGATTATAGTGGTGGTGGTGAAAGAAAATGATGATGATGATGATGAAGATGACGATGATGATGATGATGATGACGATGATGATGATGACGACGACAAAGTACCTCTCGTAGTGAAGTGGTCAAGTCAGCGGGCCTAACTGTTCAACTTCGGGCATGCTCATTGCTCACCCATCACGTCCAATCCGGTCGTTTGGGCGTGAGGGGTCAATGGGGGGGGGTGAAAGTCATGAGGATTACCATTTGGACGTGCTAAGCTTCTAATGAGGCTTGGGTCAGGTTATTTCCGTCCTAATGATGCACTTAAACACAATGGCTTTACAAAATTAGGGCTGAGACTCAAGTAGGTTTTTGACTCTCTCATGATTGAGGCAACTCTCCATTTCATTCCAGCTAACGTTAGACGATTGTATTTAGTAAAGAAGAGTTTTTTTTTGCGAAATGAAGGCGCGAGATACAGCCATTATTAACCCAATCAGTCCGAGGCCTGTCCTAAATTGAATAAAATCGTCTGGTTGCAATTTGAAAAAAAAAAAAAATGTCCTTGGGCTGAACGGATTACCTTTTCGGTCGTAAGTCTTCGGCCGTGCTCAGCCATCACGTCCGATCCGGTAGTTTGGGCGTGAGGGGTCAGTGGGGGAGGGGGAGGTGTCATGTGCATTACCATTTGGACGTCCTGAGCCCTTAATGAGGCTGGGCCGTGTTGCTGTGGCGTAATGAAGCACTTAAATACAATAGCTTTTACAAATTTGGGGTTGAGTGGCGTGTAAATTCTAACTTTCACGATCTGGGCAATTCTGGTTCTCTATTCCAACCACTGTTAGGCGACTACATTCAGGTGAACGAGTCATAAGAGCCTGGGTGTTAACCCCTTCAGTGCGATGGGTTCTATTCCAAGGCAAAACAAAACAGTCTGGCTGCAGCAAGAGCTAAGATCCTAATGAGCTTTGAGTCGTGTTACTTTAGCCGTAATGAACCACTTAAACCCAACGGCTTAACAAGTTTTAGGCTGACGAGCATGTGTGTTTCAACCCCATTCAGTGCTGCATCGAGTTTGTCTTAAGCTGAATAAAGTCGTTTGGTTACTGCAACAACAACAATGAAACGTCGAGAACTCGGGCCCCGAACTGTCGACGCAGTCACTGGGTGTGCCTTTGCCAAGCGCTGTGCATGGACTCGCCATACAACCTCCATGACAGGGTTAATTGTGGGTTGGAATGAGCATAAAGATAAACTAAGTCGACCCCATATGACCCTGACCTTTGACCCCTTGACCTTGCTGACCTAATCAGTTCAACGTCCCTTTATAATGTATCAATGACAAAAGTTCGGTCGAAATCCGTTGAGGGGTTCAAGAGATATCGCGCCTAAAGGGATAACTATGGTCAATTATCTCAGCCTTTGACCGCTGGATCTTGCTTACCTATCAGTTCATTGTCCCTTCACACTA
The DNA here is from genome assembly GCF_032717465.1 of Coenobita brevimanus. Classification (NCBI taxonomy): domain Eukaryota; kingdom Metazoa; phylum Arthropoda; class Malacostraca; order Decapoda; family Coenobitidae; genus Coenobita; species Coenobita brevimanus. The sequence continues at coordinate 6,925,610 of NC_137040.1, read as the reverse complement.
TCAGGTATCGCGCCCACAAGGATAAACTAAGTCGACTCCATATGATTCTGACCTCTGACTCCTTGACCTAGCTGACCTAATCAGTTCATCATATCCTCGTACTGCATTACCGACAAAAGTTTGGTGGAAATCTGTCGATGGGTTCAGGAAACACCGCGCCAACACGACTGATACAGACGCACTGACCCGAGCACGCACGTACGGTACGTAAAGACCAATCATGCCTCCTCCACCATAGGTGGGCGGAGGCATGATAACAACAAGGTATGATGACGATGAAGCCTGACACATTTGGTCTGGCGAAGCCTTTCATATATTATCAGTGCTATCTCCAAACGATATTATTCAGTATCGGCAACTCCTTTCGAACCAAATGAAGCAGGCATCATGTAATGCTGAAAGTGGCAATGTAAGCTTTGTTGCACTTTTGTATTTGCTATTTATTGCACTTATTACATTATACCTCATTCACCTAATTCTGAGTATCGGCAGTTTGCATCAGTAACATATAAGAGGATATTTTGGTGTAATATGCGGAGTAAATCGTTAGAGAAGTTGAGTTACGAAATCTGCCAAGACGCTGAATATCACCCATGGTCCTTCACTAGAAAACCTTGAAAAGTTTAAATCGTCGTCAGTGTAGTGAAAGGGTAAATGGAGTGTTTCTAATGTCTTCGCTGCCGAGAAACTCCTACGTTGAAAGAGGCCATCTGAATGTATCAAGAAAAACAATAAAAAAAATCTGTCATCCCACTAAAAGGACTAAGACAGGTTCCCATTTTATTGAATATAACAAAGGTGAAGCTGCGGTGGCTGCATGTTCGTCTCGTGATCTGCGACTAACTTGTGTCTATGGACGGTAACCCAAACACTGGCGAATATTAGCTGGTATTCATAGTTTGTCCTTTCACGTTTGCAACTATGCACTATGTTAGAATCATGTCGGTTCATGTGATGGCATATAAACTCCGACACGCACAAACAAACATTCCAACGCCTCAAACTACACAGGCATCTCCCTCACCACATCCACGTTCGTACTTTGCCATTATGGGAGAGGCAACTCTCCCTTCGTGTAGTCCTGCAGTGGACCGAATAATTCATGGACCGTCACAGGTAGTCGCATCATGTTAATATAAGCGGCAATATGGGACGCAATAAAGCACGATAAGTAAGAGCATGACCACTGAACACAACGAAAAAAAATAAATAAATAAATAAATCCTACGTCCGGCAAAATCACCCGCACAATCATCACCATCATCAGTCGCCAAATCTGGATAAAAGTATTGTACCGCACAAAGTCAGTCGCGAACCCCTACGCATATAATAATTTCCCGGGGCAAACTTTAGCAGGAAAGCCTCGCGATTAATAATTTACAGCGCGACAACTGCATAATTATCGACGGTAGTGAGTGAACTGAGATAATATATTCTAAAACGGCGTCCAGTCCATTGAAGACAGCGAGAGGATGGGTCGGAACATTATCGGGGTGCTGTAGTTGCTAGGCGGTGTGTGTGTGTGTGTGTGTGTGTGTGTGTGTGTGTGAGAGAGAGAGAGAGAGAGAGAGAGAGAGAGAAGAAGAAGATGAAACAGGTTAGATTAAATATGAACTAGGAAGTATGGCTGGAATGCAAGGAGAATGTGTGTGTGTGTGTGTGTGTGTCATCCAGGCCTTTTATCTCTCTCTCTCGCTCTCTCTCTCTCTCTCTCTCTCAACAATCAGACTGACAGACACACATGAAGACTAAGGAAGCGAGGATTAACAGAACTGTGCCACAAAGTTGGAAAACAGACCATCAAAACTCACACACAGGCACACTCTCAACATCCATTCACTCACTTACTTGTTCGCTCACTCTAACTCCCTTCCTTGCACTCGTTCACATTACACACACACACACACACACACACAATCGTTCTTACTCAAAGCATCTTCGCTGGCGCGCGCGCACACACACACACACACACACACACACACACACACACACACACACACACACACACACGAGACAATTCTATAAGATATCGTTGGTTGCTTTCAAAACTATTGTATGAAAGGAAAGTTTCACCTCTCTCTCTCTCTCTCTCTCTCTCTCTCTCTCTCTCTCTCTCTCTCTCTCTCTCTCTCCAAAGTACAAAGCAATCTCTGCCAGTGGTATATTAAACAGCGTCATACAGCAGCACGACACTTATATATAACGCAGGAAATAACATACTGCAACTGCATAATGTCACTCGGTATCAACAACACACTAGGCTGCTTTATTAATACAAGTGTTATTATTATTATTATTATTGTTGTTGTTGTTGTTATCAATGCAATTATTTATGATGCCAACTAGTCTCCTCACTCAAATTTACCGGGATATTAAAAAAAGCACCATTTATATATTGCCAGGTTCCCGGAATTCTTTTAATCAGAGCCAGCATGATGTGGTCTGGAGTGGCTTCGTTCATTTACCTAATGGACTTCACTTCATGTTCACGAAGATACAACACAAATATAAGTCTGACGTGGATAACTTTGCGTGTGCTTTAGCGCTCGGTTTGCAGACGCCTGATATGGGGGAGGGGCAGCTGCAATGGAGGAAACGTGTGATGGCTTTAGATAGACCACACGTATAGGACTGACGTGGATTAGTTTGCGTGTGTTTTAGCGTTCAGTTTGCATGAGCCTGATAGGGGGAAAGGCAACTGCAGTGGAAGAAACGTGTGACGGCTTTGCATCTGAAGCAAGGAAATAATGCAAGTAGTACAGGGAAAAAAAGCATATTCCATTAGGCTGCATAACGGCGTGCAGTGACAATCGCATTACTTGGTGCAGAGGACGGGGGGAGGTGGGGGGCGTGTGATGGACTTAGACAACGCAGAAGAAAATTATGAGAGTATTATGCACGAGACATTAGTGGTGCATGTTACATCAGACAGACGACGTGGGAGTGAGGACAACATTAATTTAGAATAAGGGGATGGTGAAATGGACTTAATGGAAAAAAAAGTAATAAAAAGAGTACAAGACGGGAGAAACAGAAATGTATAAAATTTCAATAGTACATATTACAACAAACTGATAGACTAGGAGGGAGAACATAAGCAAGGGAGGCAACGTGTGATGGATTTAGAGTATGTTCGCTTTATGCAGGCGTAAAATCGCAATCCCTCCAATGTTAAATGCTAAACTGTAACACGAGAATAACACTAGAGTATGATGCTAGTCACGAGGAAGTGCTATGAAGAGAATGCAGAGTTGTAGGACTTTATTACTTCCTTACTGCGCTACGGGAAACAGAGAACAAAAGGACGAAAAAAATCTCCGCCAAGTTAGTGTGAATAAACTATAGGTCTAAAAAATAAAAGCTTCGAAATAAGTAGCCTATGTATTATATATTTTAAATGCGAAATCACACTAACGGAGGGAAGAGTTAAAATACATTGCAAAGGGAAACACGAAATGGATTGATTACACGGAAGAAATTGAATGAGAAGTGTACAATATGGAAGAAAAGGAAAAAAAAAAAAAGAATATTTATGGATGAGAGTTGTTCATTTTACAGCCCAGCTAGCGTGCGGAGAAACGACAGCATAAACTTATACGCTATGCATGGGGAAACGTGTTATGGATTTAGGATATACAGAAGAAAATGAAGAAATGAGGATTACAAGAAAGAGATGGAAGAGAGTATTACACAAAGAATGAATGAAGAGTACAAGGAATAAAAGAATGGAAAGCGAAGAGTATAATAAAAAAAAAATAATAAACAAAGATTACAGGGACGAAAAGAATGAAAAGAGTATCACACGAAAGAAGAGAAGGAAAATAATACCACACAGAAAAAAAAAAATGGTAAGAATTATGCATCACGTATCAGTAGTGCATAATACACGTGACTGACAACGTGCAGTGGATACATAAATTCAGCAGCTGGGAGGAAACGTGTGATGGGTTCAGACCGGATGGATACAAGGCTTGGAAAAGAGGAGCCCATGCATTAGTTACCAGACATGCATATAAACATCGGCTGGTTGGCGGAGTGTGGTGAGGAGCGACAGCATGGATGAAACCATTGCAGTTCCCCCCCCCCTCTCTCTCTCTAGTTCAACCTCGCTGCTGGTGATGGAGAGGGACGCCTTCATGTGGTGGCACTGATACAACCGGTCAGCTCAAATGCCTGGTTATAAAGAAATCAACCAACTACTTCCACATGCTTCGATAGGAGGATGCTGGACTGCAACAGGGGAAATTTAGTCAACACTCCACCGGGTTCACGTTTCATATGAGCCTGGGGAACAACAACAACAAAAACAAGAGCTACAATAACAAGAACAAATACTGCTTCTGTGAGACGATTTAATTCAGTTTTCACAGAGGGGATCTAATTACGAAGAGGTTAATCAAGGCTACATCTAACCCTTCCAATTAAAACAGTTTTTTCTGTGACTACCTTTTATTATAATGCCAACCAGTGAAACCTTCGCTTCTCTGTTTCCGTTTCTGTTTCCTTGATTAAACGCCCTTATACCGTAAAACTACCGGAGCAAAATTAAAGGCTTCCCTTAAACACACACACACACACACACACACACACACACACACACACACACACACACACACACACACACACCATATTTCCAAACTGCGTCCACCATTTCCACGTAACCACTATTAGGAAGAAGGTGATATGGTAAGGCTAGGGGCTTTTACTGACCTTCGCCACAGTCAAATACTAACATCTTAAACACACCTCATACTATACTCTTTCCACTCTTACTTGGCCTAAAACTGCCCTCTCTCCATCTCGAACTGTGAGTTGTGGCAATAGATTAACAGCATATACTGATGCTTGTCAAGAAGGAGTGCTATAGATGGGATGTAAAGCCGTACTACTGCCTTTTATCTGCCACTGAGCTACATGAAATAACCTGAAGAAGGACGAAAATGTAAGCCAAGTTATGGTGAAATGAGTATAGTACCAGAAAACCACATTTTCAACCCTGGGTCCACCACTCTCTCAACCGCTGTTCTTAGAGAGGTTTCTTTACGATAAGATTTTTAAGCATCATAGTTAACCGCAAGATCATCCGGTGACGCTTGTTTAGTTTCTTTTTCCTACATTCAGACGATTATTACTGAGCTAAGGAGGGTGGCTTAATAGTGAATGGGTTAGTGAAGGCTGTATCTAAACCCTCTAGTTCTAAAAGTCTCGCCTCAGCTGAATTAATCGTCCGGTGCTAACAAATAATATTGATTACTACTACTAATAATAATATTAATAATAAC
>NC_137040.1:6887828-6915328 GCF_032717465.1 Coenobita brevimanus | reverse complement strand
CGGAAACATCGGCACACTATCGTAAATAAACTGCGCGGAAAAATACTGCTGTTAAATCCATGGAAGCAGGAGTTTAATGGCGTTTAAAGCGGATGATGGCGGGCGTGACATCAAAGGAACCTATTTGTATTTAGCTATTTATCCCATTTATTTATTTACTATCTAATCTATTTATTTATCTATTTATTTAAGCGGACGTATTTTTGTTGCTATTTACGTATTTATCCCATGTATGTATTTATTATTATTTTTATTTAATTTCGGTCATGACACCAGAGAAGCTTATGTTTTTGGTATTTACTTATTTATCCCGTTTATTTATCTACTCATCTATCACCTATTTAATCAATTTATCTATTTATTTTTTACTCCTTCACCTACTACGATTGTCATTCTTTAGTTCATCCTTATATAGACGGTTTTATTCAATCAATAGAAGATGTCTCGTAGTGAAGGGGTCAATAAGGTTACATCTTACGCCATTACAAAAGTCTCTCATTAGCTGAATAAAATTGTCTGAATGTAAAAGAAAGAATAAAAATTTAGTTATAAACTCTTGGGAGCGTCAGTTAATGGCGACTGTGACATCAAAGCAACATTTATATTTATCTACACTTTTTTTTTTTTTTTAAGTAGGCAGCAAAAATAATTAGTTTATTTTGCCCAGATTAACGACAGACTATCCTCCTCCGATTATTCTGGCAAGTGCTTTAATTAGGATAACATTGGACTAGTTTGCTAAGCTGAAATAAATAACAGGATTCTCTCTCTCTCTCTCTCTCTCTCTCTCTCTCTCTCATAAATTACAAGATGATTTCATTTCAACTAGACAGACTTTTCTAGGTAAATGAGATAAAAACATGTCCATCTGCCCATCACCGCTCATATCTCTGTTGACCTTTCCGATGCTGTCAACACAATAAAGCATTACATCCAAACAAATGAATGTTTCCCTTTGCTGAAAAATAAAACAGTAAAGGAGTTAAAAATAGGATCATATCATTTAACCTTTTCACTGCTCTGGACGCTATCTATCTATCTATTGCCAGACGTCTTAATCTCGTATGGGGTGGCCACAAACAAATCGCCTCCATGTCGCCCTGCTTCCCGCTATGGACGCGACACGGTATTTTATTAAGGATATGATATGGCTGAGAGAAATCGTCCCAATAAAGAATTAACTATCTCGGTTACTCTCATCACTCCGTTGACGTATTTTTTTTTTTTTAGATTTTTCTTATTTACTTTTGCTGTTCCCAGATTTTATTCATCTTAAGGAGTTTTTTTTTATTCTAGTGATTCAGATATCCTTCAGATCCTTTCTGTTTTTGCTCTTCCTACCCTTATGCTTCCTTCCTTCCTTTTTCTTCTCTTTCCTTCCCACCTCTCCTTCTTCCTTTCCTCCTTCCTTCTGTGTTCCTGTTTTCCTTTTTCCCAGCCCTGAGAGTTTAAAGCGCTGTGTCCAGGTATTTAAACGAAATCGTCTTGTGGTCAAAAAATTAATGAAAACCACGTCATCGGGCTAAAGGTGTTAAACTTTAGCAGCTACAGACAGGCTAAGCTTTTTACAACCCAGGTAACAACAGACATCCTTTATTTTGTCAAGCTAAGGTATTCATAATCCGGCCAACAACAAAATCCCTTTATTTCGCCAAACTACGGTATTCATAATCCAGCTAACAACAGACGTCCTTAATTTCGCCACACTAAGGTATGCATAACCCAGCTAACAATAGACGTCCTTTATTTTGTCAAGCTAAGGTATTCATAATCCAGCCAACAACAAAAGCCCCTTATTTCTCCAAACTAAGGTATTCATAATCCAGCTAACAACAGACGTCCTTAAACTCGCCTGGGAAATCGCAAGAGGCAAGGACTAATACCTGCAAAGTTCGTCCCTGCCAAAGTCAAACAAGAGAGCCAACATCAAGATTCGCTCAGCTCGAGATGCCTGGACACAATGCTTCAAACTCCCAAGGTCGTCGGCAAGGAAAATGAAAAACAAGAAGACAGAAGGAAGGAGGGATTGAAGGATGAAAGGGAGCAGAGAAAGGAAGAGAGGAAAATGGAAGCGAAGAAAGGAGAAGCGGATGGTGAGGGGGGGGGAGGGAAAGGAAGAGAGGAAAAAGAAAGCGAAGAAAGGAGGAGAGATGGATGGTGTGGATGGAGGGAAAGGAAGAGAAGAAAAAGGAAGAGAAGAAAGGAGGAAGGAAGCATAAGAAGAGCAAGAGGAAAAATAGAAGTAAGGGAGGAGGGAAAGCAGAAAGAAATGGGAGAAGACAGAAAAGAGGGAAGGGGAGAAGAAAGGATGAAACGGGGTAAGAACAGAAAATAAAAAAAGATGGTGTACAACAATGGAGGGAAGGAAGGACGGAAGAAATGAAGGAAGGAAAAAGGGAGGAGAGAAGCGCAGGAAAAAAACGAGATGGATGAGAACTACAAAAGGAAGGAATGAAGGAAGGAATAAGAAGGGATGAGAAACGCAGATGGCAAGGAACTACGAAAGGAAAGGAGGAAGGATCAAAGGAAGACCGGGAATAATGCATCACAACAACGAGTCTATCTGGAAAACAAATGAGACTTACCTGTACACACTGTCGAAGGGATCACGCAACACCAAAACACAAAATGGTTTAAAGTAGTAATACATTTTGCAAGTTGTAGTGAGAGTAAATCAAGAGATCTGTCTCACGTGGAGGGGAGTCGTATATTGAAGACTGCAATAACGTAACCTCAGAGTGCAAGGGACTCTCTCTCTCTCTCTCTCTCTCTCTCTCTCTCATCCACAACTTCTCAATGTCTCAAATTCACTCCATGTTCTTTGTCTTTTCACGCTCACCTCTCTCTCTCTCTCTCTCTCATCCAATACTTCTCAGTCTCAAATTCACTCCATGTTCTTTGTCTTTTCACGCTCTCTCTCTCTCTCTCTCTCTCTCTCTCTCTCTCGGTGCGTGAGAAGGAGCCACCCAGTCCCTCCTTGTTACCTTAAACTTCCTCAGGGAAAAACAAGAATATAAAAGCCTGGCCTAAAACAACGAGCGCGCTGGAAATGAGGCGAAACAGGTACCCTCTCCCTATTTCCGAACTGAGAGAGAGAGAGAGAGAGAGAGAGATCCCTTCCCCCTATTTTCTTACTTCCAAACTTCCTGGGTCGCAGGGGAAAATTGGGCTAAGACCAAATGAAAGTGGTGATAGGAAGAGGAGAAGGAAACTGGGAATGAGAGGAGATAAGGGAAGTGATGAAAAGAGAAGAGAAGAGAAGGGAAAGAAAGTGAAGCGAGGGGAAAAAAGAATAGAAAAGAAGAAATAGGAGATGAGAAGAGAGAAAAGACAGGAGAAGGGGAGAGAAGAGAAAAGAAGAGAGAAGAAGAGAAGAGAGAAAAGACAGGGGGGAGGAAGAGAAGAGAAGGGCTGGGGTAAAGAGAGAACAGGGTTATAAAAAGAATAAAAGAGAACATTAAGAGGACACAAGAGAAAAGTAGAGATATTTCCTTACTTCTTAAATTTAATGAGTACCGCGGGAGAGGCAGAGGCGGGACGGAATGACATGAGTGGCAAAAAAGACAAGAAAGAATGGAAGAGTATACAGAGGAGATTAACGAACGCTACTTCCCACTCAAAGTCAGGGAGCATTGAAATGAGATAGTATGAAAAAAAAAAAATACAAAATACAGTGTAATAAGAGAAATGAAAGGAGAGTAAGACTGACAAGGGAAATGAAGAAATGGATAGAAGAACCAGTGCCTAAACTCATTACCAAACTTCCTGACTGGAGGATGAGACCGGGGTGGGATGAGATTAGGAGATGAAGAGCAAAAAAAAAAAAAAAAAAAAAAAAAAGTGAATCCAGTTTCGTACGCTTTTTAGAATTCGTGAGCAGCGAGAGAGGGATGGTGAGATGGAACCTGATAACTTGCGCGTTTGGTGCCCGCGACTGCATGACCCTCAAGGACAAAGACTAAATGGCCTTTGGTTCCTTCTTCCTCCCATAATAAAAAAAAAAAAAAATCGGGCTAGTCTTGGCAACATCCAGGATCACAGTAAAGTTCAGTCTCGCGAAACGACAGAACCACCTAAATATCTTGGAAACCGTGAATATTATATGAGCAAAACTTTGGGGTGCTCAGACCTTGCCAAAATCTATCTATCAAATTCCAATCTCCTCTACACATTCCCAAAGGTTAAACACCAGATTATCATGATGTCTGAACTTACATGACCTCACGACAGAACAAGTCCAACAGTATGACAACATGGGCTGGCGTGTGGTGCCGGGAGTAAGATTTTAGGATCCTCAGTATTGCAGAAACTCAGTTATTCAATGACAAAGGGGTTTCTAGCCACGACCCGTCTGAGTATCGAGCAAAAAATGAGAGAGAGAGAGAGAGAGAGAGAGAGAGAGAGAGAGAGTGATCTGTGGGTAAGCCAAAATGCAAAAGTGATAAATGGCTCGAAAAAACAGAACATGCCCACAGTTTTCCATCACAAATGCGCTTCATCAGGGAAACGGACAGACAAACTGAGATGGGGGTGAAATCATACCTCTGCCACAAATAAAAAATAAATAAATAAATAAAAACCTACTTAACTGCTATCTTTCATAACACAGCAAAGTAATTATGAATCTGACGCAAAACAAGAAATAGGTGTGAGGTGGTACAGGAAGACCCACATCCAATCAGCACAAGTCCTATGATAATTTGATTCGCAGTGTTTATTTCTGGATAATCAAATCTTCACACCCATGACATCTTAATAATTCACAGACAATATATCTCATACCACCAGGGCACTGAGGTAGGACAAGGTACTGTATGTCTAAATCTTTGTTACGATACTTATTTTGCTGACTAAAAAAAAATCGACATGAGAAGCTATGTACAAAGGCCAGTTCAGATCTCTCTCTCCCTCTCTCTCTCTCTCACATTCCGTCCCACGCAAGACAGTATTCTAGGTGGCTTCATAGCACTTCTTCCTTTGTGATTTCTTCTGCCTAGTAACCTACATCTTAATATTCTGCTGTGTACTGTCACAGCATCAACATAATCTGTATCAGTAACATATAAGAACATAATACGGTGCAATATGCAAAATAAGCCGCTGAGGAAAAAGTTTTACGAAATCTTCCAACTAAGACTACGGGCCATAACCCGATGCGTCCCATTTAGCTCTTCCCCAGAATGTTGTGTTACTATGATAGCCCAACCCTGTGGCGCCTCCTCCTTCTCCTCAAATATACAGTAATCCTATTAAAACAACACCTCAGCGTACTGCCAAATGTTTCCCCGTCGCCTTCTCGTCGCCTTGCGTAATTTCCCTGGGCTGTCACAATTCTGGCCATCTTGGTTGTCGGATGGGAGGATAATACCGGCCGTTTTCTTTTCCTCCAATTTCCCTTTTAATTTCGTCGCTATCTCATATTTTTGGCCAAGAACCTAAGTGAATTTCATCCGATTTCAGGCACAATTTTCCGCCCAGTCAGTAGCAAGCGGGGAAAAATGCATTAGAGGAGTTTCCCCTGCGTGTGACATTTGCGGCATCTCCCTCGTCGCGCGACATATTAGTTGGAGGGTTGCCATACACGCTCTGTTTTACCCGACCATATTTTGAGGGGGTTGGGGAGGGGAGGTAAGGGGGGAAAGAGGGTGATGGCACTTGGCTAACTTCACAAATAGGTCGTTTTCCCCGGGGGTCGTTTGTCTTAAAAGTCGCGTCTGGCAGGGTCGTTCGTCTTTGGGGACCGATGCCACGCTGACGTCAACACTAGTCACGGCTGCCAGACGTAAAGCTGATAAATTTCGCACTTGCTTTTAAGGTGAATGTGGAGTCTGTCGTTATCTTATATCTCCTTTACGCCAAGCAGTGCAACGGCTACAAAAATAATAATAAACATAAATAAACTCTGGGTTAGCTTGGTGCTTTAATAAACTTTGTACTTGCCCTGTTTAAAGAAATGTCTGCTTTCTTGTAAATGCAATGTTTGAATAATAATAATAATAATAATAATAATAATAATAATAACAACAATAATAATGAACTTGAACAATAAGAGAAATGGCTTTAATAAGTTTTGTGGGTCCAAGACACCGCAAAAATTGTGTGTGTGTGTGTGTGTGTGTGTGTGTGTGTGTGTGTGTGTGTGTCTGTTCCAGAAAGCAGTCTCCTAGCTTGCTATTTTCTTCAGGCTAAGGAAAGTTTGTAAATGGGTTCCAACTTAAAAACGAAGAGACGGAATGAGCCAAACTTATTCTCTCTCTCTCTCTCTCTCTCTCTCTCTCTCTCTCTCTTTCCACACACACACACAAAAATAAAAAATGGAAATATTTTATATGGTTGTAAGATCAGATGCACAATATTAGCCTCCAAGCAAGTATTTCGAAAGAACAGAGTATGAAGACAAAGCATTAGATGACAATGAAACCAAAAAGAAGCCCCTGGAGTGCAATACCTGCGCCCTATAAATCGCCTAAGGAGTGAATATGTCTCTGCCTGTGACCATGGCCTTTGACCTATCATTCTCAAAATCAAAATACTTCATTCTTCCCTGGCCTTAAACCCTTCCACTACGTCTGGTCTAAACTGGATAAATAGTGACGGAGTTCTCAAAATCGAATCTCTTCATCCTTGGCTGCTCCTCAATCCTTCCACCAAGTCTGAGTCAACTCGGATAAAAATTAAGTTACTGCGTCAATCATTTGCTCTTGCCCTGTGACCCTCATCTCTGACGGACTGTTCTCAAAATCTACTGTCTTCATCCTTGCTGTACCCTTTGCCTTTCTACTAAGTTCGGCCTGAATCGGATAAAAAAATTGTAAATGACCTTGCCTTGTGATCCTGACCATAGATATAGAGGCGATTCCTTGAGATGTGTAAGATTTCTCTCAGCTGAATAACAGTGTCTGGTGTTACCTGGAATATGTTTATCAAGGAGTTTATCTGTGTTGTTTTCACCTTTTTTCTGTGATTTCTGTGAATAAACAAAATTGACAAGTTGGCCGCAATAAAATGATGCTGGTAGTACTAGGATGTATAATAGTCGAGTTAAAAGTGAGTGTGTGTGTGTGTGTGTGTGTGTGTGTGTGTGTGTGTGTGTGTGTGTGTGTGTATCAAGCACTGGACCCGACAAGTGTACAGTCAACAAAAATGCATTGTTACTCTGACAGCGTTTTACATTTTGAAGCAGCGAGCAAAGGGTTCTGAAATACTGCTCTCTTTAATTTCTATTTCACTACCCATGTTGTATATTATTTTCTACTGTCACTCTTTAAGTTCCCATGACCGGGAAAAAAATCTAGTGTTGTATTCCAGCCAACTCTAGTCGATTTTAAGTCACAGGAAAAATATTAAAAAGTCTAGAACAATTCTTTCCATACAGTAATGCACATACACTTCCTAAAGGGTTCGATTCTCCTGATCTGATTAAAACCGTCTGGGGAAATCAATAAATTAATAAAGACGTCATCGTTCTAAAGGGTAAACAATAAGGTGGACTTTACTTGGTTATGATGTAGAAGGTGATCACCGAAACACCTACTGTATATGGGAAAATTAAAAGGAAGATTGGTGTCAGTATATAGGGAAACGTTTAGATTTTGGCATGTTCCCGGCACACACACACACACACACACACACACACACACACACACACACACACACACACACACTAAGACATAGACATGCAGATAGATAGACACACACACACACACACACACACACACACACACACGGAAGCAAAGGAGAGAAGTTTGGGATAATGAATGAAACAGGTGGGCAACACTGCAACAACAGTCTGTTTGCAACTCGTGTTCCATTGATCACACGCACCGCTTCCGATTGGCGATATGCAGCGGGGTAAAGCAGCGTCCTTTACTGCCACCGCAACTCGGGTAATAAAGAGAAACCCTTAATCGACTTGCATCCTTTTCGTGCGATTCGGTCTTCCCCATTATTAACGCATCCCTTCACTACAATGTGTGTGTGTGTGTGTGTGTGTGTGTGTGTGTGTGTGTGTGTGTGTGTGTGTGTGTGTGTGTGTGTGTCTTGCTTCAATCCGCTGACGTATTTTCGACTAATAATGGGGAAGAACTGATCCTTCTTCCCCAAACTATTTTCCATTTTATTTTTTTCACCGCTACAATCCAGTGATCAAATTTGCTATCCCCAGACGATTTTACAGATCCCTAAAAGCATGTCTAGAAGTAAGGGGGTTAATTTAAGGCTGTGTCCAACCCCTCCAATTCCAAGTCTCACCTCATCTAAATACAATCACCCGGTCCTTGTAATACTGGACCTTCATATACCGTCCCAGGATATGACGGGTTATAGTATACGCCTGACAGACACTCACCGCAGTCAAGTGGTCAATCTTCAAAATTTCTGCTATACAGTTTTATATATATTACGGCTTACTAATGCACAGAAATTCGTAACTGCCTTTCGCCCCTATGACGTTTATTATCATTTTTTTATGCAATGAAGAAGGAACCAAAGGCCAGAAGCCCGTAGGATTGTTCCCTCCAAGAAAAAAAAAAGAAAAAAAAATATCAGAGCCAAATTCTACCTTCAGTCAATTTTCGTCAATGATTTTATTCACTTCTAGTCCCAAGGAAGATGATTAATTCCTTCAATGTCTTCTGTATTTTCTTCTTGCTGTCTCCAGTTTTATTCACCTTGGGAGAGGTTTTTCAATCTAGGTTTGTTATGGTTCTAATTAGCCCTTAACAACTTACCCTGAACAACTTAGTCTCTCCTCAGGTAAATAATATCGTATGAAGGTCGCAGGAATAAACTATAAAAACGTGGCCTAATTCACGGTTATCCTGAAAAAGACAGCAATTATCATCGTCCTTTACCTCTCGTGTGCTACCCTAATTAACCCTAATGAGAAAGAGATCGCCCTCGACACTACATTTTTGCTGTCTACAGACGATTTTATTCAGCTTAAGAATGTATCTGAACTGGAGGGGTTAGATACTGTCTTGATTAACCTTAGACACTGCCTTCATTAACCCTTTCACTACTAAATAATTTCCTCCTACGTTGAATATTATCGTCTTTCGGTAGACTCATTAAAAGTACTGAGGTCATCCATTCACTCATCCATCCTTCCATTCGTTCATCCATTCAGTCATCCTTCCTTCCATCCATCCATCCATCGATCCATTCATTCATCCACAAATCCTTCCACTCATCAATCCATCCATCAATCCATCAAGCTATCCATCCTCCCATCCATCCATTGCTTTATTGTCCGATCAAATGTGTAGGGGCCCGGGGCTAGGCCACTCAGTCAAGCCACTGGAGATATGTCCAGTCGCCTACTCCTGAATGGCTTTGTGTGAGCGATAAGCCCTATGAAGCTCTCGGATTTAAAAACTGGTGGGCCACATTTAGTTAAAGCTTCAACCCACTAGATATCAAGCGTTCATTACTGGTTATATGGTTACCACCCGACGTAAATTGCTTTTGGAATACAGTATATATATATATATATATATATATATATATATATATATATATATATATATATATATATATATATATATATGGCTTGTCACAAAGTATAGCCACCAGGTGATAGCACTTCATCGAGTGAGTGGATGGAGGGCAACACACTATCATACTGGCAATAAACATAAACCACCATTTTTTCCTGTGCTGTTGTACTTAATAATCAAAATCCCCAGCGGGATAAACCTGGATGACGCTGACTCCAATTCCATGCACTGAACCACATGCTGAATAAAGGACCTCAATGTACGTTATTTTAGCTTCACAATTTTGACTTCGGGAAGACCTATTGTGCTGAAGGGATCAATAAAGGCTCTATCTACCCCCCCCCCCCGTCTGCATAACCTCTCCTACGCTGCATAAAATCGAACAAGAATCATAAAATCAATAAATGAATAAATAAAAAGGACATCATCGGGCTAAAAGGTCACAGTAATACAAGCAATATACAGTAAATTCCCGTTATCTACCTGTACTGTACGCTACTAATTAATATTCAAAATCCCAAAAGCGATAAATACGCCTGGATAACGTCGACTCCATGCATTACTCTCCACTGTGAGCTGAATAATGGCTGTTTCAGATAGTCCCTTCCACCCGAGGACGCTATTTGTATTTTTTTTTTTTTTTAAAGCATGGAAGAAGGAGGAAGGAAAAAATAAAATCAAGATAATAGTGAGCCAAATTCAAGATCCGTACATTCTGAGATGCCTGGACACACTGCGTTTAAAAGATTGTATTCTTGTTACCATCAGACGGTTTGAACAATGAAGACCGCCGGCCCGTTAGCGCTAGGGTTCCAATCCTGGTGCGGGAAGTTGGGGTCACTTACCCAGGTCTCCATCCACTCTTTGTGGGTTGGTAGGTAAAATAAGTACCTACGGTAACTGTGGTGACCTGGATGATACAGTGGCCTTACGTCTCAGGTTACTGGGTGAATAACCCGCCACACGCTCAAAGGCCTATGTTACAGAGATGAGCACAGCGGCTAAGCGCCTCATGGCTTATGCTCCCACTTTTACTTTTACTGAGTCAAAGCGTCTGATATTAGGAATTAAATGAGCGTCATCGCATTTGACTAAAACGGTTACTGATCAAAGCCCAGCATCATATATACACAAATTACGTTTAACTCCATGCATTACTCCCCACTGCGTGCTGAATAATGAATATTTTAGATAAACACCCGTTCGGTACAACACTTCTTACCACCCGCCCTCCCGCAGGACCCCCCGCTGCCTGACGTATGACCATCGTAAACACCGCTCCGACAATCTTTTCATCGGATATTAATGACTAATACCCCGACCTCAGCAGGGACAATTAATTACAGACTCTCTTCCCGTCTCCCCAAAGCCCTCTACCATTTCCTTAACGAGAGAAAATGGAGGTTATAGACACGCGCCCTTTTCTCCTTGCGCCCTCCCCCCCCCCCTTTTTTTTTTCATGCTCTTACCTGAAATCAATCGCGGTTAATTGTCTGGCGTTATTGGAGATTATTGGAAGAGGGTGGGTAGGGAGGGCTCATATTTAGGGTGTATTAAAGGATATTCGTCTCTCTCTCTCTCTCTCTCTCTCTCTCTCTCTCTCTCTCTCTCTCTCTCTCTCTTTTCCCAATGACCTTCAATCTTTTCCCACTTACTTTCTTGCTTAATTTCCTTCTTCCCTCTCCTAATAACTCCTCCCGTCTTCTTTCTTCACCATTCAGGATCTTCTCGTTTACTCTTACAGTCCTTTGCTATTCCTTCTTTCTCCTTCTAGCCAATCTCTTCTAATTTTAACTCAACACTACTTAAAGGATCCTTAGAGCGCTAGAAAAAAGTTAAGACAAATAGGCATAGACAGTGAAACATAAGACAGAGGTAGTAGACAATGGTATGAGTATGCTATGGTGACTGACTAATTATTGTACAGACTAACTTGTATGCGTCCATCCCACAAACTCAGCATCATTCAGAGGGTCTCGAACCCACTCCAGACCATCCCCTGAACATGAAGCCAGTGCTAAACCGACAGAGCCACCAAATCGGCCGCCCACCACTACTGCCAGTTCCATGATACCCCACCTTCCCTCTTGCTTCTATTTACTCTCCGTGGTTCTCCAATCCTCCTATCCCTCATCTCTATTCTTGCCCTTCCCTCACTTCCGACTCTTCTCCCCCATCATCATACCCCATCATTCTCTTCATCCTGTTTGCCTTCCTTTGTACTCCTTTTTACTCTCCCTCACCCTTCTTTCCTCTCTCTTAACTTCTCCTCCTCTCCTTTCCTTCCCTCTTCCTTTCCTCCTCATTTCCCATTTCCTCTTTTCGTTACAACTACATCCAGTCCTCTCCCCTCCCCTACGTCTCACTTCTTCGCCTTCTTTACCCATACGCCCATCTTTCCCTGTCTTAACCTTCCCCTCCTTTCCCATTTCTTCTTCCCTTAATTCCCCTGCCCTTTCGCGATTCCAGTCTCATGAAGTTAAGCATTTCTTATTTAACAGAGTTGTAAATATATGGAATTAATTGCCTTCCAATGTAGTCAATTGTAATACAGTACTAACCTAAATTTAAAGGTCGCTTGAATAAGTATCTGTCGTCTAACCCCTAGCTTGATATGTTTACTCATGAATAAAGCACTTGTGTATATATATATATATATATATATATATATATATATATATATATATATATATATATATATATATATATATTTCAGAGGCTGGCTCAATTTATTAAATGAAATTATAGAATAAGCACAGACCAGGATATGCACAGAGACCCCGAGTTAACGGTAAGTACTACTCTTACTTTCGACCTGTGATGGGCTGTAGATCACTGCAGGGTTAAGAGAGTACGTAGTACTCTCTTAACCCTGAATCACTGAGGGTCCCTGTAGTTACGTGACCACCATCGGGATTTATTAATGTACCAGGGGTAACTGCTTCAGGTAACTTCTGTGCTTGTCCCGCATAGGCAAGTTCCTTGTCTCAGTGCAATGAACGGACTGGGGCCTGATACACTAATGCCTACCTTAAAAGCACCAGGCAAGGCTCCCGCACCACCCCTGAACATTCACACTGTGCACTGTGCAATTTCCAAGCTGTGTCTACAGACGTCCCGTTAACTCAACGTACCCGTACATTATGCCATGCGTTATTTATTTACTTGATTATTCATTTTACTTTACTTTCTCTTCCTGGTTATTAAAACTGGTAGCATAAAGTCTTTCCTATGAAATTTCCAAGTCAGTTTTTCCATGCTGTATAGTGGTTTTCTCACTTTTTCCTGCCAGTTTTAACTGTACGGTTTGGAGGCGGGGGAAGCCTACTTGCTTTACTATCCTTATCCTTCAGCATGAAGAACTAGATCTCGTAGTCATAGTCTACTCTGCAACAAACAGCCTCGAAAGGACCATAAGGTCTGCTGTTGTTTGATTTCCTATGCACTCCTTTGTGCTCTCTACTCCTCTCTTTATCATTCCTCTCCCTCCCTCCTCACCTCCCTCCCTTCTCTGCCCTTTCCTCTTCTCTCGCTTTCCTTCCCCCTCCTCTCCCTCCCCACCAATACCGTAATGCACAGACCCCATTCCACGGATTTATGTGTTTCTGTTGCGTGTCGTTCTGAGTGTTGTAATGTGTTGCTCGGCCGTTGGGGGGTGGGTAAGGGAAGATGGGAAGGGGAGGGGAGGGAGGGGAGGGGAGACAGTGTAAGGGGAGAAGTTAGAGAGGGTAAGGGAAGAAGTGGATAAAGGCAGAAGAGGTAGGGGTGGGGTATGCGGAGTGGGAGAATAGGGAGGAAGGTAAATGTGGAGTAATGGACGGGGGGAGGGGAGGGGAGGGGAGGGGAGAGGAGAAATGGGAAGGATAGAGGATAACGACGAGGGGAAGGAGACACGGGAGAGGAGGGTTCGGGAGGGGGAGAGGAGGGGGAGGAGTGAGAAATGGAGGAGGAGGAGGATGTCTTGGGGAAGTGGCAAGGTGTAGGTAACGTGTGTGTGTGTGTGTGTGTGTGTGTGTGTGTGTGTAAGGGAATAAGATAATAAAATGAGATGGAGGGAGGGACGGAGAAGCGTGTTGATGAAGGAAGGGTAAGATGCAGGGAGAGAGGAAGTATGGTGGTGAGGCTTGATGATGAAGGATATGACCAGCGTATGTGAGTGGGAGAGGGATTTACACAGAGGCGAGAGTAAGAGTGAGCGTGAGAGTGAGGGTTAGGGTGAGGATAACTAACGGAGAGGGTGAGAGTGAGGGTAAGAGTAAGAATGAGGGTGATGTAAATGAGTCTGCATGAGGAAGAATGATATTGATGCATAAACGACAAAGAAACAGGGAAAGCGTGAGGGTGAGGAAGCGTGAGGGTGAGGAAGCGTGAGGGTAATGTGAATTAGTGCGAAGTGGAGAATAGGTGAGGAAGAGTGATGTAAGAAACAAAGTGAAAAGGGAAAGGGTGGGAGTGAGAATATGGGTGACGAGAGAGAGAGAGAGAGAGAGAGAGAGAGAGAGAGAGAGAGAGAGAGAGAGAGAGAGAGAGAAATTCATTACTTCTCAATTATATTAATTCGATGCATTATTATTGTTTTTATTATTATATATCCAGCTTCTCAATAAAAATCTCTCTCTCTCTCTCTCTCTCTCTCTCTCTCTCTCACACACACACACACACACACACACACACACACACACACACAATCAACACTGTCAACCCACAAAGTACAGTTTTATGCACTCGCCCACTCATTCGTAATTAAAGTGTCCCTGCATCATTCACCCTCATTCGTCAACACAGGACAACACACACACACACACACACACACACACACACACACACACACACACACACACACACACACACACACACAGGACCAAAATCAAAAGCTATGACCACTTCTATTTCGTCAAATATACTCGTGTGTATGTGTGTGTGTGTGTGTGTGTGTGTGTGCGTGGAAGTGAGTTATTTAAGAGGAGCCTGTGGAGTCACATGAAGAGACAGGCTGACGAACGAGGATATAAAGGAGCGTTGTGGTGTGGATGTGGATGTGATAGGAAGCGTTATGAGGAACACACTGAGGTGGTTTGGCCATGTGGAGAGGATGGAGGGTGAAAGACTGACGAAGAGAGTGTATGTGAGTGAGGTGGAGGGGGGAAGAGGGAGGGGGAGGCCGAGGATGAGATGGAGGGATGGGGTGGAGAGGTATATGAGAGAGGGGTGTGTGAGTTGGGAGCAGGGCAATGAAATGGCGGGGGACAGGGCGACGTGGAGGCGTTTTGTTTGTGGCCACCCCAAACGGGATTGAGGTGTCTGGCAATATATATATATATATATATATATATATATATATATATATATATATATATATATATATATATAGCACATGAACTCTTATCTTTTTACCTTTAAAAATGGAAAAAGACGTACGAAGATGACCTACAAATACTCAGTCAGCTCAACAGTTGAAGCCATTCTACCGTAACAACATATTCATAGAGAAAACTATTCGTGCACGAAGCAAAATATTATTCTTTCAAAACAAGATAATGCTTATAAAATGTGGGACACAATCATTTCACACTCACCAACATCCGATCAGTCCCTCAAACATCATTCAAGCCGCCGAACGTCCACATTCATGACTGTACAAGTGGAATGAGCCCGACACTAAATATTCATACACAGTTCTTATTAATACTTCACACACACACACACACACACACACACACTCCATCCATCACCCAACACAACATCCAGGACAAAAGCATCCTACATCATTCGTCAAAACAACATTCCACATCCATCACCCAACACACTGAATCATCCAAGCCATAGACATTCAAACACTCATCAACATTCAGCCACAACATACAGAGAAGTACAGTGAAGCAGACAGCAACATTCAACATTAAGCAACATTCACCCACACGTATACCACACAACACACTGATGAACATTCGTCTATACACATCCAAAACGAAACATCATCAACAACATTCATACACACATGCAAAGAAGGGCAATGACAGACAGAAACATTACACATTCATAAACATTCGGGTGAGCATATTGGCGGAAATCACAGGGATGCCAATGTAACGACTCCATGGACACAGGCATTATAGTATTTCACCCACCAACACACACACACACACACACACACACACACACATACACACCAGTACATAAACACTTAAGACAAACATACATATAAACTAGCAACGTCTAACCCTAACATGCTCTAATACCTACACTGGCTACACACACACACACACACACACACACACACACACACACACACAAATTTCTGCCTTACACGCTTATGTTAACAGAGACACAGACAGGCATCTCGATACAAAGACTATCCTTGGGTAGGATCACTGACACAAAAACAACAAACAGAGAAAAATCCATAATACGGTGACAAATTGATGGCGACAAGCAGGTCCAAGTTCTCTCTCTCTCTCTCTCTCTCTCTGTGTCTGTTATAGACACACTCCTTAGTTTACTTCCATTAGACAAATACAGTATATGAAAAATGTGTGTGTGTGTGTGTGTGTGTGTGTGTGTGTGTGTGTGTGTGTGTGTGTGTGTGTGTGTGTGTGTGTGTGTGTGTGTGTGTGTGTGTGCGCGCGCACCCAGTATTTATTAAGGAGATACAAGAAGAGGCGAGAGAGAAACAGGGGAAGAGATGGAGAAGGGGAGGAACGAGAGGGAGAAGAAAATAAAAGAGAAGGGAGGAAGGCAGGGAAGGAACAAAGGAACAGGTGCAAGAGAAAGGTAGGCAGGGAGAGAGAAGGGCATAAGTGACGCAGGGAAGAGAGCGATGAAAATGAAGGTAAAATATGTTAAGGAAATACAGGAGACTTGGAGGACCGAAAACAAAGGTGAATGGAGGTCTGGTCAACTTTTAGAAATTAATGAGTTTCCCATTATTTTGCTTTATTTCTTATTGATTTATTTCTGTTTCTTGATCCCATTCATCCTATTTCCATAAGTGATATTTTTTATGATCAACGTACGAGTATAATGTCACTGTCTGGGAATAGATATGATATAGATAAACACCAAGAAACGGTAATATAGCAAAACAGGTAAAGGCCAGCAGGATATAATTAACGGCACGCCTAAAGTTACAAAATAAAGACAAACGAAAGACAGAAGGCACTATGGGGAGAAATAATTGTGCGAAAGGAGGAACGAAGGAGGGATTGAAAGAGGGAGTGAAAGGAGGAAAGAATGACTAAGAAAGGAAAAAGAAAGAAAAAAAAACAAACAAGAAACGAAAGGAGGGAAGAAAGAATGACTAAGGAAAGGAAAGAAAGGAAAACAAAATGAAAAAAGGGAAAGAATGAAGGAAAGAAGGTTAAAAAAAAAAATGAAGGTATGAAAAAGACGGACATAGGACGCAAGAGGCAGACGGAACAACGGGAAAAGACGGGAGAAAGCTGCAAAGAAAAGATGAAAAAACAAGAAAAAAGAAGGAAAAAGACGAAAGGAAGGAGGGAAAACGAAGGACATTAAAAAGTCTAATGTATTCCCTACCCTGAGACACAGAGGATCAGAAAACGAAAGAACAAAGGAGAGAAAGAACGGGAACAAGGGAAAGAAAGTACAGGAACGAAGGAAAGAAAGAACAAGCGAGAAGGAATGAAAAAACAGGAACGAAGGAAAGGAAGTACAGGAACGAAGGAAAGACAGAACAGGAACGAAGGAAAGAAAGAACAGGTACGAAGGAAAGAAAGAACAGGTACGAAGGAAAGAAAGAACAGGTACGAAGGAAAGAAAGAACAAGCGAGAATGAATGAAAGAAAAGGAACGAAGGAAAGAAAGAACAGGAACGAAGGAAAGAACAAGCGCGAAGGAAGGAAGGAAAGAAAGAAAACAGGAACGAACGAAGGAAAGGAAGAACAGGATCGATGGAAGAAAAGAACAAAATACAGAAAAAGAACAAGGACGAACAATTGTACAAGAAAGAAAGAGTGAACGAATGAATGAATGAGTGAATGAATGAATGAAGGAAGGAAGGAAGGAAGGGAAAGAGAAGGATAGGAGAAGGCATGGAGGAAGAGAGAAAGAAGGAAGGCAGGAAGGTAGGAAGGAAGGGAGAAGGAAGGAAGGGAGAAGGAAGGCAGGAAGAAAGGGTGAAAGAGGGATGGAACGAAGGAAGGAAGGAAGGATGGATGGGTGGATGGATGGATGGACGGAAGGAAGGAAGGAAGAAAGGAAAGAAGGAAGGAAGGAAGGATGAGAGAAAGGAGGGAGGGAGGGAGTAGCAATACGTATAAACATAAAAGCGTGAAGACGACCTCCTTTAATAGCTATAAGGTTTTATTGGGCTGCTC
Source organism: Coenobita brevimanus (assembly GCF_032717465.1). Lineage (NCBI taxonomy): Eukaryota > Metazoa > Arthropoda > Malacostraca > Decapoda > Coenobitidae > Coenobita > Coenobita brevimanus. The sequence continues at coordinate 6,897,495 of NC_137040.1, read as the reverse complement.
TTTAGGCCGCCTGCATCCCTTTACTGCCTCCCTCTCCATGCTTGCGTGTTTATTGACAGCCGGGAAAATTCTCTCTCTCTCTCTCTCGACTAATTCATCTACTCATGGTTAAGAGCCCTATCTACTTCTGAGGTTTAATCTATCTACCTCTATCTATCTACCTACCTCCCTAAATAACTTACCTATCGACTTACCTAAATAACCTACCTACCTACTCACCTTAATAAATAACTTACCCAAATGACCCATCTACCTACTTACCTTAATAAATAACTTACCAATCAGCCCACATACCCAAATAATTAACTCACCTACCTACTTACCTAAAAAATAACCCACCTACCAACTTAGCTAAATAAATAACCTGCCTACTATATACTTACCTAAATACATAAAAATAAAGATAACACTAACTTCTATTATTATTATTATTATTGTTATTATTATTATTATTACTATTATCATTATTATTAGTATTGATATTATTTTCACGGAGACACTTTTTTAACCCTAAGACCTGGGAGAGTTTTCAGTGGCAGTAAAAATAAATTGCATTAGCAAGAGTTTTAATGGTTAGGTTAATTATCTACTGCTTTGGAATCCTTAATGAGGACCTTTAATTATATACTGGGACAAATTCTTAACATATTACAGTTATAGAGCCATTTATTATATTTACTGGTTCACATTACTCTTATGGACGATCATTAGAGAGTGTTTGATTCTCTCTCTCTCTCTCTCTCTCTCTCTCTCTCTCTCTCTCCGTATTTCATGTCATCGAGATTCAGTACCAACTCTCGTTTTCATTTTTCTTTCCTAAGCAATACAGAGCTTTTATTTTTTCTTGATAAAACTACGTGACTTTATATTCACTCTTTATATAGTGGCGTTTCAGGCATCTATAATTCTCGCACTTTTACAGCACGGGGATTCGGTCATTTATACTTTTTACTTCTATCTGCCAAAGACCCATGATTCTGCCATTATTTTTTCAGATATTTACCCACTCCACCCTCCGATGGGAAAAATGGACAGGACGATGATGATGAAGATTCTCGGCGTTTTTTCTCTTTTGCGGATTTTTCAGGCCAAACTCTTTTCCACTGTTTGACCGAGAGGCAGGATATATGTGCTGAAAAAATGGAGGTGAAACGATTTAATGCGCGCAAAGTCAATAGGGAGTGAAATCCTTTACCCTCCATTACTTCTGCCTCTTTTTATCCTCTCTCTCTCTCTCTCTCTCTCTCTCTCTCTATTTCACACAATTTAGGTTTAAGACAGACAAATACAGAGGAAAGTGAAACGGAACAACCGAAAGTGAAAACAGGACGCAAGAAAAAAAAAAAAGTGGAAAAATGAAAAAATCAAGACCAAGATGAAACAAAGCGAAGCAAGAGGAAAGGAATGGAAAGGAAAGTGAGAAGAAATGCAGGTTGATTATGAGCCAGCAAAGGGGAAAGGGGAGGCAGTGGAAAAAAGTGGAGACAGAAGGTACAGAGTAAAGCAAGAAACAAAGGGGAAACGACGGCACGCGCACACACACACACACACACACACGCGCACACACACACACACACACACACACACACACACACACACACACACACACACACACACAAAACGATTAGAGTTGATGAAGATGAAAGAAAAATAATTAACTAAAAAAAAAAAAAGACAGAGAAAGCTTTAAAACTGGAAGAAATGAAGAAAAAGGATAGAAGCAGGAGATAAAGAAAAACGCAAAACAAGGGCGGATTATTACAATGAGAAAACGGTCGATAGGGATGATAAAAGGATCACAAAGAGGAAAGGAAAATTATATGGAGAAAGCTAAAAGGAAAACATAAAAAGTAAGAGTTAGGAGTGACGGAAAAAATGAGACCGAGACGAAGCAATGAAGCAGCGAAGAAATCAGAAAAGGGAACGAAAGATGGAGACAATCAAAATAAGATGAAAATAAACCACAAAACGAAACGAAAGAGACGACAGACAAACCAAAAGGAATGGAAAATGAAAAGTGAGGGAAAGAGAGGCCCGGAGGAAATGGATCGAGGAAGAGGGAAGTGGAAGACGACGCAGAACTCGAGGGAAAAAAAAAAACTAAAAATAAATGGAAGGGAAACAGGATACAACTTAAACCGAAAGACGAAGGCGGGGGAGACGTTAGAAAAAAGGAAGGAAAGAAGATAAAAGGACGGAGGGAAGCAGAGGCACAGAAGATAAATGAAGGAGGAAGAATAGCAGAAGAGGAAATGAAGGAGGGGAGACAGAGGAAGCAGGATATACAAATGAGAATGAAAGGGAGGGGAAAAGCATAACCGAACCGAGAAGCGTAAAAGAGGGAATTGGAGAGGAAGAGAGAGAGAGAGAGAGAGAGAGAGAGAGAGAGAGAGAGAGAGAGAGAGAGAGAGAGAGAGAGAGAGAGAGAGATGAAGCGAGAGAAGAGGAGAAAATGGGAAAAGAAAAAAGGCAAAAAGTGCAGCACAAGAGGTGACATGGAGGAAAACGAAGGAAGCAGTGAAGGAAGAAAGGAAGAGAAAAAAGGGAGCAGGAGAAGGAGTAAAGAAGGGAAGAGAGATGTGGAAAAGAAGTAGAAAGGAAAAAAAGGAAGTAGACAAAAGAAAGAGGGAAACAGAACGAAATGCTACAAAGAAAAAAAAAAATGAGAAGGCGAATGATGAATAGGGAGAAATCAAGAGTGAAACAGACGGAGGGGTGTAAGAGAGGGAAAAAATAAAAAATAAAAAAGGTCGAAGGCATAGATGTAAAGCAAGAGGCGTAAGACTTGGAATTTAAAAAAAAAGAGAGAACAAAGGCTGAAAAGAGAAGGGGGGAATTGAAAATGGGGGGTTGGGGAGCAGGGGAGAAGAGGGAAAATAAGAGTGACGCAAACGGAGGAGTGTGAGGTAAGAACAATAAAAAGAAAAGGATAAAGAAGAAATAAAATTAAATGAAGAGGGAGAAGAGGAACGGAAAAACAAAAAAGAGTGAAGAAGCCAGACGGGTGTAGGGGAGAGAAAATGAAAAGCAAAGAAGAAAGGGAAAATGTGAAGGATGCAGAAAGAGGTGTGAAAGTGAGAGAAAAGGAAAACAGGGGAAGAGGAAAAAAAAAAAAAAAAAAAGAGGCAACCAGGAGTAAGAATATAAAAAAAAAAAAGGTGGAAAAGTAGAAGAGGATGAGAGGAAAATCAAGAGTGAAGCAAAAAGAGAGGTGTTAGGGGGGAAAGGGGTGAGGATGGGGGTGGGGGAGGGGAGGGGAGGGAGGTATGAGTGAAGCAAGAGTAAAATTCTTAATATTAAAAGGGGGTAGAATAAGACACAAGGAGGAGTAAAGATAATAAAAAAAGGGGAAAAGTAAGAGAGAGAGAGAGAGAGAGAGAGAGAGAGAGCGAGAGAGAGAGAGAGAGAGGAGGGAGTAAAGCTGACGGAGGGGTGTGAGGGAGGAAAGAAGGGAAAGGCGAGGGGAAGGGAGGGGAGGGGGAGGAGAGGGAGTGTATAAGAGTAACTCCCCACCACTAAAGCGTTTGCTCAGCTGGGTGTTCCCGCAGAGGAGGGGAGGGGAGAAAAACAGGTGGGCAAGGAGGGAGAAAGAAGGGGATATAACAGAGGAGGGAGAAAAGGCAACAGAAGGGAAGGGGAGGGAGAGAAGGAAAAAGAAGGGGAGGGAGGAAGAGAAGGGAAGGGGAGGGAAAGAGGGAAAGGAAGAGGACGTAAAAGAAGGGGGAAACAAATGAGAAAGTTGAAAAAAAAAAACAAGGAAGAAGGAAAGGGAAATAAGCGAACAAAAGGGAAGGGAGAAATGGTGGAAGGAAAGAGAAGAACGAAAGGGGACAAAAAGATAAGGGAGAGAATGGAATGATGGAGAGTGAAGAAAGGAAGGGGAGGAATATGTGGGGGGAGTTAAGGATGAGATAATGGGGCAAAGAGGAAAAAGAAAAAGAAGGGAAGAAAGCAGGGAATGGAAGGTCATGAGGGAAAAGGGGGAAAGACTGAAAAATATATAGAAAAGGTAAGGTCTGGAGAAATTAGAAGAGAGAAACTGAAAAGGAGAGAAGACTATGAAGGGAAGAGAAGACAAGAGGTAAAGGTAAACAGATTAGAATGGAGAAAATGGAGAGAATGGTGAGGGGAAAAACAGATGGTAACTGAAGAAAAGGAGATGAAAGGGAGGATGGTAAAAGAGGAAAAGGAGGGAAAGGGAGAGAGGAAAAGGCGAGTGAAGAGGGAGGGAGATGAGAGAAAAGAGGGAGGGAGGATGACACACAGGTGGGGGGCGGAGGTAAGAAGTGAAATGATACCCCTAAAAAAGAGGTGGGGGGAAGACAAAAGAAGGAAAAGAAGGGAAGGAGAGAGAGAGAGAGAGTGCGACGAAGAGACAGCAAGAAAGCAAGAAATAAAATGAGAACGAAAGGCAAAGAGAAAGAACAGAAAGCAGCAAGAGAAATGGCCACAGGACAAGAGGAAAAGTGAGTAGCCCCCCCCCTCTCTCTCTCTCTCTCTCTATTCCTGTCACACCCAATATTGTACCTCTCACAAATAAGCCTAACCCTATTCCTCTTCTCTCTCTCTCTCTCTCTCTCTCGCTTTCCCTCCTCCATCTCTTCCTCCTTCTCCCAATATCTCATCCCTTTCCTTTCCTCTCCACTTCCTCCTCCTTGGTGCACATTTCCTCCAAGTCCTCTTCCCCCCTCTCCTTTCCTTCTCCTCCTCCTCCTCCTCTCTCCCCAATTAGCCAAACCTCCTCAATCTCTCCCATTACTCTAACTATCCCGCTTCCCACCTCCCCTTCCCCTCTACATCCTCTTCTCTCCTTCGCTCGCCTCTCCTCCTCATCTTTAACTCCTCTGTCTCTGTCTGTCTGTCTCTCTCTCTCTCTCTCTCTCTTTCTCTCTCTCTCTCTCCTCAGCTGAGCCAGTAAATGTGCCAAGGCGGACGGGACAATCTGGGCTAATGCGGGGTCAGGGGTTTTGTGTGTGTGTGTGTGTGTGTGAAGGAGGCGGGAATGAAGGAGAGGACTGGTCACCTAGAGTTTACACGACAAAAAGGGGAGGGTAGGAGGATGGATGGATGAATAATGAATGAATGAATGAATGAATGATGCATAGATGGATGGATTGGCGGACGGTAGGATGGCTGGATGGATGGATAGGTGGATGGATGGATGGATGGAAGGATGGATGGATTGATGGATACAGGAAAGACAACTTGGTGAGAGGCAAAACAGAATAAGGAGGTTAGAACAAGGAGATGGAAGGGAGAGATGAGGGACGGAGGGAAGAATGGGTTGAGAATAGTGTGACAGAGAATGATGGATGGGGTTAGGGAGGGAAGGAGAGGGATGATGATCAGGGAAAAGGAGGTAGGGAAGAAAGGCAGGATGGGATGGCTTGAGAAGAGAGCACCAGAGGATAAAAGAGGATGAGAGAGGAATGAATGAAGGAAGGGCGGGAGAGAGGGAAGGAGGGCTGGCTTGAGACGCTGAGGATACATGAATGAATGAATGAATGAATGAATGAGGGAGGGAGGGAGGGAGAGATGGGTTGAGAGGAGGGGAATGAAGAGAGGAGGGAAGGAGGGAGAGATGGCAGGGCAGCTTATCGTTGCTGTTGCTCCCTAGTGCCTGCCGTAACTTAAGGGCACAGAGATATCAGTAGGGGAAGGAGAGAAGGAGGGAGAGAAGGAAGGACAGTGAAGGACGAAGGAAGGACGGAAGGAGTGAAGGAGGAAAGGGCAGAGAGAAGGACGAAGGAGGGGAGGCAAGGATGAAGGGGAGAAGAAGGGAAGGACTCTCAGAAGGACGAAGGAGGGGAGACAAGGACAAAGGGAAGGACAACGAGAGAGAGAGAGAGAGAGAGAGAGAGAGAGAGAGAGAGAGACGTCATCTTGTTACCATAGAGAGGCAGCGAGGCATAAATATTAACAAAAAAGCTAATCCCAAGTAGGTACGGTATTGGCCCAGTTACAGGGAGATAAAAGAAGTGTGTTATCAAGAAACGTGGCTTATCTGGCTTGGCTTATCTCTACCAGGCGGCCTACTTTCTGATTAGTGTTTTCAATCCTTTATGTGGGTTCCAGTTCTCTCACTCGCTCACTCTCACTTTTTTTTCTTACTGTAATAGTGCTTTCTCGCTCCCTTCTATGGCTTCAAGTTCTCTCATTTGGTTACTCATTTACTCCTCCGTCTCTCTGCTAAAGTGTTTTCTGTCTTTTATTTAAGTGCTAGCTCTCTCTCACTCACTCACTCACTGGCTTACCTGCTCGCTTGCTCACTCACTTGCCACCGTGTCATCTGCTTCCCTCACTCGCTTACTATCTCACAAGTGTTTTCTGTGCGCTCTCTCTCTCTCTCTCTCTCTCTCTCTCTCTTATTCCTTTTAGCTATTTTTTTTTCTCCAGTTTTCAATGTTACGATGTTCTTTTATGATTATTTTGGCTACTGCTTGAGAATTATACTCAGCTCTGGGGAGACCTCTCGTTATAAAAGTTAAAGTCATTATTTCCGTAAACCCCTTTGGAACAACTCCCTCCCTTGGCAAAATAAAACTTCCCATCAATAGCAAGAAACCAAAAACAGTAAAAAAAAAAAAAAAAAATAAAAATATCTCTACACCAATAGCAAGGTTCTTCTGGGTAAATTTTCCCTACGATTACCCATTTTTCCACTACCATTACCCATTACCCATTTTAATCAGACTATTACCAGAAGTGAAAGGTTTAGTAAAAGGTAAATCTACTCCCTCCAGTTCCACACATCCCCCTTAACTTGCATAAAATCGTCTGGAAATAGCAGGGACAATAGGTAGTAGATGTCCTTAAGTTGAAAAGGTTGAGTGTGTTTGGTAGTGTCTATGTGGTGAGCTAGGGAGTACGCTACCCATGTGGAGAGATCCGGTTCTTATGTATTCTCTGTCATATTGTTTCTCGTTCCCTGTTTCTTGTTTTGTCATTCAATATCCATGAACTCCCTAATATTTTCCACCTCTTAACCTTTCAAACTCTTCCTTAAATTTCCCCATCTATTTCGTTCTCCCCTCCATCCTTCTCCCCATTCCCCCCTCCCGTCTCTGTTCCTTCTTTATCCCTCCTCGTTCTCTCTTCTCATCCCCTCCCTCTATCCTTTTCCCCTTCTCCTTCCTTCCTTTCTTTCTTCCTTCCTTCCTTCTTTTTTTTTCTTTCTTTCCTTCGTTCGTTCGTTCGTTCGTTCCTTCCTTCCTTCCTTTCCTTCCCTTCCCTTCCCTCCTCTCCCCTCCCTTCCCTCTTCGTATCTATGTAACTCACCCTCGTCTCCCCTCCCCCTCCTCTCTCTCTCGATCTCTTTTTTACCTCCTCCATTATCTCCGGAAAGTCTCCTCCTACGCGGGGTGGAGGGAAAAGTTTTGTCCTGGAGAGAGAAGTTCCTCCCTTCCTTCCCTCCCCCTCCTTCCCCCTCTCTACTTTGTTACAACCTCTCACTACTTCTTTTGTTTTTTCTGGCGTTTGTAGCTCCCGCCCCCCATCCTCTCTCTCTCTCTCTCTCTCACACACACACACACACAGTTTTTTACAACGATAGAGATGACAAACAGAAGGAATGAAAAAGACTTCTGGATCGTCACCTGTAACACAAAAGCAAATTCGCTCAAAAACAAGGTAGACTGCCACCTGCCAACCAGCTGTATTAATTACCTTCTGAATATACCCCTTGTCCGTTATCAATATTGACTGCACAGGAAGAAAAATGCGTGCAAGCGGCCTTACCCTTTGCAACACAATGTAATAACGGTATAAAGTCTGCCAAGGCATTTCTGTGATATCTGTGAGTTTGGTAGGTTGCCTGGTGAAATGTTAATAGCTGAGGCAGGACTAGTAGGGTTTGCAATCAGGGGGTCACTCTGTTGTTATGGAAAGATGGGACGCCTCCAGCATTCTACGGCAGCTAAAGACAGGTGATTTTAAGCAGGTGAGAGTGAGCCCCAGGTGCCTCAAAGTACCCACTGTGAATCATTACTAACGTCACAGGATACAGGTAAATTTGCCCACTTACTGCCAGGGTTCTCTAAAATGGTCTGACTGCTTCAAGGGTGCATTACAAATCAAAGACGTCATCGCACTGAATCCATAATGGTGAGTGTCGCTTTCCCTTTCATTACCCAGTTCTATCTGACACGACTAGGGAAAAGAAAAGCCATCGCTGTGTAGTGCCTAAGACAGTGCGATATCTCTGTCAATAGACAGAGTACTAAACAAGATTAAGGTAAGAGTTTTTGAGCCTTACTCCTTAGTTCTAAATTCTTAAGTAAGCGGCTTGACTACAGGGGCACACGTGAATTAGATATGTCTAATTTTAGGTGATGTATATATATTTTTCAACCCACAAACCCTAAATCATATAATGCATAACACAATAATAACTGAAATGTGGATATACAGTGCGGATGATGGTAAGGACGATCCGCCCTTGATTATAACTAACTTCACTTTGTCTACTTTCTACTGTATTTCGATAGTTTCCTTCTAAAAGACCGCTACGTCTGTGTGGTCTGTGTATCCACGTAACAACAGTAAGTAACCCCCACCCCCCTCTCTCCCTCTCCCACATCATCATCATCAGTCTATGCTTTATCTCCATCATTAACCTTTCCTTCGTATTCTCTCTCTCTCTCTCTCTCTCTTCTCCATCTTTATATTTCCGTAAACCACTCATTTTCATTCTTCTCATATCCTGCCTGTCATCAAGTCTATATTCTCTCTCTCTCTCTCTCTCTCTCTCTCTCTCTCTCTCCCCTATTTACTCTTCTCCCCGCCTCTCAATCCAATTTGGTAACGGAGCGGCCTCTGTATTCCGGCCATGTCCTGTCCCCTCCCTCCCCCTACACAACTTGCTGCCTAGGAGGGGGAGGGGGAGGGGGAGAGACGGAGGGATAAGAGTGAGAGGGAGGAAAAGTGATGAAGTAGAGACTGACTGACTTGGCGGAGAAGGATAAGTGAAAATGAGAGAGAGAGAGAGAGAGAGAGAGAGAGAGAGAGAGAGAGAGAGAGAGAGAGAGAGAGAGAGAGAGAGAGAGAGAGAGAGAGAAATTTTGAGCGAAGGAATTGACGTAAAAGGGAGGTATCGAAGGAGAGAAGGAGGAAATAGAGAGTGATGGAGAGAGGCAATGAAGGAAAAGGGGAGGAGGGGAGAAGAGAACACAGCGGGGAAGAGAGAAGGGCGAAGGAAAGAGGGATAGGAAAGGAGAATTGTGATGGAAGAAGGGAGGGAGGGATGAAAAGAAGGCGGGACAATGAAAAGGGAGGGAGGAAAACACTTATTTGGAGGGAGAGAATGAAGGAGCGAGAGGCAGGGAGGGAGTAAGGAGCTTATTGAAAGGGAGAGGGGAACAGAAGGGAGGGTAGGGCCTGTAAGGGAGAAAGACCAACAGAAAATGTAAACTTAGGCGAGGCGGCAGAAATGATTAACATGGAGGAAAACAACAAAAAACGGAAAAATAAAGAAAAAAATGAATCAGAGTAAAGGCAAAAACAATACATAAAAACTCGTAAAATCAAATGAATTTTTAGTTTAATCTTGTTGTTACTAGAAAATTAGCCACTTCAGCACGATGATGTAATTTTTTCTTCTTCCCTTTCAGCGATTTATTTATTTATTTATTTATTTATTGCTAGAGGAGTTAGATACAGTCCTAATTAA
>NC_137040.1:6775328-6885328 GCF_032717465.1 Coenobita brevimanus | reverse complement strand
TGAGAAAGTGAGTTATTTTTAAAAGTGCGTTAATGACCGGATGAGAGTATGTGTTGTCCATTTAAGGAAAGTGTATTAATGTGAAGGCAAGTTGAGAGGAAATGACTGAGAGGTAGCGTGCGAATATGACTGACTACTTAGAACTACCTGTAAACAGAGAATGAAGACTTGAATGTGAGGGAAAGATTTGGTGAATAATAAGTGAATAAGAACTGCATGATGCAGGTATGAGTGGGAATGAATGGGATGACAGTGGGTGAATCGGATGAATGTGAATAAAACAATGGAAGAACGTGAAAAGAAATGAAGGAGGGAGGAGACAAGTTGAAAAATAGCCATACAAAGACAGAGAGAGAGAGAGAGAGAGAGAGAGAGAGAGAGAGAGAGAGAGAGGGAGGGAGAAAGGAAAAGACGAATGTTCAAAGTACGGGAAAAAGAAAGGAGAATCGGCCTGGAGATTTACAAGTAAAATCTTCAATCTTGCACTCCAGACACGGGATAGATTTCGTTGGAGGAGGAGGAGGAGGAGGAGGGAAGTGGAGTGAGAAGAAAGGATGGCTGAGGGGGTGGGTGGGTGAGTGTGTGGGTGGGTGGGACACTAAGTGGGAAGTAGGAAATGGAGTGGAAGGGTGGGAAGGTGGGCGGTGGGTGGGTGAGGAGACGAGTGGGGAGGAAGAACTGGGGTGGGGGAACGAATGGGGAGCAGGAGTGGTGGTAGGCGGGGAGAAGAAAGATAGTGGTGAGACATACGAATGTGAGAGGGTTTGGTTTTGTGTGATGGGAAGGCTTTGTGTGTGTGTGTGTGTGTGTGTGTGTGTGTGTGTGTGTGTGTGTGTGTGAGGACGAACGGTCTAGGTTGGCTGGGTGATTGAGATGTATGTGTGTGGGTGAAGAGGGAAGTGTGAATAGGCTTGTGAGTACAAAGGAAAGTGGGGAGAGAAGACGAGAAAATTGTGTGTGTGTGTGTGTGTGTGTGTGTGTGTGTGTGTGTGTGAGAGAGAGAGAGAGAGAGAGAGAGAGAGAGAGAGAGAGAGAGAGAGAGAGAGAGCTATACGACCGAAAAAGATATGAGAGCAAATGACAACAGTGCCTACGTAGCGAAAAGAAAAAGCTTATAATCATTAACTTTAACACTTGCATTTATATTAAAGAACTTCAAATACCTAAAGTAATCTCTGCCACAACTGGGAATCGAACTCGTGACCGCATATTAGCAGGTCATTCTCCAAGCATCAGTCCACCACCTTGGATTTCAGGCCAGGTAAGGTATAGGTTTTCATACATCATAATCCTCTTCCTCTTCCCCCTCCTCCTCCTCCTCCTCCTCCTCCTCCTCATCATCATCATCATCATCATCATCATCATCCCAAATGTCTCCACTCTAAGGTTGGATGCATATTAGGGTTCTCATCACACCACCTTATTCTCTGCCTACCTTTACCTCTCCACCTCCCTCTGTTCTGTATCAGCCAGCTCCCTCCCCACCCTCCTCTTCCCCCGAATTCCCCATCACTGCTCTGGCAACACTGTGACCGTGTGACTGGCTTTACAGGGTAGGGTATTTGACCGTGTTTGGGGGCGACAACACCACTTTACCCCACCCCATTAGACACGGCCTGGCTAACAATATAACTGCCCAACATGACCGCCTTTCAGAACTTCTACTCGCCATTTCCTCCTGTACCTACTTAACCTTTCCTCTTCCACACCTACCTACTCTAACATTTCCTCTTCCACATCTACTTACTTAGCACTTCCTCTTCAACACCAGTCTACTTAACAACTCATCTGCCACACCAACTTACTTAACATTTCCTCTTCCACACCTACCTACTTAACATTTCCTCTTCCACACCTATCTACCTAACATTTCCGCTTCCACACCTACCTAATTACTCTTTCCTCTTCCACACCCAACTACTTAACATTTCCACTTCCACATCTACCTACTTAACAATTCCTCTTCCACACCCAACTACTTAACATTTCCTCTTCCACACCTACCTACTTAACAATTCCTCTTCCATACCAACTTACTTAACATTTACACTTCCACACCTGCCTACTTAACATTTCCTCTTCCACACCTATCTACCTAACATTTCCGCTTCCACACCAACTTACTTAACATTTCCTCTTCCACACCTACCTACTTAACACTTCCTCTTCCACACCAACTTACTTAACATTTCCTCTTCCACACCTACCTACTTAACATTTCCTCTTCCACACCTACCTACTTAACATTTCCTCTTCCACACCAATCTACTTAACATTTCCTCTTCCACACCTACCTACTTAACATTTCCTCTTCCACACCTACCTATTTAACACTTCCTCTTCCACACCTACCTGTTTAACATTTCCTCTTCCACACCAGAGTCTGAATATTTTGTCTTACAGATCTCCAACTTAACATTTAGCCTTACAAAACACATTAAGCAGCTACCTTACGCCACATTCTCTTAAAAATTAGGTAGGCCAATTTCTTACATGTCTCTCGAAGCACAGATGACAGACGAGTAAATAAGGTAACAGATTGGTAGTCCAGAAATATGAAAGTAAGTAAGCAAGGAATAACACTACACCCCCCCCCCCCAAAAAAAAAAAAGAGTACGAAAAATAAGTGAATGAAAAAGTAAAGAAACAGGGACAGGCTGGAAAAAAGGGGAATAGAATTAATATCAGTAGGTCTGAGTGGAGAAAATTGGAAGAGGCCCTTTAAAATATAACAAATGACGCAGGCTGATTAAGGCCATGATGACGTAAACAGCCTTGGCAACTAACAGGCTTTGAAACTAACAAACCTCTAACGAGCTCTGTGATTGGTGGAGGGTGTAGTTTAAGCCCGTAAGTGGATGAGCCTACAGACTGCCGGATGACGGTGTGGATGGCGTGGACACGTATGACAGGGAGAGGGTGTGGATGGCTTGGATGTTGGGCGTGGATATGAACTGTAAGGTGAGCGTTTGGATGAAAGATATTGCTGACTGGGTAATAGTGTAAATATGGATTAGTGTGTGTGTGTGTGTGTGTGTGTGTGTGTGTGTGTGTGTGTGTGTGTGAATGGTGTGGACGTGAACTAGTTGAGAGTATGGATTGCTTGGATGTAGAAGTGGATATGGATGATTAGGTGTGGGTTAGGATGGTCTGTATGCAGCTGACTAGGTGAAGATATGGATGTGGATAACTGTAAGAGTGGATGTGGACTGGAGGAGTGTGTGGATGGGGAAATTATGAAAAACTCAGTGTGAGGAGGATGAACGAAGATATGGACGACTGGGTGAGGAGTTGGATGGTGTGGGTGTGGGTGTATGGATGGGATGACTGGGTGTGGATGGGGTAATTGAGTGATGGTGTGCTGGTTTGAACCTGACTTGATGAGGTGAGTATAATGAGGTGACGAATCCTGGTGAGCATAGGCTGAAAGTGATTTGATGAAAGCATAGTCTACTGGGGTACTGGTTATGATAAAGGTGGTGAAGTAAGGCTGTAGAAGTAGAGGATTATGATCAGCCAAACTTGGTGAACATAATAAGGTCAGTATGGTGGTGGTAGTGATGGATGAAGGTAACGGTGGTCAGGTAAACATAATGAGGTGCACGTAGCAGGTAACGATGGTGGTGGTAGTGATGAGGTGTGGTCGTGGTACTCGTGGTGAGGGTGGTGAGGTGTGGTGGTGGTAGTGACGAGGGTGGTGAGGTGTCGTGGTGGTGCTAGTGACGGTGGTGAGGTGTAGTGGCACTGGTGGTGAAGATGGAGAGGTGTGTTGGTGGCACTAGTGAGGGTGGTGGGGTATCGTGGTGTGGTGGTGATGGTGAAATGTGATGACTGTGGTGAGGTGTGGTGGTAGCACTGGTGAGGGTGAGGTAGATGGCAACACTGGTCCACATTCAATTACCAGGGATCACCACAAGCCGCGACATGGCCACACAAAACTGACTGATGCCCCTCAACTCCCCCACTAATTGATGGGGGAGATGGGGGGTTAAAGGGAGGGCGAGGGCAGGGGAGGGGAGAGAAAGTGAGGTAAAGGGAGAGGAGAGGAAGGTGAAAGGAAAGGGAAGGGGATGAGGGAAGAGGGCAGAGGAAGGGAGGAGAGGGTAGGAGATAAGTTACAGGAAATGGGATGGGATGGGAAAGGAAATTGGGAGGAAAGCACGGAACGGGGTGGAAGGAAAGGAATTAAGAGGAATAGAAGGGAAAGGGAGGAAATGGGAAGAGAAGCAAGGGGAGCTGAATGGGGTGGGAAGGGAAGTTAACAAGGAATGGAAGGAAGGAGATGAGGAAGAAGATAAAGATGAAGGGGGAGGAAAGTGAAGAGAGTTGAATGGGACGTGGAAGGAAGGTAAGATGCAACGGGAGGACTGGGAAGAGGAAACGAAGAGGTAGTTAACTGGAAACGAAGGAAGGGATATGAAACGGTGAGGAAAGAGAGAGGAACACGAGGGGAGGGGAAGGGAGGGGAGGGGAAGAGAAATGAAGGGAAGGGAGGGGAAGGGAAGGAAGGGAAGTGGAGAAGAATGAAGGGAAGGGAAAAGAATAGAAAGGAAGAAAGGGAGGAGAAGGGAAGGGGACAGGGAGGAAAGGAACGGAGAGGGAGGGGAGAGAGGAAGTAAGGTAAATGGGGAGAACCAAAGGAAAGTTGACACCCCCGTTACAGATGACGGTGTAAATAATTGTGGCTGGACGGGTAACACGGGGAGGGTAAATGAGGGAAACAGGGAGGGGGTAAATGAGGGAAACAGGGAGTGGGTAAATGAGGGAAACAGGGAGGGGGTAAATGAGGGAGGAACAGGGAAAGCGGTGTGGATACGGAATGGGAATGGGAAGAAGGAAAGGAATGGAAGGGATGTAGTAATAATAATAATAATAATAATAATAATAATAAATATTAATAAATGATAATAATAATAATATCAGCTACCTTACTGCAACCTCAATACCGCATATATTTACATGTATCGTTGTAGGGAAAATTGGGGAAGGGAAGGAGGGATTGGACAGGAAGGTAGAGAAGGGTTTTGAGGAGGAAGTGGAGGGGAGGGAAGGAAAGGGAAGGGAAGGAAAAAGAAGGGATGGGAAGGAACATAAAGGATGAGATTGATTCTGAGGAGGAAAAGCAAGGAAAGAAAGAAAACTACAGAGGAGACGGGATATGGAAAGGAGGAAAAGGAAAGTGGATGAACAGGCAAAGGGTGGGGAAAGACAGGGATGTGGGGAAGAGGAGGAGGAACGTGAAGAGACAAGAGATAAGACAGACAAGAGTGTAGGAATGGAATGCTATGTGGGTAGAATAGGGGAGAGAGAAAGATTGTCCGCAGAGACGATAGATATGGTGTGTTAAAAGAGGGCTTAGGAATGGAGGGAAAACAGTATGTAAGGATCAGAGAAAGGCAGGGGGAAGGGGAGGTAGGGGTGAGTGAATGTGAAAGGATGAGAGGGAGAGAGGATGAATGGAGGTAAGATATATGAAGGAGATAGAGCAGAAGGGGAAAGGAGAACACGGGTGAAAATCTGAATGAAGGAAAAAGGACGAAACGCGGAAGAAAATAAATTACAGAGACCGGAAATTATGCAGGAACATATGGATGACAAGAAGAAAGTAAGACAAAGAACTGGAAAGAAAATCTGTCAGACGGCAAGGACAGGGAGTGAAGAAGGAATTACAGAGCTATAAACTTAACAAAATTATGGGGAATGAGAGATAGACGAAGGAGAAATGAGCAAAGGAGAAAAAACTGAGACAATGGATGCAAAGGAAGTAAAGAAGAGAGAGAGAGAGAGAGAGAGAGAAGACAATATGGGAGAGAGGGGACAAAAAAAAAAAAAAAAAAATAGGCAGAAAAATATATAGCCATAGAAAGTTCATCAGAAAATGGCACAGTGGAAAGTTGGGCAGATTGAGGGAGAGGAAACGAGAGAGAGAAAACATATAAAGCCAGAAGGAAAGAATGGGGGAACAAAATGAACAGAAGAAGAGAAGCGAGAAAAGTTGGGTCAAAATCCATTATCCACAGAGAGAGAGAGAGAGAGAGAAAGAGAGACGTGGTGAAAGCGAGGGATGGGTGGGATCCATTGGTGTGGTGGTGGTGGAGCAATGTATCACAGATCGGAAATGGTTAAGAGTGATACATGGGGACGAAGATTGCCTTCCCCGGTGACTGTGCCCGCGACTGAACGGGGGTGGGGAGGGGGAGGGAGGGGAGGAAGGTAGGCGGTTAGCTGTAGGGTGGGGCAAGTGGGGAGACGTAGCAGGAGTAGACGGGTGGTGGTAGTGGTTGGGAAGGTACTGTACGTGGTGAGGTGTGGAACAGGGCAGGTGGAGAGAAATAGGAGTAAACAGGTGACGACAATGATGATGATGATGATTATTCCACAGGCTGGGAGTACAAGATGTTGGTGGGGAGAAGCAAGACGTGGCAGAGGGAGGACGACGACGATGATGATATGATGATGAAGCAGATGGACAACGATGAGCAGAAGAAAATGGGGAGGAGGAGGGCAAGGGTATGGTGCGGTGGGGAGGAGCAGGAGCTGGATTCAGTCATATTAATAAAATTATTATATAAAGAATGAATAAAAAAATAAAGGCATACATGAAAAAGGGGAATGAATAAACGCAAAAGCGAATGAAAGAATAAAAGCACAATACGGAACAAAAGATATATAAACCGTCCGTTATGTAAAATAATATTATATACAACAGAGAAATTATCTTATATTACATACTTTCTCCTCTCTCTCTCTCTCTCTCTCTCTCTAAGGTAATCATCCTCTTGCCTGTATATGACCCAGCAGAGGCGGGAGTACAACCGCCCTGAGAGTGGGAAGAATGGAATGTGTGTGTGTGTGTGTGTGTGTGTGTGTGTGTGTGTGTGTGTGTGTGTGTGTGTGTGTGTGTGTGTGTGTGTGTGTGTGTGTGTGTGTGTGTGCTTCTTTTACTCGTTTTTCCTCTACTCTGTTAACCTTTCTTTTTTTCTTCACACAAACACACACACACACACACACACACACACACACACACACACAAAAGCAACCTACTTTCTCACTTTGTCCCCCCCCCCTCTCTCTCTCTCTCTCACACACCCACACACACACCCACACCCACACCCACACCCACATACAAACAAACCCAACCTACTTAGTCCTCTCTCTCTCTCTCTCTCCTGAGTTGAGAGAGAAACGGCCATTAATCGAGAAGTAGCCAGTGATCGCCAGGCTAACGATCGCCGAGGGGGGAAGGGGGAAATGCAGGTGTGTGTGTGTGTGTGTGTGTGTGTGTGTGTGTGTAAGAGAGAGAGAGAGAGAGGGAAAATTAGGGCAAAGTTATGTTTAAACGTAAAAAACATGGAAATGAGAGAGATAAGGAAAAGAAATGGGAGAACCTTGCAGAAGAAACAAGAAGTAAAGGGAACAAGCAAGAGAGAGTTAAGGAGGAAGAATGAGAGAAGTAAGGAGATGGAAGGAAAGGTCAGAGAGAGAAGGAGAGAGGTGAGGAGGAGCTAAAACGAAAGAACAGCAAAGGAATAAAAGGAGGGAAAAGGAAATGAAAAGGAGAAAAAATGCTGTAGATTAGAAAAAAAAAGAATGAAGAAAGGAAATAATGAACTAAAAACAAAGAAAAATAATAAAAAGAGATGGCAGAAAGGAGAACAAATGGAAGAAAAAATGAATGATGAAGTGAAAGAGAGATTGTCCAGGTGCTTGAGGATGCAAAAGTGGATATATGTGGATTGACTGAAACTAAATGGAAAGGTGAAAGGATGAGAGAATGGGAATACGGTGTAGGTATATGTGCGGGAGTCAGTGAGAATGAGAGGGCAAGAGAGGGAGTATGTCTGATGATAAGCAAGAAGTGGAAGGAGAATATAAGAGAGTATGGAACAATGGGTGCAAGGATTGTATGGGTGAGGATGAAAGTAGGTATACAAGCATGGGCGATTGTATGTGTGTATGCTCCAACTGAGGATCGAGTGGCAAGAGTGAAAGATGAGTTTTGGGCGAGAGTAGAAGCATGTATGGACAAGTTTGAGAGGAGCGAGAGAACGCTGTTGATTGGAGACATGAATGGCAAAGTCGGGAATGTACGAGTGGATGGAGTGGTTGGTCAGTGGGGTGTGCCAGCGGAAGTAGATGGGAATGGTAGTGCTTTGGTGGACATCTGTGCTGGTAAGGGGTTGGCAATAGCCAACACCTACTTTCGTCATAAGATGATCCACCGGTATACATGGAGAGTAATGAGGAGGATGGATGGTGAACTTGTTGAACGAAAGGCAATGATAGACTACGTGTGTGTGGATGAGCGAATGAGAAGACAAGTGTTGGATGCAAGGGTGTGGAGAGGGTGGGGAATGGAGTCTCGGACCATCACTTAGTGATGGCCAAGGTAAAGCTGCAAAGAAAGTGGTTGAGGAGGCGAAGGGGAAGACAGGAGGAAGCAGCTCCTGTGAGAAGAGTGGAGAAATTGCAAGATAGTGAGAAGAGGACAGAGTATAAGAGCATAGTGGAAGAAAGATTGGGAAGGTATGAGCTAGAGCAGATGGAAGGGGTGGAAGACGTATGTAAGATATTCACGGAAGAGATAAGCGCAGCGTGTGAGGCGGTTTGTGGAGTGAGGAGGAGATGCAAGGGTGTGCAAGGGACAGCATGGTGGAATGATGAGGTGAAACGAGCTGTGGAACAAAAGAAGAAGGCATATGGTGAATGGTTGACGAGTAGAGGTAGGGAGAAGATGAGAGAGAGAAGAGAGAGGTATATGTGAGCAGGAGAAGGGAGGTTAAGAGACTGGTGAAGGAGAGTAAGAAGAAAGTGGATGAAGAGTTTGGGAGGAATCTGAGTGTGAAATGGAGGGAGAGTAAGAAATTGTTTTGGAAGGAGGTAAAGAAAGTAAGGCAGTGTGAAAGGGGAAATAGTAGGGGAGTGAAAGATAGGAATAATAGATTGTTGGTGGAGAAAAGAGAGAAATTGAGGAGATGGAAGGAGCACTTTGAGAATTTGTTGAATGTAGAGAGTGAGAGCAGTGTGAGTATAAGTGGTTGGGGAATGGCTGGGAGAAGAAGAGATGAGAGGAGGGAGGAAGAGATCAGTAGGTCGGAAGTAGTGGAAGCGATGAAGAAGATTAAGTTGGGAAAGGCCCCAGGAATTGATGGAGTGTGTGGTGAAATGCTTAGGTATGGGGGTGAGATTGTTGTGGAGTGGATATGGAAGTTGTGTAGATTGGCTTGGGAAGAGGGAAGGGTTCCAGAGGACTGGAAATCAGGTATAATTGTTCCTCTGTACAAAGGAAAAGGGGAGAGAGAAGTATGTGGTAACCATAGGGGTATTTGCCTTCTTAGTGTGACTGGTAAAATATATGGTAGAATACTCATTGATAGGGTTAGGCATATGACAGAGGAGCTAGTTGGAGAAGAACAAGGGGGATTTAGGAAGGGAAAAGGGTGTGTAGATCAGATATTTGTTCTAAGATGTTTAGTGGAGAAGTATCTAGAGAAGGGAAGGAAAGTGTATGCTGCCTTCATGGACTTGGAGAAAGCTTATGACAGAATAGATAGGAAAGGTATGTGGAAGGTATTAAGAATATATGGAGTGGAGGGGAAATTGTTGAGTGCTGTGAAGGGTATGTACGAGGGAGCTAGGGCTACGGTGCGAGTGAATGGTGAGCTGAGTGAGTTCTTTGATCTCAATGTGGGACTGAAACAGGGGTGTGTAATGTCTCCATGGCTGTTTAATATATATATGGATGGGGTCGTAAAGGAGGTACAAGGTAGGGCAGTGGATGTGGGGGTGGCCCTAATGAATGAGGGTGAGATTTGGAAGCTTCCGGTGTTGCTGTTTGCTGATGATACAGTATTGTTGAGTGAAGATGAATGGGAGTTGCAAGGTTTGGTGAATGAATTTGGGACAGTGTGTAGGAGGAGGAAGCTGAAAGTTAATATAAGCAAAAGTAAAGTTATGGTGTTTGAGAGGAATGAAGTCACAGAGTGTGCAGTGAGGTTGGATGGTGAGGATATGGAGAATGTGAGTTCATTCAAGTACTTGGGTAGTGTGATGAGTAAGGATGGAACTTTGGGGGATGAAGTACGTGAAAGGGTACAGCAGGGAAGGAAGGTTGTTGGCACACTGAAAGCAGTGATGAGAAATAGGGAGGTGAGTATGGAAGTTAAGAAGTCACTGCATGATGGTATTGTGATCCCTACCCTGACGTATGGAAGCGAGGCGTGGACCTTGCAAGAGGGGAATAAGTCAAGAGTGAGAGCAGTGGAAATGAGTTACTTGAGAGGAGCATGTGGAGTGACATGGAGGGACAGGTTGACGAATGAAGAAGTGAAGGAACGTTGTGGGGTAGATGTGGATGTGGTTGAAAAGATTAGGAGAAATACACTGAGGTGGTTTGGACATGTGGAGAGGATGGAGAATGAAAGACTGACTAAGAGGGTGTATGTGGGTGAGGTGGAGGGAGGGAGAGGGAGGGGTAGACCGAGGATGAGGTGGAGGGATGGAGTTGAGAGGTATATGAGGGAGGGGGGGGTGAGTTGGGGGAAGGGTAGTCAAATGGTGGGTGACAGAGTGACTTGGAGGCGTTTTGTCTGCGGCCACCCTTTGCGGGATTAGGGCGTCGGGCTATAGATAGATAGAATAGATTAATGAACTGTGAAGAAAAGATGTGACGAGTAATGTGAATAGCGAAAAGCAAGTGAGCAAATAAGAGTGAAAACAAATTCCTTCAATCTTTGTTGTGGATGCGAAGAATGGATGAGACAGATAAAAGAAAACTATGGAAGAAAACGAAGGAAGAAAGTAAAAACAAAGGTGATGAAAGAGGGCAGGACAAGAATGAAGCAAGAGAGCAGGCCAAATGAAAAGGCAGGTAGAGAAGGAAAGAAGGGAAAGGAAGAAAATGAAAGGGAAGAAGGGGGAAAAGGGAAGGCAGAAGGATGGATGGAAGGATGCAAACAGGCACAAAGAATAGACAGAATGGAAGGAGGGAAGAACGAAAGGATGGCAGGAACGTAGAAATGATGAATGAATAAATGAATGTAGGTACGATGAAGCATGGAAGGCATGAAGAAACTAGAAAAAAAAAAAAGTAAAAGTATAGCAGAAAAAAACAAAAAAAACGACGCACGCCAAAGGAAAACGAGAGCATAGAAAACGGGAGGCGTGTTTTTACTGCCCCTCCCAACTCCATAAACTCTCATTCATTTTTTTGCGGCACGAAACAGCAAAGACGATTAACAGCGGGGAACACCATGAGGGAAGAGAGAAAAAGAGAGAAGATGAGAGACGAGAAAAAGAGAGAAGAGAAGAGATGAGGATAAAAGGGAACATGATGAAACAGGATGTGATAGGATACGACAAGAAAAGGAAGAGAAGATAAGAGCACGAGGAGAGAGAGAGAGAGAGAGAGAGAGAGAGAGAGAGAGAGAGAGAGAGAGAGAGAGAGAGACTGTATAACAACGAAACTCCGTCGCTGAAGTAGGAAACGCAAGAGTATTAAGGAGGAGGAGGAGGAGGAGGAAGGGTGGGAATCAGCAGGGTCAGCAGGAGGGACTGGCAGGGGAATGGTCAAAGTGAGACAGCTCTTAGTGAGGGACATCAAAGACCCTGACCAGTCCGCCTTGCCTCCCTGCCTACCTATCCTTTCACCATGTCTTACCTACGTCCCTCTCGGCCTATTCCCTTATCTCCCTGCTTCTCTGCTTACCTCTGTTCCCCCCTTTCTCGCTCTCAGCCTCTATTCTCTTCCCTTCACCCTGTTTCACCTTCCTGCGTCCTTCGTTCCCCTTCCCTCTTCCCTGCCTATCTTCCACCCTCCATTACTTTACTTTTACCCTGTCTTATCTCCCTGCCGGCCCCCTTCCTTTCTCCCTTCCCCTCTTCTTCCATTACCTTCCCTTCATCTTGCCTTACCTCCCAGTATCTGCTGCCTTCTCTTCTCCCTACCTTGAATGTCTACCGCTTTTCTTCCCTTCTTACCTCTCACCCTCTTATGTCTTCCCATCCCCTTGTCTTACCTCCGTCTTACCATGCACACCTACCAGTTAAATAATGCCTTCTTTTCTCCGTCTGACTTCCGTGTTTCCCTCCTTTATCGTCTCATCTACCTCTTGCCTTTCATTCATCTTGTCTTTCCCTCTCTCGTACCTCCGTGCCCTCCCATGCCTTCCAGCCTCTATTGCCTCCCCTTCACTTCCGCTGCCTTCTTCGTCGCTGGCTCTCATCCTGCCTCACCCTGTCTTTACTTCCTCTCCGCTTCACCCTACCCATGCATCCCTCACCTGCTTTTGTTATACTGTGTCTCTCTGCTGTCCACCTTTCTGCTTCCACCTCTTTCCCTTTACCTACTACCTTTCTCTCCACTCTGTCCCACCCTGTCTCACCTTTTCTCTGATTCCTCTGCGTCTCACCTTACCTGTGCACCTCTATATCGCCTACCTGTCATCTTAAATTATCTACGTTTCCTGCCGTCCTGCCTCAACTGCTTTTCCTTTACACTGCCCTACCTCTGCTATATCTACCTCTCTTGCTGCCTCTTCATTCTGTCTCCACCTGTCCTTACCTCTTCTCTACATCTTCTCTGCCTCACCCTGCCTTTATTGCCTTCTTTTCATATTGGTTTATTTCCTCTGCCTATACTTCTATGCCTCCTCTGTATTCATCTTGTCTCACACTCCTTCACTTTTCTCTCACTTCCTCTAATTCTGCCTACTTTTGTCCTTTTTCCTCTCCCTCCTCTCACTCCTTCTCTTCCTCTCTGCTTCCACTGCCTTACCTGCGTCCCTCCTCACCTTTCTCTTTGTCCTTATCTTCTAATTTCTCCTTGCCTTACTCTCCTTATCTCTGCTTCTATTGCCTTCTCTTCATCCTGCCTTACCCTGGCTTAAACATACACTACATATTTCTGTTTCTGGTACTTTTCCCTCAGTTCTACCGCTTTTTCCCATCAACTTCTCTTCATTTTCTTCCTCTTAACCACTGTCTTCTCACCCTATATGGCTACGTCTCTGCCTTAATACCTTCCCTGCCTCCCTGTTGCCTTGTTCACACCCTATCTCCCCCCTGCCTTGCAATGCCATTCCTTCAGGATTCACCCAATCTTCCCACCCCTACTTTCTACTCTTCACCCTACCTTTCTTTACTGCCTTTCCTTTACCCTATCTCACTCCATCTGTCTCCTTGCATTTCGCCTTCTCTCTCCTGTTCCCACACACACTGACTTATTTCACCTTTACCCCTTTCCTTCCTCACCTCTTCACTCTTTCCCCTGTTTCTCTCCAACCTCCTCTCCCATCGTCTGTCCATGTCACTCCCTTCCCCATCCATTATTTCTTTCCCTTTCGTCTCCTCTGTCTGTCGTACTCTCCTCTCTCACTGTCTACACATTAATTTTTCCCCACCCCCTTCTCTCTCTCCCTTCTGTCTATCTGTTTGTACACTCCTCCGCGTTTACCAGCCATCCACTCCCTTCCCCATCCATTCTCTGCTTCCCTTCTCCGTGCCTTCTCATCTAACTCCCTTCTTTACCCCTTCCTTTTTCTCTTCAATACTATCTCCCCTTTCCCAACCTCCAAACTTCACTTTCCTCCCCACACCTTCCCTCCTCCCCGTGTTCCAGCCGACCTCCCCTCCCTATGCCTATCCATCTCACCACATCTGCTGCTCTCCCTATGCTCTGCCTCATCCCGTTTCTGTTGTCACCCTCAATAAACTTCTCAAATGACCACGTTAACTGCATCAAATGTAAAGGTTGATCGCTAATGGGAAATACTTTGATGAAGCAAATCATTTTCTTATTTAGTGGACTCGTAAATATATGAAATGAAATGGGCAAAGAGGCTTCAAGATGTGTGTGTTTATGTATCAACTTAATTAATTTTTACCTTGTACGAGGAGCCTGGACATAAAGATCATCAGGATTTTTGTTCCTACTCAGTAACGACTCCTCCCTTTACAAACACACACACACACATCCTACGTCTACCCGTCCTTTGTCCTAACCACTCTCATACACTTTCTGAATGCAACCTTACTATGTTGGTTAAAAATCTAAAATCTAAGTTAACAGCTAGCACCAGATCCCCGGCCAATTAACCCCTTAGGCACGAAAGGACTGATATAAGCTAGGTAAAAATATCAATGTTAAGAATACACACAAAACTTCACCTACAATTAAAACACATACAGAAGGGTTAGCGAATATTATGTCCAACCTATACAGTTTATGAGATGACTTTCCTTTGTTGTATATTATTATCTGGAAGCAGCAAGAATTAAAGAAAAAAAAGTCATTGTACTGGAACAAGTCTATCTATCTATCTATAAGTACAATCTTCATCTATCAATCTGTCTACCTATATTTACTATCAACATACATCTATCTATCTATTAATCTATCTATTAACCTCACGCACACTTTGGCCGGGCAGCCTCGACAAAGAAATCAACAAGTATATCTGTCCCTACTCAGTAACGATTCTTTCCACAACATACCACCCTTCCTCATAATATCTCTTAAGGGTCACACCTGGGTAAATAAAATCGCCACCTCCTTAATATTTCTAACCCCTTCAATTCAGACGCTTTACCTACAATGAATAAAATCGTCTTGCGGCCCAGAACAAAAGAAATTATCATCGTGGTGAAGAGAGTAATCCTTTCAACCCCAGTCGATTTCTTTCAATAGTGTAAGGGTCTCTGGCGGGGAAGGGGTTAATGGGGGCTGAACCTGGTCCCTACAGCGCGAAGTCTCCCATCAGCTGAATAAAATGGCCTGGGAATGATATAAAATAGCAAGAATGAAACAATAAATACAGGGGGTGAATAGGGCAGCATTTGCTTTTTTCTTTATTTATCATGCATATATGAGAAGGGGTGTGAGCTGGAGGGAGGGCAGCAAAATGGCAGAGGACAAGGCGACGTGGAGGCGATTTATTTGTGGCCACCTCTTACCGGATGACGGCGTCTGGCAATAAAGAGACAGACTTGAACATTTATTCACTTCATTTTATTACTAACCGTGATCAATAAAGCACTTCACTTTTTACGGGTGTCCAATATTTCACTGCACTTGAATGAAAGCTGTGTAAAAGTTTCACAGCCTTCATGTATACAGTAGGTCTGCTTTAAACACCAGACACTGATACATCCTTTTCACTCTTCCATTTAATGGAACTTCCAGTTAAAGTTCATTTTATTAAATACACTATTTTTGGGTGCAGGAGTTTTTCCAGCATCCAGGCTGCCCGCCAGTCAGTCACTAATGACCTTATGGAATCGATGCGAAAATCCCACAGAAGTCAGCGAACCCTCGGATACGAGCCATTACGCAGTTGAAATATCTACCACTGTTCTACTTTCTCTTCCCTCGTCTCTACAACCTACAATATCTCACCCAGTTTTTAGGTGGGAGAGAGAGTCATGGTGATGATGATAGTGATAATATTTTATATTAGTAGACTGATTCATAATAGTTATAAGCCTGGTATATAGATAGATAGAGATATTTATTCCACAGGCCTCCCGAATACTAAATATTACTGCATACTGGTAATAAACATTCCATTATATCTAATTTGGAGGGACCGATGGGGAAGAAAAGGCCTTCACAACAATACCTGTATATATTTTGTTTAGACAGAATGCACAGGGTAGTCACCTGGCCGCCTGCCACAACAGCCCGGTAAGGATCAATGGCACTGCCGCTGTTTGCTGTCCTTTGTACTCCTTTGTACTCCGCCAGCCCTCGGAAACTATTGCATTCAGTACATTCTACAACTCCCTGCCTCCCTGCATCCGCCTCCCTTTCACTCTGCTTCTCTCCCTGCACCCTGTTTCACCATCCCTCCTTTGCCTACCTTTCTTACACCTTGTCTCCCTCGCTCTATGCCTTTTCAACCTTTCCTCTACCTTACCATCCCCACCATCCTGCCTCTCTCTTACCATCCCCACCATCCAGCCTCTCTCTCTCTCTCTACCTTTCATCCACCCTTCTTGATTCTGTGTAACCAAATCTCCCTGCGCCACCCTACTTCTCTAGATCTCCCGTCCGCCGTACCCTGCCTCTCAATCACCCTATCTCTACCTGCCTACCTTCACACACACACACACACACACACACACACACACACACACACACACACACATTCATCCCTTATCTCTCACCAACACCCCATAACCTTACGCTTTACTTCAACACCTTAACCCATTACCTACACCCATTTCAGGCACTCTCCCTCCCCGTCACCCTCTTCCCTCCCCCCATACCCTCTTGCCACACTCCACAGCACCCTCCCTCCTCCCTATCTCCCACCAACATTCCATACCTTATCTCACCTTCCAGCAACACCTTTACCTTCCATTCACTCCCATTTTTAGCCACAGCTTCTCTCTTCCCCACACTCTTATTTACACCCACTTCTCCCTCCTCCCCCCTTTCCTACATCCTTCTTGCTTTACTATCCTTATCCTTCAGCATGTAGAGTTAGATCTTGTAGTTATAGTTTTCTCTAACAAGCAGCCTCGAAAGGACCATAAGGTCTGTTGCTGTTTGCTTTCCTGTGTAATCCTCTCTCACACCGCTTCTTCGCGCCCGTAATCATCCTCTTCTCTCCCCACACCCTCTCCCTTCCACATCACCCTCTCTTTCTCTCTCCACCAAAACCCTTCTTCCCTTCCTCACCCCCACCTCTCCCTCACTATCACCCTTCTCTCCCACCCTGTTCCTTTCTCTTCCCACACCCCCATCTCCCCCCCTCCCTTCGACATTCCCTCCCCTCTTTCACCCCTCATCTTCCCACATTCCCACATCCCCCAAACCATTCCCCTCTTTCCCACATCCGCTCCTCTTCCCACACTACCCCATCACCCAAACTTTTTCCCTGTCTCCTCACATCCCTTTCCTCTTTCCACACCCCTCCCGTCCCTCTCCCCCCTCTCACACACACCTTTCTCGCTCACCCCCTAAAACACAGACGCACTCTCTCCCTCCATAAATACACGCAGGATTTTCCCACAACTCTCGGGGCGAAAAAGATGATAAAGTTACGGAAGTTTTGGGAAAGTGTCAGAGAGACCAGATCTGGGGGATAGGTGACGGGGGGAGGGGGGAGAAAAATGCGAAGGGAGGGAGGAAAGGAGGGAAAGGGGGGGGGGAAGGAATGAAAAAGGAAGGAAGAGGATAGAGGAAAAGTTGAGGTGACGAGGGGAGGAAGGAGAGGGACGCAAGAAGAGGGGAAAGGAGAGAAAAGAGGGAGGGAGGTATGGAAAACGGGAAAGAAAAAGATGGAGGTAGGTGGTTGGAAGGACAGGTGACAGGGGGGGGGGTAGACGGGGAAAAAAGGAGGAACGAAAGAAGAGAAGTGGGTCAGGGAATGAAAGAAAGAAAGGAGGGAAAAAGAAGAAGTATGAGGGAGGAAACGAGGTTGGAGGGGGAGGGGAAAAGGTGGAGGAAAAGAATTAGAGAAAAAGTGGATAAAGGCTGAGAGAAAAGGGGAAAAGGTGAGTGAAGGAGGAGATGAGAGGGAGGAAAGTAGAAAGAAGGGGATAAGGCAGAGAGAGTGGGACAGGGGAGGGAGGAGACCAGATCACGGGGGAGAGGTGACAATGGAAGACGGGAAGACAGGAAGGAAAGGAGAAACAAGATGGAAGAGAGCAGAGAAAGAGGTAGATGGGAGAGAGGAAAGGAGAGACAGTGGGAGGAAGGACAAAAGGAGAGACAGTGGGAGGAAGGATGGAGGAGAGTAAAGGCGAAAGCGGAAGGTAAAAGAAAGACAGACGGATGGAGAAAGACAGCAGAGAAAAGGGGAAAGAAAGCTGAGAAATATGAAGAAAAGGAGGAAAGTGGTGAGAGAGAGAAAAAAAAATGCAGCACAATAGGAAGAGGGAAAAAAGCCGAGCGTATTAAATGAAAAAATTAAAGCACATGAAAAAAACGGAAAATAACATGGCAGAGAGAGAGAGAGAGAGAGAGAGAGAGAGAGAGAGAGAGAGAGAGGAATATCTAGGATATACAGTAGCAGGAAGGGAATAACAAAGGGTTGACTCCGGGATTCTCTACCTCCGAGGTCAGTGCTGCCTGTTATATATATATGAGGTAAGTAAATGTGTGTGTGTGTGTGTGTGTGTGTGTGTGTGTGTGTGTGTGTGTGTGTGTGTGTGTGTGTGTGTGTGTGTGTGTGTGTGTGTGTGTGTGTGTGTGTGTGTGTGTGTGTGTGAGAGAGAGAGAGAGAGAGAGAGAGAGAGAAACATTATGGTAGTAGTGGTATTATTATTATTATTATTATTATTAGTAGTAGTAGTAGTAGTAGCAGTAGTAGTAGTAGTAGTAGTAGTAGTAGTAGTAGTTGTAGTAGTAGCAGTAGTAGTAGTAGTTGTAGTAGTAGTAGCAGCAGTAGTAGTAGTAGTATCGTTCCAACCCCAGGCTCATCTGAACATGAACCCGGTGGACTGCTGGCTTATGTTCCGCTCCTGCAGTTCACCATCCTCATTACAGGGGATAGGGAAGTAAATGAGAGACGTTTATCTAACCAGGCAGCTGAATCCCATAGTTATATCAGTGCCACCACATGAAGGCGTTCCTCTCCACCACTAACAAATTGGTAAAGTAAGGAATATCAGGAAAATGGTATATAAGAGGAAGGAAAAGGAGGTAAATACTTTAAAAATCAGGAAAATGGTATACAGAAGGAAGGAAAAGGAGGAAAATACTAAATAAAACTGGATAAAGGTGTAATAGGGTAAACAATTTATAGATAAAGACAACAGGAATAATGGATGGAATGGGAAGAAAATGCGAAATAAAAAAGGAAATGGAGGACGACAGTAAATGAAGCAGGAAGGAGGAAAATGCTAAATAAATGAAGAGAAATAATCGACACAGGAGGGAAAAAGGAAAAACGACAGCAGATAAAAAAAAAAAAAAAAAGGGAAATGGTAAACGAAGAAGGAAATAAGAAGGCGATAAATAAGGGAAAAGGAGAAAAATATAGAACAGAAAATGGTAGAGAAGAACAGCGGAATAATGACAAATAAAGGAGGGAAGAGAGAAACAAAAAAAGACAAATAGAGGAGGGACTGAGGAAAATGATACTGAGCGTAGGTAAAAGAAGTAGCCGCAGTCGTAGCCCCAGGTTCATCTGAAATGTGAACCCAGTGGACTGCAGGCTGAAGCTGTCCTCCTCCTGCAGTCCAGCACTCTCCTTTTGGGAACTGAGGGACGTTTGTATAGCCGGATAGGGGAGAAACCCAGTTATATCGGTGCCACCACGTGCTGGCGTCTCTCTCTTGCACCAGATGAAGAAACAAGCAGACAAGAGGAAAATAGGATAAAGGCATCGCGCATAAAATAACGGCAAGGTCAATTAAGGAGAGAGAGAGATAATAATGATACGCTGAGAGATAAGGAGGAAATCAGTAAGTGCCAAAGGGAAATGGGAGATAGTAGATAGACAGGGAAATGGGAGACAGGGTGGAGGGAAATGGGGGAGATGGTAGATAAAGAAGGGAAATGAGCGAGACAGAAGACTTGATAAGGAAGGGAAATGGAAGAGACAGATAAAAACGGGAGAGATAGGAGACAGTGGCTAAAGGAGGGAAATGGGAAAGGATGGGAGGGCTGGAGGGATTACGGGAACGAATTGGCGGAGGGAAGGGATTAAGGGAGGCAGTCTGGGGAAAACGAAGGGGTGTGTGAGAGAGAGAGAGAGAGAGAGAGAGAGAGAGAGAGAGAGAGAGAGAGAGAGAGAGATCTGAAATAATGAAACGAAGTGAAAATGGAAATGGAGAGGAAAATGGAGGAAAGAAAGGTAGAGAAAGAGGAAAGACATGAGTTAGGGAGAGAGATAAATAAGTCACGAAGGTAGAGAGGAAAGGATTACTGGAGAGGAGAAACAGGGGGAGGGGGAGGAGTGAAAGGTAGGAGGGAGGGGGAGGAATGAAGGGAGGGAAGGAAGGGGGAGGAACGATGGGATGAAGAGGTGAGATGGGAATGGCATGGAATGGGAAAGAAATGAAGGTGAGAGACGAGAAGGGA
Organism: Coenobita brevimanus; assembly: GCF_032717465.1. Classification (NCBI taxonomy): domain Eukaryota; kingdom Metazoa; phylum Arthropoda; class Malacostraca; order Decapoda; family Coenobitidae; genus Coenobita; species Coenobita brevimanus. The sequence goes on along the minus strand of NC_137040.1, from coordinate 6,865,296 downwards.
GGGAGGGAGGGAGAAAGATAGTGAAGGGAAAGAAGTGAGGAATATGTGAGGGGGGAGGAGGGAGGCGGTGGAGAAGAGAAGGGCAAAAAGAAATGAGGGCGAGAAAACAGACAAGAAAAGATGGGGGAGAGGAGAAATGGGAGAGATGAACTGGACAAGATAAAATGAAGAAAAAATTGAGGAAAATGAAAAAGTACGGAAGGTAAAATGAAAAAGGAAAAAAAAAATAAAGGAAGAAGAGGAGAAGGAATGGAAATGATGATGATGAGGAAGAAATCTCAAAGGATGTATGAAAACAGATGAGTGAGAACGATGAGACAGTGAGAGTGGAATGGAAGAAAAATGAAGAGAAAAGAAACACGAAAAAGAGAAACAAAAAAGAGTAAGAAAATAAAGATGAGAGTGTACAGAAGAATGAATGGGAAAAGGGAAAAGAGGAATGGTAAAAGAAGTATGAATGGAAAGGGGGAAGTAGGGGAGGGAAGGGGGAAGAAGATAAAAGGAAGGAAAGAGGAAGAAGGGGAGATAAGAATAAGGTCGGGGAAAAAAGACAGGTAGGGAGAGGCAGGGACAAGAAAAATCAAGATGAGATTGATGAAGGAAGACGCAAAAGAAAAGAAGAGAAAGGGGAGAACGGAGAAGAAATGGCACGAAGAGAAAGGAAGGAAAGAAGAGAAAGAGAAAAGTAAGGGGAGAAAGAAAAGAATACGCAAGAAAAAAAATTATTGAGACAAGGAGGAAGGAAGGAGAATAAGATCACGTTGATGGAACAGGTGTACGTGCAGATCATTATATGACAAACACGAAAGGATGGCCAAGGAATGGACAAAAAATGGGAGTGAAAATTATGAGAAAAAACAGGAGGAAGGGAAAAGAGGAGGAAAGGAAAGGACGGAGGGGAAGGGAGAAAAGACAGGAGGAGGAGGAGGAGGAGGAGGAAATATGCGGACCAAATGGTTGAGGGAGAGGGAAAGGAAAGAAGGAAAAAGATAGTAAAGGCACAGAAGCGGAGGGGAAGAAGAAAAGGGGAAGGAGAAGTTAAAAAGGAAAGAGCTAAGAAAGAAGGGCAAAAAGGGAGGTGGGGCAAAAGGAGGAAATATGCGGAGGAAGGGAGAGAGAAAGCACAGGAGGGAAGGCAGGGACTGGAAGGAAAGGTAAGAAATGCGAAGTTACTGGAAGAAGAGGCAACAAAAGGATGGGGGAGAAGAGAAGGGGAGAAAATGGGGGGACGATATAAGCGGAGATGGGGAGAGGAAGGAAAGAAGGGGAGAGACAGACTGGAAGGAAGGGAAGGAAGGTGTGGAAGGAAAGGAGGGGAGGGATAGACTGGAAGGAGGGGAAGGGAGGAGAGGAAGGAGGGGAGAGATAGACTGGAAGGAAGGGAAGGGCAGGGATTAAGGCAGACAGCAGAGGATATGAGGTTTCTGTATTATCCGTCACTACCACACCCACTAACTACCACAACTACCACCATCAGGATCACATCTACCACTATCAGGACCACATCTACCACTATCAGGACCACAACCACCACTATCAGGACCACAACTACCACTATCAAGACCACAACTACCACTATCAAGACTATAACTACCACTTCAGGACCACAACTACCACTATCAGGACCACAACCACCACTATCAGGACCACAATTACCACAACTACTATCAGGACCACAACTGCCACAACTACCACTATCAGGACCACAACTACCACTATCAGGACCATTACCACCACTATCAGGGCCAAACCTACCACAACTACCACTATCAGGACCAAACCTACCACAACTACCACTGACAAGACCAGAACTGCATATATCGTGACCAAAACTACCAGAATCGCTACCATAACCGCCAGACCAGACTATCAAAGTGGGCGAAATCCCTGGCGGTGAAAATATTAACCGTAGACAATACTGGGTTTCAAAACTGACTCAACAACCCCTTCAATCCGGCGAAGAATTCTATTAGTTTATATTTGTTACTGCTAGACGACTTTAATCAGATTTAGGGAGAGCTCTTATAGTAAAGGGAGAAATAAAAGCTAAATTTATTAAGATTTAAGGAGGTCTCTTGCAGTAAAGGGGGAAATGAATGCTAAAGTTATTCAGATTTAAGAACTCTTGTCGTAAAGGGAAAATGAAAGCTAAATTTATATCTCCAGTTAAAAAGGTTGCACCCAAGCTTAATAAAATTGTCAGGAGACGGCAAGATTTAAAAAAAAAATAGTCAATAGGTAATAAAATAAAATAAAAAAATAGTCAGGAAATAGCCAGATTAAAATAAAAAAAAAGAAGATAGCGAAAATAAAAAAAATAATAATAAAAGAGAAGGTAGTTAGATATATATTATAAAGAACAAGCGACCAACAAAACAGGAAAAATGTCGTACTTACACAGGCAGAAACTCCACACACGGGAACATTAATTACCTGGAAAAGTGAAAAAAAAATAAAAATAAATGCATCTGACAATCGGTGCCCTGAATAATTGACACATCCATTATACAGCACTCGCCCAGACAGCAATCAGACCAGTGTAATAAATATGTCATCGAGGACTGTCTGGTTTTGCTCTATATTTGCTGCTTTTAACCATTCACCCTGAGGCTCGACTTTATTAGATTTTATTTTATTTTTGCTGCTGCCAGACGATTTTATTCAGCATAGAGAACCACATAGGGTTGATGAAGGGTATATCTAAGTCCCCCATCCCGAAAGCTCTCTCCACAGCTGAAGAAAACCGTCTGTTGTAGCAATAGCAGAATATATTGTACAGTACATCACGGGGGCAAAGTGGTTGATAATGTAAAAAAGAAAAAAAAAAGGTGAATATAGGCGTCTGGTGACAGTGTGAAAAAACAAAAACATTATTGAATTTAGAGGCTTCAACCACGTAAAACCCTGCCCTGACTGACGTAAGGTTTACCCCGGTCGCTCCCTTCTGGACTTTTATAGATCAGTGACATCCAACGTCCCCCTCCCACATGCCACTTTCAATTTGCTCTGTTGCATATACTAGTAAGCCTCTCATCCTCCTCAAGATTCATCTCTCTCTCTCTCTCTCTCTCTCTCGTTTACGTAATCTCGTCTGATTAAATTTTTTCCTCCACCTCCATTAGAATAATTCCAGAAAAGCATGATCAAAGAAAGACATAGATTAGACTGGAACACACACACACACACACACACACACACACACACACACACACACACACAGAGAGAGAGAGAGAGAGAGAGAGAGAGAGAGAGAAACTTTAAAATGAAGAGGGCAAACTGAGACCGAAAAAAATAGATATATAGATAGATAAAGTAAAAAGGCAAGAGAGAACTTTAAATGGAAAGCGCAAACTGTTACTGGGGACGAAAAAGGTGAGTGAGAGAGATGGAGGAGGAGGAGGAGGAGGAGGAGAGAGAGAGAGAGAGAGAGAGAGAGAGAGAGAGAGAGAGAGAGGGAAGCGTATGGCACTTAGAGGAGGATCAGAATCTATTTAGTTTATCGGAAGAGGAAGAGGCGACGGGGAGGGAAGAGGTAAGAGGAAGGAGGGAAGAGGTAAGACGAGGGAAGAAAGAGGGAGGAAGAGGGATGAGGTATGAAGGAGGGAAGAGGGAGGATGAGGAAAGAGGAATGAAGAAGGAAAGAGGGAGAAAGAGGAAAGAGGAAGGAGGGAAGAGGGAGGAAACGTGAGGAGAAAGGGGAAAGGACATCACAGCAGCCGCGAGCCGATACATACCTGGCGCGGTTTGCAATATAACCTTGACCTTGACCTATTTTCACCAATTTCAAACTCGTAGATTTTCATCCCTACTACACACCTGTAAAATTTTGTGATGATATCTTGAGCGGCTGCAATGTTATCGTGGTAAAACACACACACACACACACACACACACACACACACACACACACACACACACACACACAAACTGAAGCCAATACCAGTTTCGCTATCGTGGCTGGTAAAAACAAGGAAGAGGCAAGAGAAAAGCAATGAGAGAGAGAGAGAGAGAGAGAGAGAGAGAGAGAGAGAGAGAGAGAGAGAGAGAGAGAGAGAGAGAGAGAGAGAGAGAGAGAGAATGGGCCAAAATAACACCGCAGATTGACGAAACACAGAAAGACGGGAGAGGGACAACCAGAAACGAGAAAAAAATACGTAGGAAAAACAAAAACGACAAAAATAAAAAAAATCAAAGGATCATCCTGAAATAATATACGAAAGAAAATGAGGAATAAAGCAAAATATGGAGGGAAGATACGAACAAAAATAAAAACAGACTAAAAAAGGAAGGAGAGGAAAAAGTGGGATGAGAAAAAAAAACGGGAGAAAAAAAAAGGGGGGGGGGAGAAAAGAGAAAAAAAAAAGAGGGGAGAAAGAAAGGGGGGGAGGGGAAAGAAAAAGGGGGTTTAGAAGGATATCAGTAAAATGAAAATGGAAAAGAGAGACATAAACGTACTGAGGGATGAGGAACTGTGATATGAATGTGAGCAGATCAGAGGAATGACGTCAAGAATGAATCCATGAATGTATGAATAAATGAATGGATGGGGAAGGTTAGGAAGGAAAAGGATGAGGGAGGTGAAGGAGGGAATGAAAGAAGGAAATGAAAGAAGGAAAGAGAGAGGGCAGGAAAGGAAAGAAAAAAGGAAAGCAGGAATGGAAGGAACAAACGATCCACAGAAAGGAAAATATTAAAATGGACAGTAGGAAGGGGAGCGACGTAAAAGAATGAATAGAAGGAAATTACAGTAAACAGACTGATAGCTAGATTGATAGACAGAGATAGATAGACAGATAGATAGATACATACATACATACATACATAGACAGACAGACAGACAAACAAACAGAAAGATAGATAGATAAACAATGAGATAAATTAATAACGTGAAAGAAATAAGAAGTGGTGAGGTGGAGAGAAGAGGAAGTACTCGATTGAAGAAATGAAACGAAAAGAAGATTGGAGAAGGAGTAAGGGAGGAGGACATACAGTACGAAAAAGAGACGAAAAAAAAAAATATGGAAATAAGGGAAGAAGGATGGTGGAAAATGGCAAGTGAATGATTTACGAGGGAGAAAAGGAAGAAGGATGAGATAAAGAGAAACGAAGGAGAAAGTGGCGAATGAAAGACGGGAAGAATAAATGAAAGAAAAATGAAGAATGAATGAATGAATGAATGAAGGAAGGAAGGAAGGATGGATGGCTGGCTGGCTGGCTGGCTGGCTGGCTGGCTGGCTGGCTGGCTGGATGGATGGTTGAAAGGAAGGAAGGACGGAAGGAAGGACGAAAGGAAGGAAGGACGAAAGGATGGATGGATGGATGGATGGATGGATGGATGGATGGATGAATGAATGAATGAATGAATGGAATGGAATGGAATGGAATGGATGAAGGAGTTAAAAAAAAAAACGGGGAAAAGAAGATGGAGAAGAAGAATACAAACGCAGAGAAGACGAGAGAAGAAGACAAATTTAACCCAAGCAAGGAGGGAGGGAGGAATGGGGAGGAAAGAGATAAATGATGTGAGGAAAGAGTAATGGAGGAGGAGAGAGACACGGAAGAAGAATGGAGGAGAATGAACGAAAGGAAGGGACGAAGGGATGAAAAAGGAGGAAAGGACGAAGACGGAAATTACTGGAAAGTGGAAGGCAAGAGATAAATGATGGGAGGAAAGAGAAATAAAGGAGGAGAAAGAAACACAGAGGAGGAATGGAGGAGGATGAAGGGAAGGAGGGAAGAAAGGAGGAAAAACAAAGAAGGAAATAATTAGGAAGTGGGAGGAAAGAGATAAATGATGAGGAAAGAGAAATAAAGTAGGGGAAAGAGAAACGGAAAGAGAATGGAGGGGGATAAACGAAAGGTAGGGAAGGAGGGAAGAAAGAACGAAAGGACAAAGAAGGAAATTATTCTAAAAAATAAATGAGAAATAGGAAAAGGAGAAAAAAGATAAACTGGAAAACAAGGAGAGGTGAAGAAGAAGGATGAGAGAGATGAGAAATATAAATAGGTAGGAAAAGGAGAGAGGAGGAATATAAAGAGGAATGAAACGAAAGGAACGAGAAAGGTGGAAAGTAGGGATGGAGAAGAACAGGAAGGAGGAGGAAGAGAGGAGTATATGGAGGAAGGAGACGATATAGCAGATAAAGAGAGAAGAGGAGGAGATAAACAAACTGAAGATGGAGAGAAGGAAAAAAGGAAGGAAAAGAACGAGGGAGAGAGGGAGGGAGGAGAGAAGGAGGAGTTGGATAAAAGGAATGGGGAATAAGACAGGGGGATAGGAGAGGAAGGGAGGGACAAACGACTTCAGGGAGAGATAGGAAGAAGGTAATTTAAGGAAGGAAAGACGAAGAATACAAGGAGGAGGGAGAAAAAGGAAGACAGATAGAGGGAGGGAGGGAGGGAAGGGGAGGGAAGGAGGAAGGGAGAGGAAGGGAAGGAGGGAGGGAGAGGGAGGGAAAGAGGAAGGGAGGGAAGGTGCGTCAGGGAAAGATTGAAAAGATAAAAATGGTCTAAGAGCAGCAATCTATAAGACTTTCGCATTTTCCTCCTCCTTTCTCTTCTTCCTCTTTTCTCTCTCTCTCTCTCTCTCTCTCTCTCTCTCTCTCTCGTCCACCTCACGTTTTTCTTCTTTCTTATCTCTTCTTCCATTTTCTTCCCTCCTCTTCCTTCCTTTCTTTTCTTTAATCCTTCCTTTTCTCCAGCTAATTTCTGCTTCTCTCCACTCACATAAATCTCCTCTCCTCTCCTTTATCTCTTCTCTCCATATTCTCCCTCTTTCTCTCACTCCTCCTCCATTCTTTCCTCCCCTCTACTCTTCCTCTCCTCCTACATACTTCTCATTTCCCCTCCTCCTCCATTCTTCTCCCTTTTTCATCTGTATCTTCACATCTCTCCCTCTGCTATTTTCTTTCCCTTAACTCTTGCTGTTTCCTATTTACTTTTTTTTTTTTTTCCATTTGCATTATTATATCTTTCTTCATTCCTCTTCTTTATCTCTACGATTTTTCTTCCTCCTCTTTTCCTCTGTTTTAGTCCTCGTTATCACCAAAATACTTCTACCTTTCCCTCCCTCCTCCCGCCTTTCCTCTCCTTTATCACATACCTCCATTCTCACATTCCTCTCCCTCTAAACATTCCTTTTAACTTTCCTTTTTTCATACGTAATTCTTTTCCATTCCCTCTTCATTATTCTCCTTTCCTCTTTCCCTTTTCTCTTACTCATCTTTCTCTTCTTTCCTCTCCTTTATCTCCGCTTCTCTCCCTCTCCCACATTATCCCTCCCTTTTACCTTTCCATATCTCTTATTAACTGCTCCTCTTTCTCTCCCTCTTCCTTCCGCTTTTCCTCTTCATTACCCTTTGGTTCTCTTTCTCTCTCCTCCTCCATTGTATCTATTTCTTTTTTACTCTTCCTTGTCTCCTATTTATTTCTCTTTCTCACCAATCTCTTCTTCTTTCCTTTACCTTCAGCCTCCATTTCTCTCCTTCCGTTTTCTCTCTTCCCCCCCTCTCTCTCTCTCTCTTTCTCTCTCTCTCTCTCTCCTTTAATGCATATCTCATTTTCTCTCCCTCATCGTTAATTTCCCTTCTTTCCTCCCTATCTCCCTTCCTCTCCGTCCTCATTATTCCCTCTCCTCTCCAATTCTTTCCTCCCACTTTTTCTCTCTCCCCTGCTGCCGGATCAACCACACGGGCGATTAGAGAGAACGGGAAATTGACCATCAGTCGGCTTAAACGGCGGGAGTGAGAGAAAACGGAGCGACGGATCACAGAAAATGGAAATCGGGTAGCGCTTAACAGAAAACGGAATCCGGGTAGCAGTGGGCAACAAAAAATGGGATTCGGGTAGCAGTGGAGAACAGAAAATGGAGTCGGGTGGCAGTGAATGAATGAAATTAGGAGTTTATTTGCAGTGGACAACAGAAAATGGAAGTTAGGTTACGGTGAAACAGAGAGAATAAGAGTCGGTTAAAGCTGGATAGCAGATGATAAGAATCGGGTCGAGTTGTCCACAGGAACGGTGTTATGTTGGATGGCACAAAATGTGAACTGAGACAGGATGGGAAAAAAAAAAAAAAAAAAGGCTTACTTGTGCCAAATAACAGCAATAAAAACAACAGAAGTGGAAATCATGTTATGTGTATGCTTGACACAATATCTGGGATAAAGCTTACGACGGATATGAGAAAATAACAGTTTGCTCATGTGTTCCTGAAGAACATGGGAACTGGTCGTATCAGAGTGCAGTAGGAGAAAAAGGGTCATAGCTACGAGGCGGCCTGGAGGAGCCCTCACCCCCTCAATGCCCTCCCCACCCAGAAATATTTTGATAAGTGCACACTGTATAGTAGCGGACCCCCCAGAACAAGGTTTGGCCCCATCTTGTCCCTCGTAACTTTGGAGACTTAGTGTGCGTCCACACGTGTTCTCGACATGTTGACAACACAGCCGGCAACATGTTTGGATATATGTATGCAGCAGTATTTGGACAGATGTATGCAAACATGTTCCACTGCAGCTTTAATCTTACTGTCAGCAGAGGGGTTGCGATGACTTGTGTCCATAACTGGCAGCTGAAACTTCATGACGTTGCCAACATGATCTGGACGCGGCTATTTTCGGCATGTTTGCAACTTGTTCGTTGGTGTATTGTTTACACGTTGCCAGCACATGTTTCAGCACACGTGTGGATGCGCCCTTAGCTATGCCACTGGTAAGAAATAATGAAACACTGCAGATAATGGAAATCAAGTGACACTGTACCGCATACGACAGGAACTAGTGTTACTACGTAGCAGAGGATAGGGCTATAAAGCATCATTAACCTCATCCTAATTTTGCTGTGCTAACACTAGGTTGGGAATGCTAAAGTAATGGTCGTGGATGTGTTCGGGTACACGGTATGCCTTTGGTACATCATCCTCCATATTCCATTACACAAGGTATCGCAGTGTCGTCCAGGCAACACTCCTGTTTTTACCTCCATGGATTTTAAACATTAGTCTTTTGAGTCCTAAGTAAACAACACTGATGACGCTGATCTGTAGCCAAATACGGTCATCGTGAGTGTCAGCTGCTGTGAATGAATGAAGCTCAGTGTCAAAACTTCATGGAGAGAGAGAAACAGGGAAGGAGACAGGAATTTTGCTGACCACCGTACAAGAAAACTGGCAACACAAGTGCTCAACGGTACCCCGAGGATCGCCAGTGCAAAATAAGTAAATAAATAAATAAAAAAGTGGGGTCTATGGCTTCCACATTAGGCCTTTTTAATCGCCTTCTACAGTGCCTGAATAAAAGGATAAAATGTGTAACTGGGTCATGCTGGGTAAAAGAAAATGAGAATCTACTGTAACATGGACACTGAACGAGAATAGGGTCATGTTGGGTTGCAAAAATGGGAATCGGGTAAGGCAGAGAGAGAGAGAGAGAGAGAGAGAGAGAGAGAGAGAGAGAGAGAGAGCGCACTACGAACAATCACAATAAATTACCAGTGATCCTTGGCTCAGACCAAAACAAAAATGCAAGGATCAGAGAAACACAGAATCGGGAAACGAGAGAGAGAGAGAGAGAGAGAGAGAGAGAGAGAGAGAGAGAGAGAGAGAGAGAGAGAGAGAGAGAGAGAGAGAGATAACAGGGGCATTTGAGACGCGATTGGGACATAAATGCAACTTTCTCTCTCTCTCTCTCTCTCTCTCTCTCTCTCTCAACAACAGCAACAACTACAAAAACAAACTTCCCACTTCCACACTTCCCAAAAAATTTTATGCAAATTTAATATCTGAGCGGAGGAGAATGTGCCTTCGAGGACTGCCACCATTGCCACCATTACTGCCACCATTACTGCCACCATTACTGCCATCACAACCAGTTTACTACTACCACCATCACCACCACCATCATTTAATGCCACCACTACCACCATTACTGCCACCACTATCATCGTTACTGCCACCACTGCTACCGTTACTGCCACCACTATCATCATTACTGCCACCAACAGCACCATTATGAATTTACTATCCCCACTACCACTGCTGCCACCACTACCACCATTACTTCCACCAAAACCAACTTACTACCACTACCACCATTGCTGCCAGCACAATCAATTTACTACCATCACCACCACCATCATTGCCACCACCATTACCAAAGAGTACAACGGTAAGTATAGGAAAACTAACATAATGCAATCGTAAGGTGAATTACATCACATCAATTGTATAAGCCCCCCCCCAAAAAAAAAAAAAAAAAACGTGACCCCCTATCGCCAATCCCTCTAGCAAAATTTAAGAGGAAACTCGTAAAAAAAAAAAAAAAAAAAAAAAAAAAAAAAACGTGACCCCCTATCGCCAGTCCCTGTAGCAAAATTTAAGGGAAATCGTAAAAATCCCCCCCCCCAAAAAAAAAAGGAAGAGCATGACTATTTCAAACTCTATACTCCATTTACTTTAACCTGACGTAAAATTGTCGTCTTCCCACCTTGAATGCTGTGCTGTTACAAGGGATGAACTGACTAGTGTTGTGTAAATCACCAAACTGCTACATGGAGGATGCTGAGCCATAATATTTTCCTTATCTGCCGCTGAGGTACGTGAAACAGGCAGCTCAAGGACGAAAATCTCTGCCAAGTTTAGGCGAACGAAGTATAGTGTATCGGATTCTACATGGGGAGAAAAGGAATAACATTTTGCGACGATATTGTACTCTTTATTATTTCGATTTACTTATCTAGATGGGGGAGGGAGAAAAAAATTGATATACTTTCAATGTTTAAATTACGATACTATGTATCCTTTTCTTATGGTTCTGAAATTTATTATTATCATCATCATCATTATTATTATTATTATTATTATTATTATCATTATTATTATCATTACTTGTTCACTCTCATCTTAAATGTCAGGAACAACTTGCCTAGCCCCGGGCTCCTCATGGGGCAACGTAGGATTGGATGATGGATGGATGGATGAATTACTGTTGTTGTTAACAAAAATAATAATAATAATTATTATTATTATTATTATTATTATAATTATTACTGTTAATATTATTATTATTATTATTATTATTATTATTGTTATTATTAATGTTTATTATTATTATTATCATCACTAATTATTATTATTATTATTACTTTTATTATTATTATTATTATTGTTGTTGTTTTTGTTATTATTATTACTATTATTATTATTATTATTATTATTATCCAAAACAGAAATCGGTCCAACAATATGTGACTGTTCTGACATAGGAATAAATGCCTTGCTTCACTAGATTTACAGCAACATCCATATATTAAAACTGGCGGAATCTGGCAGCCAACTGTGAAATGTGTCAACATTCATATAACCATAAATTCCTGTCGCTTTATTAAATTCTTCATACACAGGCTATCGTATTATATGGTAATATTTGATCCTCTTCTAGGCTGATCTTCGTTTTGATAAAGCTGATTAAATTCTCTTCAGTAATGCTCAAACGCATTATTCCCCTATCTGGAAATACAGTACAGGTAATTCCATACTGTCTTTTCCTGTAATTATAAGACTATAAAACTTTAGGCAGGAGGCCGGGAACGTACTAAGGATGCATAAACAAGAAGAATTATGTTTCCTATTAGACTCTGAATGCTTTCCCTATAATACCTCTCCTAATTTGTTACCTCTCTTAGTTGCGACAGGACAATGCTGGCTCAATTTAAAGTCTAAAAACGACCCATCCAGCTAAAAACATTCTGCATACTGATTTTACCTTCTTTGTGTTTATGCAACTGTACCCATTAACCCATATCTTGGACACCATCTGACCTAAAAAGCCAATTTTTTTTACAGTTCCCATTTTTTAAAATCAACATTCGCCCAACTTTTCAATACAGGCTTAATCTACTCATTTACTTATATATCTTCTTTTTTTCTTTCTCCTCAAGCTGTTGTCTTGTTTTCGCTTCTTTTTACAATATCTCAAGCAATGTTCAATTTGTGTTACTGAAGTGTAAATAAGACGCTTTATCAGATGGTATGGTAAACGATAAATAAGTATATACTGTAAACATATAAGCCTGAAGTGCCACTAAAAATAAAAATAAAAATAAATCATCCATTTCAGTTTCTGTACTTGCCGAACAAGAAGGCTACAACCTGAACAAGCTGACCGACTACTTTCCCCATAATATCTCTGACTACCATCTTTGTTGGGAAAGGAAAAGCAGTGTATACTGGGTCTGCAAAAATGTCTTATTCTAAATACAAAAACTTCATCCGGTTCTCCAGTTATATTCCAGAGTTTATTCACATTCACAGTTAGCATATTTCAGTATGGACGTTCACATTTCTCTCTCTCTCTCTCTCTCTCTCTCTCTCATTTTCCATACATCAAGGCATCAGTTGTCCTATCACCCTAGTACTTCTTAAATCCCTAATTTTTCCGTAACTGACAAAGCTGCATATTTTAATACAAAGACCTTCATCTGTATCATTTTTACTAGTCTACAACATTACAAGGTCCAGCACTGAACCCTGCGGCAAATCAGCAACATTTACCTATCACTCTGATTTACCTGAGCTGCTGTTTACCAATAATTTATCAACGGATCTCCGGCAAGAAATAATGTCAAACGTAAAAATAATATCGACAGATCTCGCTGCCATGCATATCACTGAAACTGATCAGATAAGCCATATCAATCTTTATGGGAATCATGCAATTTTTTTTCTTAACTCCTTTGTCTTTTTACAGTTTTTAAAGGCTTGCAAAACAATGAATGTTAGGTTTACTGGAAGACAATTATTTGGCTGTATAATTACTGCATATACTGAAAAAAGATGTTAAATTAACTTGATCATTTATTCGTGGGAAATGATGTTACTCTATCATTTTCACGTGCGACACAAAATGCAAAGTATATAAATGCAAAGAATGCTTACTTCTTGCTTTGAAAATGGTGGAAGGTCTTTGCCAATTTAATTTTGTCCAGAATATTGAGTTTTATTAAAAGCGTCGGTGCCTGTCTATCTGTATTGCAACCAAGGCCACCAACACTACAGTTAATATCATCCATACGCTTAACAAAATATCCAAACTCATCACCAATACTTTTATAACCATTACTTCACAATTATCCTCACTACCATCAATCCTATCATTATAACATCCTAAACAGCCTACCACCAATACGTAAAAACCACTAATCAGAACCACCATCAACAATACCTACCTTCATTATTATCTTCAGTTCTACCATCGCTACTACCGTTACAACAACGACCAGTCATCACCAACTCTGCCATCCCTATCACTATTATCACCATCATCACTACCATTCTTCCACCACCATCACAACGTCTACCTCAACATCAACACATATCATCATCACTATCAGTTTCCCCCACACTACACCATTACATCACTACCACTACTACCACTCCTACCACCACACCTACCATGCATACCTAAGCAACGTGTTTCAGATAATATTCTCTCTCTCTCTCTCTCTCTCTCTCTCTCTCTCTCTCTCTCATCATTACCTCATTTTCTAGTCTCCTCCTCCTCCTCCTCCTCCTCCTCCTCTCTCTCTTTTCCTAACTTTACTCTCTATACTAAGATTTTTTTCTTTACATTTTATGGAATTAGGAAAGCATTTGGGGTGTAATGTACATGAGAGAGAGAGAGAGAGAGAGAGAGAGAGAGAGAGAGAGAGAGAGAGAGAATTACTGAATGTTTACTATTTGCATTTACACACACACACACACACACACACACACACACACACACACACACAGTTCCCATGCGGGCAATTTCGGCCATGTACACCAAGGGGACGTGAAAGAAGAAGGGGGGGGGGGAGGACGGGAGAGGAGAAGAAGAGGGGGAAATGAAGGAGGTGGAGGAGGGGAGGGTTGGTGACGAAAAGGGCAAAAGGTGGAGGAAAGAGAGACAAGGGGAAGGGGGAAGGGAAGGGAGACGGCAAGGGAGGAAGGTGGGGAAGGAGTATGGGGAGAAAAATGGTTAGAGAAGCAGGAAAGAAGGGGAGGGGGGGAAAGGGAGGAAAAGGGCAAGGGAAGAAGAGGGGAGGGGGAGGAGGATACGTGGGATATGTAAATGAGGCCAGATATAAAAGCAGCAGAGGCCAAGCAAAACACACACACACACACACACACACACACACACACACACACACACACACACACACACACACACACTCGCAGCGAATGAATACACGCGGATTTACTCTACACGAACCCTTGAATTCACAAACATTAATATTTAGTTTTGTATTAAGCTGGATCTCTCTCTCTCTCTCTCTCTCTCTCTCTCTCTCTCTCTCTCTCTCTCGGTCCTTCAAATCCTCCCGTTTCCCTCCGCTCTAGAATCTTCTTCACTCAATCTAAATCTCCGAACTTTTCCCTTTCCTCCTCGTCCCTAAAATCTCTCTCATTCTCTTTATCTATCCTACCATCCAAGCTCCCCACGCCGATAACCTCCCCTCCCTTTTTTTCTCCCCCATCCTCCCAGTCTTTTCACCCTAAAATTTCATCCTTAAAATCTGTTCAAATCTTCTCCTTTTCCGCTGTCCTTATGTTTGTTTCTTTGCCTCACTAAAATGTTCCAACACACTTTTCTCTTCCCCTATTCTGGAAATCCTCTCTTCTCTCAAAATTCCCCCCGTCCTTCCCGTCCTCTCATCCCTCCCAAAGCCCTACCCTCTGAAGTCTTCCTCACTCCCTCTTCCCCCTTTTTTCCTCTCCCCTTACCCAAAATATTCCCCCCCTCCCCACCTTTTCCCCCACCCACAATGACGGTCAAATCTAGTATGCATTCCTTACTGTGTCACTCTATCTCACTGAGCCATTGTATGTATGTATGTATGTGCGTATGTATGTATGTACGTATGTGCGTATGTATGTATGTATGTATGTGTCTGACGTGCGTGTGGTGTGCATCTGGAGTATGTTTGGGATGTGTTTGAGAGGTAAGGTCAAAGAAAAATGACACTTGGGGATGGGTGCAGATATCAAATGTGTCCATTGTCTTGTTTCTTTCAAAATCAT
This sequence comes from Coenobita brevimanus, assembly GCF_032717465.1. Classification (NCBI taxonomy): domain Eukaryota; kingdom Metazoa; phylum Arthropoda; class Malacostraca; order Decapoda; family Coenobitidae; genus Coenobita; species Coenobita brevimanus. The sequence goes on along the minus strand of NC_137040.1, from coordinate 6,850,238 downwards.
CTTTCCCTGACACACATTACTACCACGGCACTACAGTATGTCCCTCACTCCTCCAACTCCTGCCTACCTTCCTCTAACCTAAAACTTCCTCAGTATTTTTCCTTCAAACCACCTTCCCACACAATCTCCCTCCTCCAATCCTTCCCTCTATTATCTTTTCATCCCCCCACCTCCTCCGCATCCCCATCCCTCCTGCAGTGGGTTAAGATCACGATTCAATTCCACACCAGTGCTCAAAATATTCTTCTTTCCCCTCTTTCCCTCCTCACTCCTACCTTCCTTTTTCTGACCTACAACCCCCCCCCCTCTCTCTCTCTGTTTCTCTCTCTCTCTCTCTCGTCTACCTTTACCAAAAATCTCGTTTATCTTTCCTCCAACTCACCATCTTTCTCAAATACTCCTCAGTCTACGCAGAACATCTCCCCTCCCTCTACCCAAAATATTCCACACTATTTTTTTCCTCCAGATCACCTTTCCACCCTCCGATTTCCCCTCCCTTCCCTCCCTCTCTCCTTCCGATTTCCCCTCCCTTCCCTCCCTCTCCCCCTGAACCCTCTTGCATCAGGATTAGTCAGGATTCAATTCCACAAGAGCGCTGACCCGGCCCTCCCAGGATAAACTCAGCCGGTTCTGCTCTCAAGGGGGCGCCCACCCCTCTCTTTGGGGGGCTAGGGAGAAAGAGGGAGGGGGGTAAAGCGGTGAAATGAGTAGGTGGAAGGGAGGAGACGAGTGGAAGAAGGGGGGAGACGAGAGTGAGGGGACAGATGAGAGAGAAGCTAGTGCATAAAGTGAGGTGAGGGAAGAGAGGGAGAGGAAAGACTGATACAACTGCAAAATGGAAGAGAGAGAGAGAGAGAGCGGTTGAAGAAAGAAAGAGGGGGGGAGGTAAAGTAGGGAGATGATGGGGAGAGAAGAAGAGGAAGACAGGTGAGAGGAGGGGAAAACAAAGGGAGGAAGAAAGACAAAAAAGGTAAGTGAAGAGCAGAGGGAGGAAGATGGGGGGAAACGGATAAAAGAGGGGAGATACTGAAAGTGGAAGATAAAGAAGGGAGGTGAGTAATAAGGAGAGAGAAGGGGAAGACAGGGGAGAGGAAGGAAAACGGAGAGGGAAAAATGGGAAGAGATAAACAGAAGAGCGGATGGAACAATGTGGGAAGAAGGGGAGGAAAGAGGGGGGAAATAAATGAGAGGGAGAAAGGGAGAGGAAAGAATGGAACATACATTAAGGAGAAGGAAGAGATAGGGAAAGGGGGGAGAAAGACGGGCAAATAAAAAGGGAGGGAGAGAAGGGGCAGAAACGAAGAAAGGGAGAAGAAAAAGATGACAAGGAGGAAGAAAATGAAGAATGAGGGGAGCATGTGCAACGTGGGAGAAGGTAGAGAAGGTAAAAGGGAGAAAGGGAGACATGGCTGAGTGGGAGGAAGGTGGAGAGAGGAGAGGTGCACAGAGGGAGGAAGAAGGAGAGAGGAGAGGTGCACAGAGGGAGGAAAAAAGGAAAAATGGGGAGAGAAGACAGAATAAAAGCAAGAGAAGAAACAGATGAGAGAGAGAGAGAGAGAGAGAGAGAGAGAGAGAGAGAGAGAGAGAGAGAGAGGATATGTGCAAAGAACGAGGAAGGAGAGAAAGAGGGATGGGTGCGGAGGAGAAAGAGGGATGGGGAGGGGAGGACGAGGGGAGAAAGGAAAAACGATAAGGAAGAAGGTAATGCGTGGAGACAGGTGGGTAAAAGAAAGGAGGAAGTGAGAGAGGAAGATTGGACATAAATGGAAGATGGCAGGTGAATGAATGAGGAAGAAAGGGGAACGCAAATTAGTAGGAAGAAAGTAAAACGAAGGGAGATGTGAAGAGATGTAAGAGGAGAAGGAGAATCGGAGGAAGAGGGAAGGACAGGAGAGTGTGGGAAGAGGAGGAAAGGTGGGAGGAGAGGGGAGAATGAAGGATGAGGAGGTAGGGTAAGAGCTGAGGTGAAGGAGAGGGAGAATAAGGGAAAGACAGGAAGGAAAGGAGGTGAGGCAGGATGAGATGTGAAGAGGGGAATATGAAGGAAGAGGAGAAAGGGGAAGAGAGGGATAACGGAGACATGAAGAAGGAAAGAAGGATGAGGATGGAAGGTTAAAGGAGACGGAGAATGAAGGTAGACTGGGTGAAGAATGAAAGATGACACAGGAAGAAACGCAGAAGAGGGGAAGAGTGAGGAAAGGAGGAAGGGCAGAAGAAGGGGGAAGAGAAGGACGGGTAGGAGAGGAGATCGAAGAGTAGGAGAGAAGGAAGGGTTGGAGGACAGTGAATGACGTGGAGAAGTGTAGGTGGAGATGGGAGGGGAGGGAAGAGGATTTAGAGTGGTGGGAGCAAAAGTAAAATAAACCATACGTCCTCAGACTAAAAGGGTTAAACTCATCTAGCATTCCCAGGACCGTATTCTCGTCGGTTACGGAAGCTCCCTAACACCTCCTCCTAAGCGATTTACTTTGCTTACTACTCATTATTGTCCCCTCCTGTGTTACACTTAAATCATTCAAATACCAACCTATTCTACAAACATAGCACACAAACTGATATAAACTACCCGTATCCAAAAATAAATCGCTAAGGAGGAGGCGCTAGGGAGCTTCCTTGGCCAACGAGACTCCTGAGCCCAGCCTGAAGGCCCACATTATCAGTGTCACATTTTCCAAGTTTTTTCACTGACAGCGGATGAGATTTTTTTTTTTTTTTTTAATAGTGCTGGACAAATAGCTTTCCTAGTTGATGTAGCTACAGTAAGAGACCAGTGAGTTGAGCAGTGAGCATTCTGTTGATTGATTCTCCTACTTCTATCCTTCGCCTTTTCTATTTCCTGAACCTCACCCACTCCATTAAACACAGTGTGAGTGATGATGATGATGATGACGATCCTAGTAAAATAGTATTTGTATTTTGAAAGTTAAGTATGACAGTCTGCTCTTCTAAAACACCAATACTGAAGCTTGTCCGATATTCATTACTCCTGCATCATACTGTGTCTCCCCCTCTGTCCAAACCCTCAGGTGGACGACAGGTGTAATTCAGGGCCCCCCTTTACCTTATACTCTAAATAGCAATATCTGGCTAAATACGATCAGGGAATATTATAAAGACACACCCTTATATTATGAAGGTTGGGGGCACATTTTTCTGTTTCGTTAGTTTCATTACAGCTGGATGAGAAGTCTTACTGAATAAAATCTCTCTCTCTCTCTCTCTCTCTCTCTCTCTCTCTCACACACACACACACACACACACACACACACACACACACACACACACATACTTCTACTTTACGATTTCAGACTTCATACCAAACACTCCTGCCCACCTCTATGTCCTGAGTCAGCCAAGGCACCCCTGTTACCGTCCTTGCCCTAGCTTGGCCTGGTCCTGTGGCTCCGTCCTCTCATCCCGCGTCCCACCAAATGTACTCCCTCTCTCATTTCCTGCCCTCCCCTTTATTGAATTTCGTGTGTTTGTCTTGAATTGCCTTCTGTTTGGCTTTACGTTTACTAGTCTGTCCCTCAGCTACAAGCTCTACCTCTATTTTGTCTCCTGGTGTACTCGTTCTTCTTTCAATGTTATTCTCCTCTATGTGTTTCTCTTTCTACTATGTCAACTGCTTCACTCCCTCTTCGCTCAATATTTTTCTCGTCTATACGTCTGTGTTTCAGTGGCATAGGTAGAAGTCTTGGGTTGTAGGAGTGCGTGTGCTAATGCGCCAAGGTTCGAATCCAAGAACTAACCATATATATATATTTTTAATCATGTCTATTCTATACGTTATGCACAGCCATACGCAAAACTTCGCCAACACTTCCCTGCCAGCATTATGTCTGTCTTCCGTATTTCTCATTTCTCCTTGAACACCGATGAGTATCCTTATTTTACATACTCTTATATTGAGGTATCCTTATTTTTCATGGTCTTTTATTGTGTGTTTAGTACAGTTAGCACATTAAAACATTATATAAAACACTTTCCATCGACACGGTTGGGAGAGATGTGTCGGCTAGCTTTTACTCAGGGCTGTAATACCACAACACACACACACACACACTACTGAATCTCCATTATCCACCGGCCTGCCCCTACACCAACCTTGTCTTCCACCTCCCTCGCGCCAAGAATGGGTAAAGAAACTAGTGACTGTGAGTGTACATTAGGTAGGCTGTTCCTCCGCGGTTTAAATACGTGTCCACTGCTACTGCCTAACCTCGGGCCATTCAGGGTCCCCAAATTGGTAGTAAAGAATTGGCCATTACCAGTATCCATTGACTCTCTCTCTCTCTCTCTCTCTCTCTCTTCCACGTATATTCTGGCTGGTTTTAATGGTTTTGGGTCTTTTTGATATTCTAATTCCTGCTCTCTCTCTCTCTCTCTCTCTCTTCCACGTATATTCTGGCTAATTTTATTGGTTTTGGGTCTTTTTGTTATTCCAATTCCTGCTCTCTCTCTCTCTCTCTCTCTCTCTCTCTCTCACACACACACACACACACACAAACATTATATTCTGGCTAGTTTTATTGGTTTGGGACTGTTATTCTGATTTCCTGTTTTCTCTCTCTCTCTCTCTCTCTCTCTCTCTCTCTCTCCATTACCTTACCCCGGTCCTGCCCAAACCTGACCTCTAATTCCACAACTCATGTTACCCTCCATCTCGCATTTCATCCTCTCTCGCTGAATTTCCTGCATAGCTCGGGCATGTGCTTGATTCTCGTCTGGGTTTACGGTTGACGGACTGACTGACTGACTGATTGATTGATTGATTGACTGATTGACTGACTGACTGACTATAACTGTTCGTGGCAATCTCGGTCCATATTTCTTAGTCCATTTCCTGATTACGCAAAACGTTCATGTGTTTTTAGGTTTGTGTACAATTTGTCTATCTCAACTTGGTGGTTTTTTCTTCTGTCTCTTCATTACCTTTTCCTGAAATCAATTTTATTTTTTCTTATCTATTTATCCTGCCTGTTATATCGTCTCTCTCTCTCTCTCTCTCTCTCTCTCTCTCTCTCTCTCTCTCGCGACATCAAACTCCAGCCCTGTGTGTCCTGACCTCTCATTTCACGACTCTCTCTCTCTCTCTCTCTCTCTCTCTCTCTCTCTCTCTCTCTCTCATTTTATATTGATTTCGTGTGTGGTTCTCTGAGTATGCCTTGATTTTTCTCGCGTTTATTTTTACGAATGAGTGATTAAAGAAACTGTTTTTGTCAACTTGGGCTAAATTTATTGGTCTGTCTCTACCTGCACTCTTTTTTTCTCTGTCTCTTGTTCCTGTTTCTATCCTCATATCATTTGTCTATCTTCTTATCCCCTCTCTCTATCCTGGCCCACTCTGTCCTCTTCGCTCATTCCAATATTCAGGACCCCACCCTCCTCTCTCTCTCTCTCATATATATATATATATATATATATATATATATATATATATATATATATATATATATACTAAGCTTGGTACATTTGCCTTGATTTGTCGTCCGTTTCGTTATACATTAACTAAAATCCGTGTCTCGTAATTACCGTATCAACAGTATTATTATTATCATTTTTTTCATATATTCGAATTTACATTTTGGCTGTCCGTCTGTCTTTCTGTCTGTTTCCGTCTTTCTTTTTTTTCCCCTAATCGCATTTACATTTTCGTCTGTCACTCCCTCTCTGAAATTCGAGCGTTTGTGTGTTAATTACTGGTCCGGTTTGCTTGTCCTTCTTTACTTTTTTGTCCATGCGCATTTTCTCGTACATTTTCTGTCTGTCTGTCTGTCTGTCTCTTTTTCTGAAATTCGAGTGTTTGTGTTTAATTTTATTGCTGTTCCGTTTTACTTGCTTTTATTTACTGTCTTCGTCTCTAAATTTCAATAACTTTTTTTTTTTTTTTTTTCGAGTAAGTGAAGCGAGAAAGAGTATTATTCTCTCGTTGAAATCTGGTGTTATAATTCTTGCTCGACGTGGTCTGCAATATTTCCCGCCTAGAGAAAAATCAAAACTTTATACTATTCTCAGCCATTAAACCAATCGTGGTGTGTCATACTATTCTGAAATTGTCATGAAACCTGCCTTCCTCAGAGACAGCCAAATACAGACGGGAAAAAAAAAAAAAAAAACGCTGGGAAAGAACTAGGCATCTACCCTTTCATTTTCTTTTTTTTTTTTATTTACTATTTAGGAAATCATGGCACATCGTACCTTTCAGAAACTATCATTAAATTGTCTGCCATTGGTGCCATTAATCTCCCCCCTCCAAATAAATAAATAAATATGTAAAACGGAGCCAAGTGTAGCAGAGAAAAAAAAAAATACAACCTTGCTCGCTGGGACACGTTCCACATCACTACCCTTTATCGTGAATATCATTTTTCTTTCTCCCGTCTATTCGTATTTGCCTGCCTCCTTCCTAACCCCTTCCCCCCTCCGTAATTTCGTGTACTCTTTACCGAATTCCGTGCGAGTAGCTGCCTTACTTCCAACTTGTTTTATTGATGTTTGTCTACCCTTAAATGCTGTTTTTATTGCTTGCGTTTATTAAGTTTTTCTTTATTCATTATTACTCTCACATTATCTACTAACCCCCCCCCCTCTCTCTCTCTCTCTCTCTCTCACCGTTTAATTACACCCAGAGGCATCCATCTCCATGCCCCTCCTTTCCCTTCTCCCTCCCTTCTCTACCCTTTCATTTCATCCTCCCTTTTCCCTCTTTCCTCCATCCACTGCCTTGTCTCCCATTTCTATTTTACATTTCAATCTTCCTCCATATTTTCTGCCTGGTCATCAATCTCTCCCTCCTTTAGTTTTCGTCTTCCTCCATTCATCCTTTTCTCTTCCTCTTGTCTTTTTCCGCTTATTTCATTTTTCATTACCAACCTTTTCCTTCGCCTCTTTATCTCCCTCTTTGTCCCTGCCCACCTTCCTCTGCGTTTCCTCTTACTCTCCTCCTTGCCCATTTTCTTCCTCCTCCCTTCCTCCCTCCTTCTCTACTCCTTCCCGTTTCTCCCCGTTTTACCCTTCCTCCTTCTCCTTCCCAATCAATTCCCTTTCTCCTTTCCCTAGTGCTCAATCTTTCCCCTCCCTCCCTCCCTCCTATGTCCCATCACACACACACACACACACACACACACACACACACACACACACGGTTACCAACTGTACACATATGGTAATTTACACACACACACACACACACACACACACACACACACACACACGTACTCAATGTAAGCACAGTCACAAATGTAATAAAATATTCACGAACCATTGCAAGGCAAAAACCTATACGCATACACACAGATTCTCTCTCTCTCTCTCTCTCTCTCTCTCTCTCTCTCTCTCTCTCTCTCATACAAACAGACAGAGGAAGGGAAGGAGCCTTTGGTCAGAGCGGCTATTGTCAGCAGCTGCTGCTTTTGATGTGGGGGTAATTGTGGTAGTGGTGGTAGCGGCGATGGTGGTAGTTGTGGTTGCCGCAATAGAAATAGCGGTATTGTGATGGCTGTGATTGTGGCAGTGGTAGTTGTAGTAGTTGCGGTGATATTTGTGGTAGCTTTAGTTGTGGTATCTGGGAGCAGTAGCCTATTTGCTGCAGTTGTAATGGTAATGCTTATGGTAGTGAAGGCGGTTATGGTAGTGTTAATGGTGAGATATGGCAACGGCTGTGAAAGTGACAGTGCTTCTATAGTTCTTTCACCCTAAACTGACCCAGATTTTCGTTATTTGGCTGCTAATTTCACGTAGCTCAGAGGCAGAAAATGACAATGCTACATCCTTTCCACAACACCTCTTCGTTACCACCATATCTTAACTCAGATGTATTGTCACAGCTCTGCATTTAACCTGGAGAGAGGACAGTTTTAGGCCAAGTTAGGGAAAAAAGGGTATTGTACAGTTCTTTCACCCTAACCTGATCCAGATTTTCATTTCGCAGCCAATTTCACGCAGCTCAGGGTCAGAAAATGCTACGGCTCTACATCCTTTCCATAGCAATTCCACGTGGCTAGCATCAGACTCTAGTGCTAATCTGTTGTTACGAAGGAGCACGGATGATGGAGAGACGGCAATTTTAGGCCAAGTCAGAGTGAGAAGAGTATAGGTCATGTTACTGTCTGCGATTGTAATGGTCGTGGTGATAGTTGACTAGTGATTAAGAGGCAGATACGAATTACTGATACTGCTCTTATCATGGTAGTTGTAATAATAGTGGTAATGCTGGTAGTTGTCACAGTGAAGAATATAATAAAGTGGTAGTAATGGAAACTATGGTAGCTATGGTGTCGTCGTGGTACTGCTGCAATCTAGGAAATGAAGATGCACGATGGTAGTTGCGGGAATGGCAGCATTGGTGGTTGATGGTAGCTGTGGTAGTGGTGGTTGTGGTGATGGTTGTAATGTTGGTAGGCTGAGGGATGGTAACAGATACTTAGGTTACTTGCCCCCCCCCTTTTCTCTCTCTCTCTCTCTCTCTCTGCAAACTCAACTCCACAATTTTTCCACCGGTTGACTTGATCTAACTTTACCGAGAGAGAGAGAGAGAGAGAGAGAGAGAGAGAGAGAGAGAGAGAGAGAGCACTGTTGAATATAATTAAAGAATAGATAGTAAGGAAGAAATAGAGGGAAATAAATCTAACGAAGAGAGTGGACGACAGAACACGAAGAACAGGAAAGGTAAGATCGTAAAGGTCCAGAGGAAGAAGGACGGAAGTGAGTGAGTGAGTGAGTGAGTGAGTGAGTGAGTGAGTGAGTAAGGAAGGAAGGAAATTAATATGAAGAGGAAAAAATGGGTGAAGGGTAACTGAAGGAGAACAAGATTAATAAACGAACGCTGGAAAGACTGGATGGATGGATGGATGGATGGATGGACGGATGGATGGATGGACAGGTGGGTGGGTGGGTGGGTGGGTGGATGGATGAAAGGATGAACTATAAAACTGGTCAACGGGAAACTGAACCGAGGGAAGAGTATTTTTTCAATGGTAAAGAAAAAGAAAAGGAAGAAAAAAAGATGAGACTGGGGAGAGAGAAGAGAAAAATGAAATTATGAAATGAACGCAATGAAGGAAGGAAGGAATAAATGAGGATAAGAAGAAATGAAGAAAAGAAGAAATGATAAAGGAGAAGAGTAAGATGAAAGGGAGAATAAATGAAGGTATGAATGGATCACGAAAAGACCGAAAAGAAGAATATGAAAGAAGGGATAAATAAAGCAATAAAAAAAGGCAAAGAAACTGAGAGCGTGAAAGAAAAGAAGGAAGCAAATGAGGAAGTGAGAAGGAAGAGAGAGAAATAACTGGAAGAAGGAAAGAATGCAGAATAGGGTAGAGTTTTATGGCCCATCAAAATCTTCAATTCGACACCTAATAGCCGTAATAGAGAGAGAGAGAGAGAGAGAGAGAGAGAGAGAGAGAGAGAGAGAGAGAGAGAGAGAGAGAGAGAGAGAGAGAGAGAGGGAGAAAGAGAGAGAGAGAGAGAGAGAGAGAGAGAGAGAGAGAGAGAGAGAGAGAGAGAGAGAGAGAGAGAGAGATGAACCAATGAAAGAACAGACTGGATGGAGAGAAGAGACATCGAGGAAAACGTGATAGGGAGGAAAGAGAGAAAGTGGAGAGGAGAGCAGCAGAGAGGAAAGGGGAGGAGAAGGACGGGAAAGAGAAGAGAGAAAAAGGAGAGGGGCAAAAGAAGGGAGTGAAGAGATATAAAGGAAAAAAAGAAGATAGGAGGAAGAGAAAATCAAAATGAGAGAATCCGGAGTATATAAGGAAGAAGGAGATAACAAGAAAGGAGGAGACGAGTAGAGAGAGGGAGGAAAGGAGAGAACTGAGGAGGAAAGAAGGGAGGAGGAACGCAGGAAGAGGGGAGGAGGAGGAGAGAAGGGAGAGGGAGAGAAAAGTGGGAGATGTCATCATTAGGGAAGGGGGCGGAGTCTTTCCACTTTAGAATCAATTGTGATCTGTCATGAACACGGCCTAAGGGAAGGGAAGAAGGGAGAAGGGGAGGAAGGGAGGGAGAGAGGGAGAAGGGGAGGAGGTGAGAGAGGGAGGGAGGAGGGAAGGAAGGGAGAGAGAGGGAAGAATGATGACGAAGGAATAGAAGGGTGGGAGGAAGAGGGAAGAATGATGAAGGAGGGAGACAAGTAGAGGGAGGGTGAGGGAGGAGGGAGACAAGTAGAGGGAGGGTGAGGGAGGAGGGAATGGAGAGAGACGCAGTAGAACGAGGAAGGAAGAAGGGAGACTCAGAGAAAGAAGAAGACAGCTGGTAGGGAAAAGAGACGGAAAAAGAAGAATAGCGACAGGGAAAGGAGATGGGGAAAAAAAGAGGGAAAAGGTGATAAAGAAAAAGAGAAAAAAGCAGAAAAGAAGGAGAGGTAAAGAAAATGAATGAAGAAAGAATAGTCAGGCAAGGAGGTGTGAAAGTGGAGCAGCTATTTTGGAAAGAGGAAACGGAAAAAAATATATATATATATATGCTAGACAGTGAAGAAATAGGGGAAAAATCATCACCGGAAGCATATGAGAAAGTATATACACAAATGACACAAGAAAAACAAAAGATGAAGCAAGAAATAACGAAAGAAAACACACAATGAAATATATACAAAGAGCACAAAGACAACAAAGACATGATGACATAATTAATGCAAGAAAACGAAGAAAGGGAGGTAGGAAGGGAAGCAGAACAAAAGAAAGGACGAGAAATATATATGGAGTAAAAACAGTGAAACAAAATGATTTAACTACTACAAACCAAGGACGAGTAATTTGTCAGTCTTGCTACCTCCAAAAACGACTGTAAAGTACTGTATTCTGCTTACGAGAGACATTTCGAACCTGAAGAGTTTGGTCTTGATACATCCTACATTAACCTTTCACTACAATGACCCTAAGTAACCTGAATAAAATCGTCTGGTAGTAGCTATTTCTAAAGGTCATCAAAGTGAAGAGGTTTACAAGAAACAGCGTATACTCCCCAACAAAATGAAAGCAATTACAATACAAGCTCAAGGAAGTATTATTAAATTGCTGCAATATGCAATTCCAGAGAGAATGACCGCTGCATGAAAAGCGTTTAAGAAGAAAGAGAATATATCCTCAGGGGAAACTAAAACAACTTGAAATCGCTCAGACAGCGCATACCTCCGCTTATGCCATTGCCATTAAAAAGGATCCGGATTTTGGATCCGAGGATATAGGATCCGGATCCGCCATCAACTTTAATCAATTGTTTCTTGGTCCATGGCCAATATTTCTACAAAATTTCATCAAAATTAATTGAAAATTTTTGGAGATATTGTGAAGGAAACTCTGGATCCGGATCCGCCCCAAAATCTAATCATTTATTCCTTGGCCCATGGCCCACCCTTCCACAAATTTTCATCAAAATCTATTCATAACTTTTTGAGTAATCCCGGATCAGGATCCGGATCTGACCCAAAATTTAATAAATTCTTTCTTGGTTTATGGCCCACCATTTCACAAAATTTCACTGAAATGCTGTATGAATTTTTGGAGATATTGTGCGGGATACTCCGGATTCGGATCCGAATCCGGCCCAAAATTCAATCATATCTTCCTTGGCCCAGCCTTCAGGAAAAAAAAAAAAAAATCATCAAAACCCGTTCATAACTTTCTGAGTAATCCTGCCAACAAACAAACAAACAAACACACCAACGCAGGGTAAAACCTAACCTCCTTGGTGAAGGTAATAATAATGGAACAACTCGACAAAGAATATGGGCAAAATAAACTCCAATATTCGCTTTATATGCAAGAGGCTGCAGGTGTGTACAACAATGAACGGGGAAGAGAAGAACCCCTTAAAGAAAAAAAAATAATGGAAGTCAAGGGTTACTAACATGAATTGCAATATAGTGTTCGAGAGCAAACAGGCTGCAAGGGGGTGCAATAAAAAGAAACAGATTACGAATGAGAGAATAAATATAGGTTAAAAAAAATAAAACAATAATTATTAAAGGTGAAAGACAACTAAAATGTTGCAAGAAGTCAAGGGGAAATACTATTACACCAAACTGCAACAGGAAAGCAACAGGCTGCAAGAGTGTACATTGCATGGGTCACGGGGTTCAGCAGGAGTGGTAGGTCGCGTGGCAGGCAGTGGGGAGGGGGGAGGGGTGGCAGTGGGAGAGGGGGGAGGGGAGGAAAAGAGGGGGAGGTAAGATGGAGAAGTGAGAAGGAAAAAGGGGAAGGGGGGAGAGAGCTAAGGAGACTGTGAAATGAGGAGAAAGACAATGGAGAAGGGAGATGAAGTAATGTGTGTGTGTGTGTGTGTGTGTGTGTGTGTGTGTGTGTGTGTGAGAGAGAGAGAGAGATACAATGCTATTATCTGACCCTAAGTCAACGCCAGTCACATCGCTCATATTCTGCAACGCACTCGCCCAGAGAGAGAGAGAGAAAGAGAGAGAGAGAGAGTCAACACCACTCTCTCCATTCCTCTCTCTCATTCTGTAACGTACTCGCTCATATAAAGCTCGCAATTTTGTCAACATTACTCATTTCCTTGCTTAAATTTTCACCACTCATTTTCCTACCTTATTTTTTTTTTTACCTGTATCGTTCTCCTTTCTTTGTTCCAAACATTTTTTTTCAACTTGACGTTATTCTTTTATTTCTTTTCCTATTCGCTTAAAGTTTGGTACATCTGTTCCTTGTGCGAATACTCTCAGAAACCCCCTTATTTTATTTATTTAGGTCTTTTAAAGTGAATAATTGGGCTAAAATCTACCCAGGATGACACAATTCTGGTATCCACAATGGCACAATTTTGGTATCCACAGTAACACAATTTTGGTATCCACAACGACAATTTTGGTATCCACAATGACAATTTTGGTATCCACAATGACAAACTTGGCATCCACAATGACACAATTTTGGTATCCACATTGGCAGAATTTTGGTATCCACCATGTCAGACTTGGTATCCACAATGGCACAATTTTGGCATCCACAATGACACAATTTGGTATCCACAATGACAATTTTGGTATCCACAATGACACAATTTTGGTATCCACAATGGCAGAATTTTGGTATCCACCATGTCAGACTTGGTATCCAGTGACAATTTTGGTATCCACAATGGCACAATTTTGGCATCCACAATGACACAATTTGGTATCCACAATGACAATTTTGGTATCCACAATGACACAATTTTGGTATCCTATGTTCCTTCCCGTGCGTTAAATAATCATTCATCATTTCAATTTCCACAAATGGATGTCAGTGTATTACAAGTGTGTGGAGACCATCTTGCATTCTCTTGAAAATGTTAACATCCTTTATCAAATTTATTTTTTTCCTAATACCAGTTCATTTTACTCCATTTTGGGGAAAAGTCTTGCTATGACGGGGTAATCTGAGGCTATATTTAACCCCTACACTTTAAAAAAGTCTCCCCTGGGGTAATTTTTTTTTTCGTCAGAAAGTTGCAACAAATATAAAGACATCTGACTGAGGTTAAAAGACCGTGTGTGTGTGTTTTTTTTTTAATTCATCTCTGTTACGTCGTCTATCATTCACCTTTATAATTCCGTATAAATCATCCTTTCTCTCTCCCTCTCTCTCTAAGTGGTACGCAAACACAGAAAAGAAAGTGTTCAATTTTGTCCCCCTATTAACTCATGTTAGGGAGCAGGTGAGAGAGAGAGAGAGAGAGAGAGAGAGAGAGAGAGAGAGAGAGAGAGAGAGAGAGAGAGAGAGAGAGAGAGAGAGAGAGAGAGAGAGGGGTGAATAAAGTCAAATTATCTACCATTTCTTAAGTAACGATACCACTAAACTGATTGGTCTTTTTAACTCCCCTTCAACCTGGCGAGGCAATTTTTAGTGTATTCTTGCTACCACCAGACGATTTTTTACGCGATTTTAGACTTAGATTTTTGGTGGAGGAGGTGAATTTTATCTTACCCCTTTTGCTAAAAAAAATCTCTCAATCTTAATAACGCCTTCTGAAATTTGCAAGAATCTCTCTCTCTCTCTCTCTCTCTCACACACACACACACACACACACACACACACACACACACACACACAAATGCATCATCGGACTGAATGGGTTAAACAGTATATAATTTCAAGGTAGTTAGGATTTAGTTAGGTTAGATTACCCGTTATTTACTGTAGATAATTTTTTCTGTTCGTTGAGGAAGCTCCCTAACACCTTCTCCTACGTGATTTGTTTTGCTCATTACACCTTACTGTCCTACTCTGTGTTATATAAATCCCTCAAATATCGCCATACTCTGCATAAATAACGTGCAAAAGGACACTGACCAGACACGTCCAAAAATAAATCGATAAGGAAAATATGCTACGGAGCTTCCTTACCCGACGAGAATACCGGCTTGGGAGAAGATGGCAAGGGAGGTGGCTTTAGCAGGAGAGGACTAAATTCGCTGGCTTGGGAGGGCATGGCAAGGAAGGTGGCTTTTACATGAGAAGACTAAATTTCTCCAAACTCAAATTATTATCCAGCTGGAGACTTGAACCCCTGACCGCAGGATTACAAGACACTTGCTCGCCTTCTCAGAGTTACTTTAAGAGGAAGGAAAATAAAAGGGAGACAATTTTCTACAGTGGCAACACGCCATTTCAACCTTCTCACTAACAGAGATTTTTAAATTGACAGAAATAAGGTGCTTCAGCTGAAACAATTAAAACATACAGTATATAGTTAAGGTGATGTCGTAAGCCCTGTTAAAGATAGCAAATTAAATCGAGATATGCACTACATTATACTGTACTGTACATAATGCATTACTCTTAAAGGACTGTAATCTATCAAGTTATATTAACAGATGGTAAGATCTTCCAAGAAACTGCAGGTATCTAAGAGACAGAGGTGCTTAAAGGTCAAGTCTTTAATAAATTATCTCTAGCCTGTCCTCGCAAGGTGTTTTCGTAACAGTACTCATCCTGAGGCCACTCCTTGTTTGCTCAACATTAACTCACTGCTCTACTCACACTGAATATTTCTTTATAGCTACCATCCGACGATTTACTCTTCCGAATGAAACTCTTAACCCCTTGATTCCGATGACTTATTTTACTGGTTAATTTTTGCTGCCTCAGAACGGTCGTATCCATCCTATGGGAGACATTTCGAACTTGAGTAGTTGCATTTGGCCTTCATAAACTCCTTCACTAACTGAGGGAAAAAAAAAAAAGTCCATAGCAAAAAAAAAAAAAAAAAAAAAAAAAAAAAAAAAAAATAGCTGGAATGAAAAGTAATCTAACTGAAAGGGTCGCAGAAAAAAAAAATGCAGACATGTTCAGCCTAAGGAATTACAAGAACAATTGCAGTTTATATCACAATCACCCTGTTAAAACTTATCATTAAAGTTACCACGGATCTTATCAGGTACTGGTGGTCAAGTCGTGTGCAGATGTATGGCTCCTTCCGCTGCGTTACGATGCCACTTGTAATATCGTAACTTTTAAGCAGATACGATATTGCAAGTCACATCAAACTATTTCAGGAGATCGTAAGACATTCTGAGTCCCCGCAGGCCATCGTAAATTATAAGGGGAATTGCAAGATAGGGTACTTTACTGTAAATTGACATAACTTATCGATATTTATGCTGCTAACTCTCTCTCTCTCTCTCTCAACTTCTCCCACTCCCCTCCCCTTTCACCTGCCGTCCCAATTTTCCTCTCCTCCCCCTTCCTCATCCCACTATTCCTGTTTCCTCCCCACCCCCCATATCTTTCTTTTCCTTTACACTCTTCCTTCACTCCCCTCCCCTCATTTCGCTTTCTCATCCTCGTTCCCTATCTCCCATCATCCCACTTCCTTCTTTCCCTCTCTTCCTTCCTCCCAAGAGGAGAATAGCCCGGTTGACCAACTCTAGACTGCCGAGACCTGCCCTGATCTACCATGACCTATTCTGACCTGCCTTGACCTATCGTGACCTGCCTTGACCTATCGTGACCTGCCCTGACCTACCGAGACCTACCCTGACCTATCGTGACCTGGAAGTGGGTTACCTTCAACGGTCTGGTCCCGGGCATACCTGTAAAGATAAGTACGAAGACGTTAGAGCTGTATACGTACATGAAAACAGCAAATTCTTACACACATATAAACACATTTTCACACAGCAACAACAACGTATAACCAGCACCCATGTTGTCAGTATCTGTATCTATCACCCTATCTGTCTATCTATTTTTATCGATATACCTACACAGACAAATACAACGGTGCATAAACACATACAAAACTACACTACATTCTGATATAAGCCTACCCACCTATATACACACACCGGTCTCAACATATACATCTATAATTATTCTCTATTACTCTCTGTTTTTCTCCCGAACACATTAATACACCAAAGCGTTTGAGGTTCCTGCTTAATTTCTTCGTGGACATCAGCAAAGAAATTTATAAGTTTCTTCTTAGTCACTTCAATACTTACACACGTATAATTTGACAAAACATGAGGAAGCAGAAATTCTATATTGTCATGTACACACACACACACACACACACACACACACACACACACACACACACACATACACACAAAATCAATACACAGACATGAACATGAAGGCCGAGGCACATACATATACATACTAATCCTCCATGCATACACGAACAGTGAGATGTACATACCGGCGCCTGGTAAGACATACACAGACAGTAGTGTGTGTGTGTGTGTGTGTGTGTGTGTGTGTGTGTGTGTGTGTGTGTGTGTGTGTGTGTGTGCTCTTGGATTCTTTTACATAATCGTCATTTTCTTTTGTTCGTCAGTATCTGTCTATCTGTCACACACGTAAATACACCCCCCCCTCTCTTTCTCTAGCACACACACACACACACACACACACACACACTCTCTCTCTCTCTCTCTAGCAAACACACACACATACACACAAATTAACGGCAAGGTACACATACAACACAAAGGACAGAGAGAGAGAGAGAGAGAGAGAGAGAGTAAATCCCACTCCAAAATAATCAATCCCTTTACCAACAGATTAATTCACAGGGTAATATATATATAACCTGATATGGTGATTCACTTTCAATATTAATTAATCTCTCAAAATGTAATCCTCCTTTAATCTTCTTCCTGGCCGGGTTCAATTAAACACAAAATATTAATAAATGATGATGATGATGATGATGGTTACAAATATGTGGGTGATGATGATGATGATTACATATATATGAGTGATGACGACGACGACGACGCTGATGATGATAATACTAATAATGATAATAATGATAATAATAATAATAATAATAATAATAATAATAATAATAATCACCATTACCATCCCCGAGAAGAAAACTGAAACCACAATAATAATAATAATAATAATAATAATAATAATAATTTAGCTGCACGACAGCGGCTGTGATTGGCTGACAGGGCACGTGACGTCACCAATCCTGCGTCCGATTCTGTGAGAGAGGGGAACTGATACATTTGTCCACGTATACCCACTGCGTTCGTGTCTATGGTGCGTAAGCGAATTAACTTCCCTAAAATATATCACTGCAACATTTTCAAACCACAAACTAAAACTATACATAAACAAACGCAGAAGTACAATCAATGTAATGCTGTACTTCGAAGAGCACATTCGGACAGAGCAACTTTAATTCCATCGAGAGTATTTCCATAATTTAAGCTTTTTAATGCAAATCTGCGAAGCTCAAACGCCCCACATTAACAATTAAGTCAAAGAACATCGCAAATAAAATCGCTACACGTAAAATCCATACCTACATCAGCGTGACATAATTTCTAAAGTCGTTAACATGGAAATTTTCACTGACTTTTTTCCCCTGCCCCCCTCCATTTGCACATTTCCCGCCTTACCTCATCACATATTCTATTTTTTCACATCTTTCCTCTACTTGTACTTTAGTCCTCTTTTCATCGTCCCATTTTCTCTCCATTCTTCATAATCTCTCTATGATCGCTTTTCCTCCCGCTTTTGATCACAATTTCCTTATCTTTCGACCATATCCACATTTTAAAAATTGTTTCGTTCATTTAATTTTTCATTTTTATTTCCCATTAGTTTTCATATCTTTAATTTTTTCCAATAATTTTTTCCAGCTTCCCAACAGCTTCAAGTTTATCTGCATTTTTTCATATTCCCCAATGATCCCTTTTCGTCATATTTCTCTCCATTATTCATCGTTATTCATCTTTCCCTCCACATTAACTCCTCATATTTTACGTTTTGCCCATATTTTCATCTTTCCTCCCCTTCTCTCTCTCTCTCTTACGTTTTCCTGCCAACTCACACTTCGTCGTCGTTTTTTCCGCCTCCGTCACTTGGCTGTTTTTTGTGACGCTGGGTTTTGTTTATTTTCTTTTCGGCAATTTCCAACAATATTCCTTTCTTATCACACTTCCTGCATTTTTTTTACATTTCATTTCCATTTCTTACCATTTCTCTCTCTCTCTCTCTCTCTCTCTCTCCCGTCACTTGGCTTTTTTTCTATCACCGTTTGAGACCGACTTCTGTTTATCTGATTATTTTCAGAGCAGGAACACAACACCAACTTAAATATGAGAGGCTTTCAAACACCATAATACCAAGTTTATCCACGATCAACACTAATAATAATACTAACAAAATCGAAATATCTATAGCAGATAATACCAGGGAAAAAGGAAATGACAGACTTGCGAAACTGAAGAAAAAATTACAAGCTCTAAAATAGGCACTAATTTAATTTCAATTTTTTAAATCTCCGAAGAAAAAAAATATTATCATCATTATAATAATCAAAATCATCATCATCATCAATCATCATCACCATTATAATCATCAAAATCATCATCAATCATCATCACCATTATAATCATTAAAATCATCATCATCAATCATCATCACCATTATAATCATCAAAATCATCATCATCATCACTATCTTGACCTTCTTCTCCTACATAACGATGAGAAAAAAATATATATATACGACTAGAGAGATCACCAAAAAAAAACTTTATTCTACTGTACTCCTTAAAAAAATATAAAAATCATGAGACCAGAGCGATGAAAAAAAAAAAAAAAAAAAAAACTTTCAAACACAAGGTGAAATTTTTTAGCATATTCATCTCCGGGAGCAAAATAAATCGCTTCCATACTATCGTTTGAGGCTTTTTATTGAGAGCCACGGTCGCAGCTGCCTAGTAATTGTGATAGCTTTTTGCACTTGAGAGAGAGAGAGACAGACAGACAGACAGACAGACAGATTCCCAGGTATGTTTTCCGATACGTAATATTAGAGGAGATTGGCATTTCATGTATTTTAAACTTTTATTTTTATTTTGAGGAGCTTCAGGTCATCATTTTTTGGTGGGAATATAAGCTGGGATGATGATGATGATGATACAAAAAATGATGAGGATGAGGGTCATGACAAAAAAATGATGATGATGATGAATGACAGAAAAAATGATGATGATGATGATGATGACAAAAAATGATGGTGATGAATATGATGATTAAACTCAAGTCTATGGATACAAAGTGTTAAAGTTCATTATGTTGAGAGAGAGAGAGAGAGAGAGGCTTACCCCCTATAATGGCACTCTGGCTATGAAAATCCGGAAGATACTAGTTAAATAGATTACAAGCAAACACTACAAAACTGCTCTCTCTCTCTCCGTCAATGCCAATCTACCTATCTATCTACTCGTTTTCGCAATCTAACTCTGAACCCTCCTCCACTCTATCCTGGTATCGCTTTCCATATCTGTGTGTGTGTGTGTGTGTGTGTGTGTGTGTGAAAGAGAGAGAGAGAGAGAGAGAGAGAGAGAGAGAGAGGTGAAATTGTGTATAAGAGCGCTTGCGTGTTTGTGCATTTTGTATTTAGCATACGATCGTGTATGTGTGCAACTGTGACTGTTGCATGGATTGTGTGTGTGTGTGTGTGTGTGTGTGTCAGTGTGTGTGGGCGTGTGTGTGGGCGTGTGTGTGTGTGTGTGAGTGTGTGTGTGTTTACCGTGTGTTGTGTGGTGGCGTTTGTCGAGGTTGTGTGTGTTTGTCCCCTCGTGTGTGTCTCTGAGGCTGGCTGTTTGCTCTCTCTCTCTCTCTCTCTCTCTCTCTCTCTCTCTCTCTCTCTCTAAACCTCAGACATGTCTCTTATCCTTCATTTTACTGAGAGAGAGAGAGAGAGAGAGAGAGAGAGAGAGAGAGAGAGAGAGAGAACGTAAATACATGTATGTATGCATGTATGAATGAGCAAAAGTGAATTTGGAATGCCTATATATACTCTCATTTTATATACAAAGACTTCGTTTGTCAATGTTATATCTGCGTCTACGTGCAGGCAAAAGTATACATGTATTTTGTATGTGCAAGTGGCCTGTCCATATGTACGTGATTTTTTAGCGTGAAACTGAACACGCTGAGCCTATTCGTACGTGAAGAATAATTTTATAAACTTCATTTGAGTACACGTACATGCACGTGGATATGTGTTGTTTATGTGCTTTTGAGTGGTCACGTGTTGGAGTGTGTAAAGGAATGCTCGTAAGTCTGTTTCTCGATACCCAGCCCGCCGTCTACAAATTTCTGTCGTCTTTCTATATACTGCTGTTTTTATCTCTGTGTATCAGATTCGTGCATCCATTCATCCATCTACCGACGCTTCATTACATCCACCAGGCATTTTTTCTAACCACAAAAAAGCAATTACTCTAACAATCTAGCTTAGAATGTATCATAATTTCTGTAAATCTGTATATGTAAACCAATATCTCATTTGAATATTTGAGCTATTTACATGCTATTCTTTACCTTATTACAGTTTACATTAATCCCTATCAATCATTCCGTCAATCAAGCCATAAATTACAGTACATTTCTAGCATATAATTCACCTTTTTCAAATTATATATTGCCACTATTTATCATGAAATCAAATATCTGTCTATCCATCAATCCATATTTTATTTCCTTCTATCATTCTACCCTCCGGCCTCTTCCCCTTCCTCCTCCCCTCAAGTCCTACCTCTCTCTCTCTCTCTCTCTCTCTCTCTCTCTCTCTCTCTCTCTCTCTCTCTCTCTCTCATTTTCCCTCCGTTCACTACCCTCCACTTCATTATTCCCTATCCTTACCCTGTCTCCCTCACTTTTCCCTTTCGCCTTTTCCTTGTTTTCCTCCTTTACTCTTCACACACACTCCCCTCCTCACCCTCACCCTCTCTCCTCTTCACTCACTCGTCCCCCCCCCTCTCTCTATTTTTCTTTCTCCATTTCCCTACTCTCTCTCTCCTCTTCACACTCCTCCTTCCCCACTTCTCCCCTCACTTCCCCTCGGCTACACGACTCTCCTCAATATTTCAATACTCAAACACTTCCCTTAGGCCTCAAAAGGTTAGGCCTAGACTGGATTTGCATGGGGGAGGGAGGGGAAAGGCAGGGAAAAGGGAGTGAGATGGAAAAGGGCTGGGTGAAAGAGGGAGGGGAGAGGGGAGTGGAGGGATGAGAGGGAGGGAATGGGAGGCAAGAGGTGGAAGGGAAATGTTGGCTGAGATGGAGGGAATGGGGGAGGGAAAAGAAAAGGAGGAGAGGTGTTTGGTGGAAGATGAAGGGATGGAAGAGGGAGAGGGGCGAGATGTGAAAGGTTTGGTGAAAGAGGAACAGGGAAGGGAAGGGATGTAAGGGGGTTTTGGATGAAATATGGAAGGGAAGCGTGTGGGGGATATAAGGGAGGGGTTGAGTGTAAAAGAAACAGGGAAGGAATGGGGAAAGAAGAAGAAGACGGAAAGAAGACAGCAGGATGAAGGAAAAAAAAGGAAAATAAGAAAGAAAAAGCCCGGAAGGGAGAAATAAGGCAGGCAAAACAAGAAAATGAGAAAAATTAAAAGGTGAGAACAAGGAGATAATGGAGTGAAAAGAATGATGATAAAGATGAAGGGAAGAAAAGAGACGGATGGCGAATGGGAAAGGCAAGGGAAGGGAAAAGACGGGAAGGGATAGGAAGGCATGGCAAGGCAAGGGGAGAAGAGGGGAGGGGAGGCAAGAAAGGCGAGGGGGATCCAGATGCTTGAGGGTATAAGATGTAAAGTAAATATCAGGAATTTGAATAATGAATGCTTGGGGAAAAATTAGGGGAGAAGACGAGAGAGAGAGAGAGAGAGAGAGAGAGAGAGAGAGAGAGAGAGAGAGAGAGAGAATTAATAAAACTAGCCAGGTTACATGTGAAAAAAGAAGGGGCAGAAAATGGTGAAAACGTAAATGTAGGTATTTAGAGAGAGAGAGAGAGAGAGAGAGAGAGGCGGCTTAAAAAACAACCAATTTCCTGTCAAAACCCAGGGGCACAATCCTCTCTCAAAACTTTGTAAAAAAAAAAAAAAAACAGCCTTTCCATTTCCCCAAACAAATAAAAAAAAACATTAATAAAAAAACACATGTACACCCAGGCAAAAACATAAAACACACACACCACACACACACACAAAACAGGAAGGCCAAAAGATTAACATTAAATACAAATACACAAATACACAAAATACACAAAACATAAACACTAAAAAACAACAACAAAAGAAATACACATAAGAACGCCATGGGGTAATTAAAAATCAAACATTAAATCCCACATATTCACATTAATCACTTGCGTCAAAACACAGGCATATATCAACACACACACACACACACACACACACACACACACACACACACACACACACACACACACATTAAAATCAATATCAGTAACACCTTCAGCCTGTGGACGCCTTTCATTTAATTCAAACTGTCAAATGATTCTACTCCACTTACGACAGATGACACAAGGAAGAGAGGATCAGAAAAATTTCACCAATAACAGAAATCCACAACATAAGCAAGGAAAAACTCAATGAAAATAAAAGGAAAATATATACAATCTTTAACCTATTTATGACGAAAGAAAGGGTGGAGAAAAAAAGAAAGAAAAAAGTAATTATCCTTTCCCTAATCACCACAATCAAAAAGTATAGATTATATAAATAGTGACAAATAAAAATGACTAAAAATAATAATTGTCACCCAAACCCTACTTCCCCTTCCCCCTAAAAAAAAGAGAGGGTGTGTAAAATTTTCAAATAAAAACAAAAGAGGAACGACTTTCTCCGTGCCGGCTATTGTCAGTGTCGGGTGGCGTGTTTGTTTGTGTGTGGGTGAATTGTTTGTTTGTGTGTGCGTGTGGGGTCCGGGGCACAAGCAACAACAACGAGAAGTACACAATGCACGGGGCTATGCAGGGTGGTTAGGGGTTACCGCTTGTTTGGAGGGGGAAGGAGAGGGAGACTGGGAGAGGAGAGCAGAGGGGGCTTGGGAGGAGAGAAGAGGGGAGGAGAGGGGGCTTGGGAGGTGAGGAGAGGGAGACTGGGAAAGGGGAGCAGAGGGGGCTTGGGAGGAGGGAAGAGAGGAGGAGAGGGGAGCAGAGGGGGATTGGCATGAGTGAAGAGGGGAGAAGGAGAGGGATATTGGAAATCCAGAAAGGGGTAAAGGATAGGGAGATTGGGAGGAGAGAGAGGGGAGGAGAGGGATACATGGAGGGGAAGAAGAGAGAAGAGGGAGACCTGGGAGAAGGTAAGAGAGGAGACTTGGGAGGATGGAGAAGGGGAGAAAGAGAGGGATACTGGGAGGCTGGAAAGAGGAGATGGAGAGGAAGAATGGGAGGAGGAGAAGAGGAGAGTGATGCTGTGAGGGGGAGAAGGGATAAGTAGAGGGAGACTGGCAGGGGGAGATGACAGAACCGGGAGATTGGAAGGAGGGAAGAGGAGGAGCAGGAGAAGGAGTAGGAGAAGGAGGCAGGAAACTGAGAGGAGAAACGAGGAAGGACAAGAGCAGTGAAGTAAGAAGTGAGACGAGGAAAACCGAAGAGAGGAAAGAAAACTAAGAGGGACAGAAAGGGGAAAAACGGCAAAAGGAGAAAGAGGACGAGGACTGACAGGAGGAGGAAGAAGAGGGCGACTGAGATGAGGAGAATTCAGGAAGACTCAAAGAGGGAGAAAAAAAGGGGGACAGTTAAAAGAATGAGAAAGTGAGAGAAAGGAAGAGGTGCAAGGAGTGAATGGAAGGAGAGTGAGACGAGGAGAATAGGGGGGAGTTTGAAAGTGAGAAAAGTGGGAGGTGATGTGAATGAAGAGCAAGACGCAAGTAGCAGGAGAAGGAAAACAAAACAGTCATTAAAGAAGACAGTAAGAGGAGGAAGACAGGGAACAAGAAGAAAGATAAGGAATGGAAATTGGCAGAATGCACATGCAAAAGGCAAGGAGAATGGATAGCAAAGGAGAAGCAAAAAGAGACAAATGCGGGAAGAAATAACATGAAAGAAAAAACGGGGATAAAAAAAGCGAGAAAGAAAACTACTCAAAGACAACAAGCAACCAGTCAATACTACAGAATAAATATGAAGAAAAACAAAAGTAAAAATCTGAAGTAGGAAAATTAAAAGAAAAATAATGATGATGATATTTCGACCAATTTTAAAAGTAACAAACCATGAATGTAAAAGTGCAGACCCGACTAAAACATACAAAACAGAAAACCCTAAAAAAAAAACACACAAACAGAAAAAAATATATACCGTATGTACAGAAAGATGGAAGTGTCAGCAACAAAACTAGAGAGAGAGAGAGAGAGAGAGAGAGAGAGACTGTGTGTGTGTGTGTGTGTGTGTGTGTGTGTGTGTGTGTGTGTGTGTGTGTGTGTGTAAAAAAAATTCCCCTTGCCCCTCTCCAACCCAGAAAACAATACCCACCTCGAGCCTAAGCCGAGCACAGGGGCTGGAGTGTACAGAGAAAAGTCATATTTTTTTTCTTACATTCTCCTATTTTTATAACTTCTCTTTATCTCCCTGTCCCTCAACCTATGTATGTATGTATCTACCTATGCTGATGAATGTATGTACGTGTGTGTGTGTGTGTGTGTGTGTGTGTGTGTGTGTGTGTGTGTGTGTGTGTGTGTGTGTGTGTGTGTGTGTGTGTGTGTGTAGTCACTTCTTTATAGTTTTCCTTCTCTTCCTGTCTCTCAACCTATGTACGTATGCATCTATCTATATCGATGTATGTGTGTATATATGCATGCATGTATGTATGGATGGATGGATGGATGTACATACGTATTTATAGGCATATGTATGCATCTATGTATGAGACTTTTTTTCTTCCCATTCTCTCTCTCTCTCTCTCCCTTTAATAACAAATAACTTTTCTGTTCAATTCCTAGAGGCATAAGTCAACTGAATATACCAGGTAAGGAGCATGCAGGAGTGGTAAAACATTCGGAATACCGTATGAGGCAGACACTGGGAGGCTTTAGGTGTGTGTGTGTGTGTGTGTGTGTGTGTGTGTGTGTGTGTGTGTGTGTGTGTGTGTGTGTGTGTGTGTGTGTGTGTGTGTGTGTGTGTGTGTGTGTGTGTGTGTGTGTGTGTGTGTGAATCAGGCTGTATGAGCAACCCGTGGGAAAGCATGTATTAATATGTGCAAGTGAGAAGGGGTGAGGGTGAAAGCTTTGATGTACACGCTGGGTTGCAACAGGGACACATTACACCTCCTAGACTATTCATTATGTTCTGTGTTTATGAGAGGGTTGGTGAAGGAGGAAGATGTCTGGGTGTTCGTAAGCCGGGCAAATTTTAAGTCCATGAATCCCGTGAATATAACTTTAATCCATTTTTGCGAACAAATTTATTACATTTAAGGAAGACTACTATTGTGAAAGGGTAAACGAGGGTGACATAGAACCCCTTTAGTTTGAAAAGTCTGTCATTAGGGAACTAAAACCGTAAGTAGAGAGCAAGAATAAAATAAATCAACGGACTGAAAGGGTTAAGGGATGCAGGGAGAAGAGGAGACTGGGATGTGAATCAGCTGAATGGGTCATAGATTCAGAACATCACATTCAGCAGTTGCTCTCTGAATTTGGAAGAGTTTGTGAATGAAGGAAACTTGGAATGATGTGAGAAAAGGCAACATGAAGATGACGGAGAGAGGACATCGATGTGAAAGTAAATCTCAATGGCGGAGTTTTACGATTAATTAAATAGCTGAGATACTGAGATGGGTACGACAGCAGATGGAACTCAAGTGACCTGAAATAAGTCATAGAACAGCACAAGTGGTAGAAGTATCAGGGACGCCGAGAAGAACGTGTGGCAGGAAGGATCAGGACGGCTCACCCGATGATGAGTATGTATGAAAGCACTGTGATACCAACTGTGATGTATGGATGCGAGGCGTGGACCCTTCATGCTAGGGATCGGAAAAGGGTGGAAGTACCAGAAGCGCTTAAGTTTATCACGTGATGGCTTGACGGTGAGAAACGAGGCAGCAAGCGAGAGGTGTGGATGCAGACATAATAAGATGCAACGAACAGAGCACAGTGCGTGAGAGACGGGTGGTAAGAGATTGATGATACACGGCAAAAATATAGAAGCGCCTGGGGTACACCGCCATTTCCAACCAATTCTGCTGTATGAGGGGTGGCAGACTGAATGTAGATAAATAATGGTGTTTTCTCTTGCTTTCCGGCACCAACCCGGTGGGACGACTAATATGGAGCAAGAAAATAATAATAATAATAATAATAACAACAATACTTTGCTATGACAGAAATTTATATTTCGTCATTTCTGTAAAAGGGATATTTCCATGTCTTAAAAAATTGTGAAATTTGACTATCTTTCCATTAGTATGAGCTGGGATCTTCAGCATCTCTCTCTCTCTCTCTCTAACAGCAGTAATAATAAGGATTAGGTACTTAGAGAGAGAGAGAGAGAGAGAGAGAGAGAGAGAGAGACTGATATTTTGATGGATGAACGATTAAGAAAAAATAAGGTTAAGAAAAAAATATGTACAGTAAAAACGAATACAGCGAAGTGAACGGACACAAAAGAACACAAAATCGAAGCAAATCCAGACACAGACTTAGGGTTACGAGTGAGAGAGAGAGAGAGAGAGAGAGAGAGAGAATGTAACTATTTATGTATGTTGTGTATGATCCTGCGCTAGGGGAGAGGTGTGCGTATGTGCGTGCGTGCGTCCATCTGTCCGTCCGTGTGTGTGTGTGTGTGTGTGTGTGTGTGTGTGTGTGTGTGTGTGTGTGGAGGGCAGGAAATAGCATCATTATTGTCAGGAAGTGTGTTGGCTGCCTCACTCACTACATCCACACTTCTAACATTTGGAGGCTACTCTCTCTCTCTCTCTCTCTCTCTCTCTCTCTCTCTCTCTCTCTCACACACACACACACACACACACACACACACACACACACACACAACCACCTCCCAAACCCCCTTTCTATCCACACCTTACCTACTTACTACCTACGAAGCCCATTTTCTTTCATCTTTTCAGTCTTTTTCAACTACGCATACTGTGTTTCCATCTCCCCTCCCCCTGAGTATAGATATATTGAAGCTGGTAGTGGAAGTGGTGGTGGTAGATAGTGGTTGTAGTGGTGGTATAGTGGTGGTGGTTCTGCCAATTCGCTACGGTCGTTAATTTGGACATAAATCTTGGCCATTACGGTGATAATTGTTGTTGGTTGTTTGGTAAAAATATCCGTGAATGGGTGCGGTCGGAATTGTGGTTGCTGTTGTGGTAGTAGGTGTGGTTGTTAGGACGGTGGTAGTAGTGGTTGTTGCTGTGGAAGATGTGACGATGGCTGTGGTTTGGATGGTGGTAGTTGTAGTAGCTGTTGTTAAGATGGTGGTGGTTGTGGTAGCTGTTATGATGATGGTAGCTGACTTTGTTATTGTGGTGGTGGTAGCTTGGTTGTTAAGTTGGTGTTGGTAGTGGTGAAAGGTTGGGTTGTTATGGTGGTAGGTGTGGTTATAATGCTGTTGTGGTGGTGGTGGTGGTAGCTTGGTTGTTAAGTTGGTGTTGGTAGTGGTGAAAGGTTGGGTTGTTATGGTGGTAGGTGTGGTTATGATGCTGTTGTGGTGGTAGGTGTGGTTATGATGTTGTTGTGGTGGTAGGTGTGGTTATGATGTTGTTGTGGTGGTAGGTGTGGTTATGATGTTGTTATGGTGGTATGTGTGGTTATGATGCTGTTATGGTGGTAGGTGTGGTTATGATGTTGTTATGGTGGTAGGTGTGGTTATGATGTTGTTATGGTGGTAGGTGTGGTTATGATGTTGTTATGGTGGTAGATGTGGTTATGATGTTGTTATGGTGGTAGGTGTGGTTATGATGCTGTTATGGTGGTAGGTGTGGTTATGATGTTGTTATGGTGGTAGGTGTGGTTATGATGTTATGGTGGTAGCCTGGCGATGGTATGGTGATGGTGGTCTCTTTCTTGATAAATGATTGTTTGTTGTTGTCGTTGTTGTTGTTGTTGTAGTGGTAGTTGTAGTTTTGGCTGTTGTGATGACTGTTACAGTGTTGGAGTACATGGTTGTTACTGCTGTGGTAGTGGTAGTTGTAGGCCGTGGCTGTGATGTAAATAGGGTGATCATGGTAGTGGTAATGGTGTTAGTGGTAGATTATGGTGCTGGTGTCGATCAAGAAAGAAATGGTATGGCTAGAATAATTATGGTAATGGTGATGAAGGTGGCATGTGTTCGAAATGGCAGTGGCGGTGATGCTGGTGGAAATAATGGTAGTGGTCACAGGAATGGTGGTAGTGATGGTAGCTGTGGTGATGGTGGTGAAGCTGGTGGTAAGTGGTATAGGCAATGATTGGTGTAACAGTAACAGAAGTAACTGTAGTGGTGATGGTGAACTGTTGTAGTAAAGGTGGAAGTTATAATGGTCGTGGTGATGATGGTGATAAGAGTGGTGGTGATGTTGATAATAATAGTGGAGATGATGGTGATAGTGACAGTGGTGATGATAACGATGGCAGTAACAATGGTAGTAATGGCAGTGTTAGTGGCTGTAGTGGCTGTAGTGGTGGTGGTGCTGGAAATGGTGATGACAACGGTAGTGGCAACGGTTGAGGTGACAGGGGCTATGGTAGTGGCGTTGCTCGTGACAGTGATAAGGGTAGTGGTAGCAATACTGATAGAGGTGGTCATGGTACTAGTGGTAGTGGTAATGACGGTGGTGGTAATAGTGGTAGTGGTAATAAGTGATAAAGGTAACGACAGGAATACTAGTAACAATAATGGTAAGAGTAATGCTGAAAATAATGGTAGTGGGAAATGGTGGCAGTGGTAGTAATAGTAGTAGTGGTGATGATGGTAGTGTAAGCAATAGTGGCAGTAGTGGTAATGGTGTTAGCATGGTAGTGGTGATTGTAGTATTGGTGGTGATGGTGTTAGTGTGGCAGTGGTGATAACAGCAGTGGTGGTGATGGTGTCAGTGTGGTAGTGTTGATAGTGGTAGTGGTGGTGTTCGTGGTAGTGGTAATGTAGTGGGTGATCAGAGGAATGTGTTATCCCGCTTGTTCATGCAAAACTAACGTGCACTTAGATGTGTGTGTGTGTGTGTGTGTGTGTGTGTGTGTGTGTGTGTGTGTGTGTGTGTGTGTGTGTGTGTGTGTGTGTGTGTGTGTGTGTGTGTGTGTGTGTGCTGCCTTATGCTCTTGTACATGTATAAAGGGTGCTGGAATGTGTGTGTGTGTGTGTGTGTGTGTGTGTGTGTGTGTGTGTGTGTGTGTGTGTGTGTGTGTGTGTGTTATTATCTCCGCCATGGAGGTTATGTTTTTGCCGGCGTTGGTTTGTTTGTCTGCTTGTTTGTTTGTCTGTCTGTTAGCAGGATTAGTTAAATAGTTATGGACGGATTTTGATGAAATTTTATGGAAGGGTGGGCCATGGGCCAAGGATAAAATGATTAAATATTGGAGTGGATCCGAATTCGGATCCGGAGTATCCCACACAATATCTCCAAAAGTTCTCAATGAATTTCAATGAAATTTTGCGAAGGGTTTGCCATGGACCAAGAAAGTAGTGATTAAATTTGGGGGCGGATCCGGATCCAGATCCTTTTTAATGGCATTGGTGGAGGTATGCGCTCTCACAGTGCCTTCTAGTTTTCAGTCCTTTTTTCCTTTTCTCCCCTCCAATGTTTACACCTTTGCCTCACCATTTCCCCATCCATTCTTTCTTTCTCTCTCTCTCTCTCTCTCTCTCTCTTTGCTTGCTTTTACTCCTTTGGCTCCTTCCAATCTTGCCTCTCCTTTATGACTTTATTTCCACCCTTTCTAAAACCATCTTTCATGTCTCTCTCTCTCTATTTCCACCCTCTCTATAAACATCTTTCATGTATCTCCCTCTCTCTCTTATTGTCTCTCTCTCTCTCTCTCTCTCCTTCCCTGCTTCTAGTACTTCTTTGGCTCCTTCCCATCTTACCTCTCCTCTATGACTTCATTTCCACCCTCTCTAAAAACATCTGTCATATATCTCTCCCTACCATTCCACCTTCTCTCTCTCTCTCTCTCTCCGGAAGGAATAAATACGAGTGTCAGCAGTCTATTCCTCCACCCTTACACACACACACACACACACACACACACACACACACACACACACACACACTCCTCGCCTCACTGACTTCAACCCGAGGAGCAAAGTAGACAGGGGTGTGGGAAGAATTTGAGGAGGGTGGAGGAGAAGAGGATTTGAGCAGAGGAGAGGACTGGGAAGTGTGTGTGTGTGTGTGTGTGTGTGTGTGTGTGTGTGTGTGTGTGTGTGTGTGTGTGTGTGTGTGTGTGTGTGTGTGTGAAAAATAAGCGTGAGAAAACACGATGGGAGAAAGTGGTGCGACGAAGTAAAACATAACGAAAGAGAAGGTTTTGTACGGAGAACGCAGGGAACGAAGAGTGTAAGAGAATCATGAGAAAATAAAGAGAGAAATGTAAACACAGAAACGAGGGCATATCAGAGGACCAAAAAGGGAGAAAATGGCCATAAAAACTTTTGAAAACGATAATATATGTAAAGAAAGTCAGGAAACACATTGGCAACACGCAATAATACAAAACTACATGAAAAATATAAAGTAAAATGAGTAAAAAATAATAACAGCTTCTCATATTCCCTTCAATCATGTCCATGTGATGTGTATAAGAAACAGAAATATATATAACCAACTGCAGGTGTGTAACAGATGAGACATACCTGGTTATACTGGCATATTGCAAACTATGGCTATTCAACAAGCAACGGCTACGGCATATACTCGTTTAAGACTGCAAGTATATGTAAAACTACAGGGATAATAAACGGCAGAGATACCGTATATGTTTAATACTTTTCACTAAGTATAAACGGAGATGAGTGTGCTGTATATAGGGAACTGTGAGAATATAACAAATTAGAGGCACATAAACATCAGCCATATAACATACCGTACTGCAGGTAAGTAATAAACAATACATAAACTGCAGGTACAATTATAAAACACACTGCGGATGACATACAGCAAGCATTAAAAAAAAAGAAAAATCTGTGGATCTCTTAACAAAGGATATAACACAGTGAGTACACACCAAACAACAGGCAGGTAACATACAGCATATACATAACAAATAACAGTCATAGCAAGCCAACCACAGCGAAATCCCCGCCCATCCCAACATCCCTCCCCCCCCCACCCCTCAGCCATGTCATTCTCTTCCCCCTCCCTCCGCCCCCCACCCCCCCCGTTATGCCCACCCCGTTCCCTCCCTCACCCCCGCCCTATGACACCCCACTGCCTCATCTATTAACCACGTCACACTTGCCCACAGCTTGTTCTAGGCTTTAAGTGCTTGTCAGTTCGATGTGGGGGGTTTGGGGAGGTGGAACAGTGGATTAGGTCAGAGAATGTGGGGGAGGTGTGTGTGTGTGTGTGTGTGTGTGTGTGTGTGTGTGTGTGTGTGTGTGTGTGTGTGTGTGTGTGTGTGTGTGTGTGTGTGTTTACATTGCTGTTTTTGCTTAGTTTTAGTACACAGGATTTGGACAAAGGTCGCGTTCCCTATCTCCATACCTACTTTAATCGAGAGACAGAGAGAGAGAGAGAGAGAGAGAGAGAGAGAGAGAGAGAGAGAGAGAGAGAGAGAGAGAGAGTGAATAAAAAGAGCATGACGTGAGAGTGAGAGTGGGGGGGAATGGGGGAAAGAGTGAGAACTTTGGCCGAAAGTGGTGTGGAATGGAAAGAAATCCCAACGTCAAAATGATGAATGTCTGCCGGTGTGTGTGTGTGTGTGTGTGTGTGTGTGTGTGTGTGTGTGTGTGTGTGTGTGTGTGTGTGTTTCAAGCGTGTCTCAAGTAAACTGTAAGAAGTAATATATCAATGTGCGAAACCCTGACTTCTTATGTGAAGGATTGAGAGAGAGAGAGAGAGAGAGAGAGAGAGAGAGAGAGAGAGAGAGAGAGAGAGAGAGAGAGAGCTTCTTTACCTCTGCCAACGAAGCTGGAGGAGGTTATGTATTCATTTAAGTTTGTCTGTCTGTTTGTCCGACGATATCTCCAAAACTTCTCTATGAATTTCAATGAAATTTTGTGGAAGGGTGGATCATGGGCCTAGGAGGAGGTGATTAAAGTTTGGGGAGAAGCCTGATCCATACTCGGAGTATCCCGCAGTTTCTGAATTTCATTGAAATTTTGTGGAAGGGTTGACCACGGGCCAATAAAGAACTAATTAAATTGTAGGGTGGATTCGGATCCGGAAACATTTTAATGGCAATGGCATTGGCGGAGGTATGCGCTCCCTGGGTGCTATCTGGTTCCATTTATTTTAGATCTTTAGTCGACTATTTTAGACTCCTGAAAGATGCTCCCATTTCATTTCTTTTCATTATTCACATCCACCTCCTTCATTTCTCACTCCTTTACCACCCTGCTATCTTTGTTTTAATCTTTCTCCTTACTCCTCCAGTTACTCCTCCTATTCATATTCCTCCTTCTGTCTCTCTTTTTCCACGTTCTACTTCCCTTTATCAACATTTTCACTAATTTCACAACTAACTCTCCTCCATCACCATTTTCACATCCCGGTTCCTCTAATTATCATTTTCTCTTTCTTCTCTCCTTTATTCTCTCATTTCCACATCGTTGACTCTTATCTTCTTCCTTCCTCCCTTCCTCTTCTTTCGCATTCCCTCCTCCATCATCTTCCCATCTCTCTCAAAACGCAGTATCCTTCATCCATTTGTCTCCTTTTTCGGTTATCATGTCTTCTCTTTTTATTCCCTCTCACTCCCGTCACCTCGACCCTCCCCCCCCCCTCTCTCTCTTACATAGCTTCTTCAATACGCTCCCTCCCTCCTCTCTCCCCTCTTCCTTGTAAATCCTCCATTACTTCCTCCCTCCCTTCCTTCAATACCTCCATTTCTCTACTCTCTTTTCCCTTCGCCTCTCTGTAATGCAATCCTCTCTACCAACCCTAAATCCTATTCCTTAATTCCTCTTCCTACGTCCTCTGCTTCTTCCCTATCGTCTCCATTTCTCCTTCATCTCCATTCTCATACTTTCTCTTTCTTTTTCAAACCCTAACTCTTATACATTCTTCCTTTAGCCAATTCCCTTCTCTTACGTATTCATTCATTTTCCTACTCCCCCTTTCCTATTCCCATCTCCTGTTTCCTTTTTCTTACCCCATTCTCCTGCTTTGTCTTTCATTTTCTTTCTTCCCTTTCACTCAATCTCCCTTTCCTTCCACCCTCGTTCATTCACCCATTTCTCACCTTTATCCCCTCTCCCACAGCCCCTATCCAAGGAACTATCCTCTCTCTCTCTCTCTCTCTCTCTCTCTCTCTCACGTCTCTTCCGTCTTTCCCCTCTTTCTCCCTTTCCCCACACTCCTCTTCACCCCTCACCCTCGGCCCACAAATCCCACTCCGTTTCCGACCTCCTGCTTTCAACCTCGGCTCCTCCCTTTCTCCCAGCCCTCATCCCTCACCCATACATCTCCCTTCCCTCATCCCTCACCCATATATCTCCCTTCCCTTATCCCTCACCCATTTATCTCACTTCCCTCCCCACCTCCTTCTCTTCTTTTTCCAAATTTTACCTCTCACAATCCCTGAAATTTTCTCTTCCATAACTCTCACCCACTTGATCTGTACTCCAGTTTCTTGCCTACTCCCTCCTCTCACCTCTCATCTCATACCCATTCATCTGTCTGTCTGTCTGTCTGTCTGTCTGTCTGTCTCTCTCTCTCTCCTTCCACTCCCATTCAATTACTCTCCCACCTTTCCTTTCACCCCTCCTTCTTCCACCCCCTCCAGAACCCCTCAACTCTCCTCTCTTTTACTACTCACTTCGAAATCCCACATCCCATCCGTCTATCCTTTCAACTCTCTCCCCTCTTAACTCTCACCCTTGACTCACACTTCCACCCTTTCTCTTCACCTTCACAGTTTCTCCCTCACATTTCACCCATCATCATCATCATGCTTCACTTCCATCCCCACTTCAACTCCTTACTCTTCTACCTCCTATCCCCTCCATCCATACAGATTCTCCCCTACGTCACCTTTCACCTCTCAACCTCACCTCCCACCAACTCTCCACCCAACTCTTTAAGCTCCCCGTCCTCACCTTTCACATCTCTCCCTTTACAACCCAAATATTTGCTATCCCACCTTCACCCACCCCTTCTCTCCATCCATCCCCTTCCGTATATTTACCTCCCTCATCTAACGCCTCTCACCCACACCTCCCACTCCTCTCCCCACTTCCAAACTCTTCCCTCTCCCTCTTCCCATACCTTTCACCCCTGCCTCCCTCACTTCCTCTCCCCTCCCACATCCCTGTACTTAGGTCTGAATTCTTGTCGGTTTAGGAAGCTCCCTAACACCTTCTCCTAGGCGATTTATTTTGCTTATTACATTTTATTGTCCTAGCGTGAAATATAAAGTTTTCTGATGTCACCATACTCCGCGTAAATAAAACATACACAAGGATATTAACCAGCCAAATCCAATAATGAATCGCTAAGGAAGAGGTGCCAGGGAGCTTTCTTACCCGACAAGAATACAGATCCTTGTCTGAATAAAAGAGTCTGACGGTAACAAGAATAAAATCGAAAACACATAATTTGACTAAAGAGTTTAAAATTTCCCTTCCCTTCCCCCTCTACCCTAACTTCTCCTCCCTCTCCCTCCTCGTCTCCTCCCTTCTCTCACCTTTCACCCGCCTCCCCCTATACTTCCGGTACCGCATCCTCGTCTAACAACAAACAAACTCCCCCAAACGAGACACCGATGAATGAGTGATGAGAGAGGCTGTGTCGGAATTGTGTATGGACGGGCGAAAAAGGGCGAATGTTACTGATTGACGAAAAAGCCTGGCGTGTTGCAATGTATAAATGAGTGGATGGTGGTTGCACTGATAGGTAGGTGGGTAGATGAGAGAGAAAGGATCGGTGAGAGAGGGAGGGAAAGAAGTAGACGGTAGCATAAAGAGGAAAAACAATAATTAAGGATACACAAACGGAAGGAGGGTATGCGTGTGAAAAAAGAAAGGATGAACAGAGGGAACGATGGATGGATAGTAGTTGGATGGCTGGATGGATGGATGGAAGGGAGGAAGGGAAGGTGGCTCTGAAAGGTAGGATGGAAGGATGGACGAGAAGAAAAGTTTTGAGGAAGGGTTGATGAATGAGTGAATGTAAACGTATATATGGGTGAGTGCATAGGTGGGATAGTGAGTAAGGAAAAGGATGAGTGAGTGGGTAGTTGGACTGGTGAGTCAGTGAGTGAAAGAGAAATGGATAGGTGAGTGAGTGAAAAATATAGATAAGTGAGTGAAAGAAAAATGGATAGGTGGGTGAGTAAGAGAGAATTGAATAAGTGAGAGTGAAGCGGAAATGGATGGGTGAGTGAGTGAAGGCGAAATGGATAAGTGCGTGAGTGATGGATAGGTGGCTGCGAGAAAAAGAAGGAATGGGAACTTGGAGGTTACGGTAAATAAGCTATGTGGCTGAATAAAAAGGAAAGGGCTGGATGGATGGGAAGAAGGTAACTAGGTGAGAAGGAAAAAAAAATGGCAGGAAAGTGCAAGGAGGTAGGTAGGTAGGTAGGTGTAGGTAGGCAGGTAGGAAGGTATGTATGTAGGTAGGTAGGCGAATGTGCAAGAGGATGGATGTACGGTTGGATGGATGAGTGGATTGGTGGGTGGATGGGTGGTTTGGAGGAGCGGACTGAGTTGTGGTGAATGTCTGCGAAACAATGAATCGAAGAACAGTCACGGTGATGGATGGAGGGATGGAGGGATTAATGACGAGGAGGAGGAAAAAGGAAGGGAGAGAAAGAGGGAGGGGAAGGAGAGAAAAACATAGGGGGAAGGAAGGGGGAAAAAAGAAGTGAAAAAGTGATAAGGAAGGAAAAAGGAGAGAGAGAGAGAGAGAGAGAGAGAGAGAGAGAGAGAGAGAGTCATAATTCTTCACCAGCCCAGCACAAGAAGGCTGAGTGAAAGATGGCAACCGCAACTCTCATAAAACACACTACCTCTCTCTCTCTCTCTCTCTCTCTCTCTCTCTCTCTCTCTCTCATAAAGATAATAAAGTGGAGTAATAAAACAAAAAAAATACAGCTCATTCTTTACGACCGAGTCCCCTCATTTCACTTACCATATTTGGCGAAGGAAGGAGGTAGACAGAAGGGAGGGAAGAAGGAAGGGAGAAAGCAAGTACGAGGAAGGGAATGAATGAGTGAACGAACGAACGAATGAATGAATGAATGAATGAAAGGAAGGATGGAAGGACGGAAGGAAGGAAGGAAGGAAGGTTGGATGGATGGAAGAATGGATAGATGGATGGATGGATGGTAGCAGGGAAGGAACTAGGGAGAGAATGAACAAAGAAAGGAAGGATTTAAGGTAAGAGGGAGAGAGGACAGAGGGAAAGGGGGAAGGAAGGAAGTACAGTAGGAGGAGGACGGGACAGAATGAATGAATGAATGAAGGTAGGTACGAAGGAAGGAACTAAAGAGGGAAGGAACTAAGGACGGAAGGAACTAAGGTAGTAGGGAGGGAGAACGGGAGGAAGTTGAGAAGAGACAAAAATGGAGCACAAAGGGAAACTGAGCAAGGAGAAAAACATACGCTGTTGCAACCCTCCATCTGACCAAGCACATACCCTCCCACTTCCTTGCACACCTAACCAAGCGCATAACGGCCCTCACCCCACTCTAATCTTTTCTTTTAAAGGTGGACGTAAGAAGAACGCCTTGAGGACACATAACCTGGACCCTTCAGATTCCTTGTGCTGGTCGCATTGAAATCTCGGGAATTTTTAAAATACTTTTTCATTAAAAAAAAAAAAAATGCTCAAAACACAGCATTCTTCCTATCAAAAGTCATCAGTTCACTATAGGACTCATTACTGTGTGAAATTTCATGACTCAATGGTGAATACTTTCTGAGTTCTGGCCCGGAAACGAAATTTCTACGCCCGGCCAGCCGCCCTGCCGCCCAACTCTGCGGACGGACACCTACTGATCACAGTGATAACAACACCCTCCTCTGACTTTGTCAGGTGGAGGGTAAAAAGAGGCGGGGAGGGTAAAGAACATATGCAAAATACATAACAGTAAGTCTATGGGCGTTTAACCTCATCAATCCGATGACGTCTTTTTTTCCATTCATCTACAGACGCCTTTTTTCATCTTAAGAACGTTCTCTCATGCTGAAGTGATTATTGATGGTTAAAGCTAAGTCCTTCAATTCCAAAGACCTCTCCTAAGCTGAATGAATCGTCTTAAGAGTAACAAAGAGAAAAACACTAAAGATCGTGGTACTGAAGGGGTTAACACTAAATATCTATAATATGTGAGAGAAAAGGATAGAAAAGATGACGACTCTCTCCCTCCCACCACTCCCTCCGGTACAAGGGCCGGCAGTGAGAAGCAGGAAATAACGCCATGACTGCTGGAAAGGATGCGCATGGAAATAATTACTGGAGAGAGAGAGAGAGAGAGAGAGAGAGAGAGAGAGAGAGAGAGAGAGAGAGAGGGTGGGAGGGAGTTTGTTTCTGAAGGGAGGAACGAAGAAGAGAAAAAGGAAGGGATGAGAGAGGAAAGAAGAAGCAGGAGAATGAGGGAGAAACACAGGCTACAGGGAGATGAAGAAAAGAGGGAGAAAGCAGAGGAGAGAGAGGATAAGGAAGAAAGGAAGGGGAAAGGGGAAATGGAAAGCTAAAAATACATAAAGGACGAGTGAAAGATATGAAGATTACAGACTGTGGAAAAAAAAAAAATGAGAAGTGTTTACATGTTTACATGAGTAAATATTAACTGTGTGTGTGTGTGTGTGTGTGTGTGTGTGTGTGTGTGTGTGTGTGTGTGTGTGTGTGTGTGTGTGTGTGTGTGTGTGTGTGTGTGTGTGTGTGTGTGTGCATATGAAAGTGTGAGGGGATGTGAACGTCCGTATACAAATGTCTCTGTATGCGCGTGTGGATGTGTACGTGTGTGCGTGTTGGTGTGTGCGTCAGTGTGTGTATGTTTTGGGTTACCTGGCCTGATTCATGCCCGGGTGAGCGTGACGGAAGCAGCCTGTCCTCTCACTCTGTCTCGTCCTGCCTCGCCTGCCTCACTCACTCTGCCTCACCCTACTTAACCCTGCCTCACCGTGTCCCTTCCCCATCTCAAAGTCCTGCCTCACCCTGCCTTGTCCTGTGCCCTGCCCCGCTCTCTCTGCCTCTCCCTGCCTTATTACTCTCCTTCATTCTGCCTGGTACTTCTCCACTCTACCTTGCCCTGCCTTCCCTTGTCTTATCCTTCCTCTCTTACCCCTGCTTTGATTTACCTTGCCCTGCCTCACCTTGCCTTACTCTGTTTCTCAATGCCTTACTCCTCCTCGCTCTGCCTCTCACTGCCTAACCCTCACTCGCCCCGTCTGCCTCTGCCTTTATCCTGTAACTTTTGGTTCTTACACCTTTTGTCACTTCTTATTCCATCTCCTCTCTCTGTCTCAGTCCTCTCTCACTTTCTTCCAAATTTTCCTTTCTGCCTCTCTCCTTACCCCTCTCTCTCTCTCTCTCTCTCTCTCTCTCTCTCTCTCCTTTATCTTGCCTTTTTCTCTTTCTCTTAATTCTCTCTACACCTCTCTCGGCTCTCTCTCTAACCCCATCGCTCTTTTTCCCTCTTTATCTGAATTCTGCCCTCTCGTCTTTTCCTTGCTTTTCCATTCTACTTTCATCTCTCTCCTTCCTTTGCTTTTCACCCACCGTTCACCTTTCCTCTCATCCTCATTTCTTCTTCTTTTCTTCTTCTTCTTCTTCTTCTTATCTCTTCTTATCTCGCTCTCTCTCTCTCTCTCTCTCATCGCCCCCGTGGGAAAGCCCTGCTGGGGAATTGGCGGGTGGGGAAATAGTTACTTTAATAAATTGGAGTAATCTTGAGGTGGTTCGCGGCTCCACTCTCAATTGGGGTTAAGTGATTGTTAGAGAGAGAGAGAGAGAGAGAGAGAGAGAGAGAGAGAGAGAGAGCGGGTGCATGAGTGGCGAGGTGAGCGAGGGGACACAAATGAGTAAAGGGGAAGGGGGACTAGGTAGGTGAAGGGAATATGGACGGGTTGGGGGAAATGAAGATGGGTGAGGGGGATGTGGGTAGATGAAGGGAGGGGAGGTGGTAGTGTTGGTGGGTAGGGGACATAGATGGGTAAGAGGTCTGTAGGAAAGGTAAGGGGGAGTGGATGGGTGAGGAGGTGGTGTACAGAGATGGGGAGGTAAGTGGGTGATTAGGGGTGTAAGTGGGTGAGGAGATGCAGGTGGGGGAGAGGGGGTGTTGATGGGTGAGAGGAGGTGTAGCTGGGTGGAAGTGGGTGAGGCAAGGGGGATGTAGATGTGTGAGGAAAATGTAGTTGGATGAGGGGATGGTGTAGGTGGATGAGGGGGAGTGGAGAGACGAAGGGATTTAAGTGGGTGGTTGACAGTGGGTGAGTAGATGAGCGAAGAGCTGGGTGTGGGGGGTGAATCGAATGGTGGTGGGGGGGGGGCAGCGAACGAATGGGTTGAGGGGGAAGGTAGGAGTAAGGGGAGGAGGAGTGACAGGGAAGGAGAGAACTGGAGTGGGATGGTAGAAGAGGGTGAGAGAAGGAAGGGCGAGTGGAAGGATGTGGAAGAGAAAGGGGCAAGAGGTGAACAGAAGGGAAAAGGGGGCAACGTGATATATGGAAAACAGAGGGAGGAAGACGGGAGGGAGGGAGGGGAAGAGTCATGGAGAAAGGAAACTGGGGGAGGGGGTAACCAGCAAGAAGAGAAAAGAGGGAGGGAGGGAGGAGGAAGAGATGTATGGGAAAGGGGAGGTGGGAGATATGCAAGAGGTAGGGAAAGGAGAGAGATGTAAGGGAGAGGGTAGAGGCAGGGAGGCAGGGAGTTATGTAAGGGCAAAGTGAGCGTACAGTATTGGGTTACAACATCTCACATTTAACTCCTAACTTCTTTGTCTTAGTTTCCTGCTTGGTTCTCTTCTGTGCTGTTTCGCCTTCGTTGTTGATTCCGTTTCCTGTCGTTTCTTTTACTTGGCACACATTCTTTCTTTTTCATTTTAATTTTCTGTTCTTACTTTTCTATCACTATATATTTCTTTATAAAATTTCCTCATCAATTATTTTTCCAACACAGCTCTTCCATTTAGAAATTAACCTCATCACTTTTATGTCACTTTTTCTTTTAAAATATGCGACTCGTGGCAAACCAAGCAATCCATTACCTAAGCCCCAGCGGTCCTCTCATGTCCAAACTTCATGTCACACTTGTCCAAACTTCATGTCACACTTGTCCATGATACCGAACCGTCTATACTGAACATATAATCGAGGCCCGCTTTTC
Organism: Coenobita brevimanus; assembly: GCF_032717465.1. NCBI lineage: Eukaryota > Metazoa > Arthropoda > Malacostraca > Decapoda > Coenobitidae > Coenobita > Coenobita brevimanus. The sequence goes on along the minus strand of NC_137040.1, from coordinate 6,809,540 downwards.
AGGACTGGTATTAGCCTGTGATATTAGTTGGAATGTTTATACGACTAATCGGCAGGCATCTCCAAAAGAAAACGAAAAACTATCAAAATTTAAATCTTAAATCTGTTCCCTACCTCAATGAGACGGATTTCATGATTTTACGGTCACAAGTCCACCCCTCTACCACTTGGCCACCGTTTCTTCCTCGGCTATGCATTCTTGTTTTTCTCTCCCCCTCTCTTTGTCTCCTTTTTCTTGGTCGTCGTGTTGTTCCCAGCGTTTACCTTCTTTTTAATAACCTTTCCCATTCCTCCGTTTTTATCTCACTTTCTCACAATTAAGTATGGAAAGAGAGAGAGAGAGAGAGAGAGAGAGAGAGAGAGAGAGAGAGAGAGAGAGAGAGAGAGAGAGAGAGACCACCGCCTGGCAACCAAACTACATACGCAGTTCAACGAACACACACACACACACACACACAATCACAATCCACCTACGCCCAATTACACTCACCACCACCACCCACCTGCACACACCCACCTACAAACACCGACCATAACCCACCTATATCCAACAGCAGCCAACTACATCCACCCACCTACAAATACACACTACCACTATCCTCCTACACCCACACCCACTCAACAACATCCACCTATCACCACCATCCACTTCCACCCCATCCACACCCACCCACCATCACCATCACCTACAAACACCCGCCTACATCCACGTTCCCGCATCCACCTGCAGCCCGAGTCTCAAGCCAGCGCAGTACAAACACAGGCCAAGCTACGACCCACTGCAAGTCACCGGTAAATGACGCAACACATCTCACCCAATGACGGAGCCAGGAAGTTCATGACGTCACACATCTCAACCAATGACTGAGCTCCAATGTATATGACATCGCAGATTCCCGCCAGTATCTGAGCTTGGAAATTCATGACGTCAAAGATCTCAACCTCTGACAGTTCTTGAACATTCATAACGTCACAATCTCACTAACAAACTTCGTACATATACTGCACCACAGATCACCATCAAAGACAAAGTTCGAATAATCATAATTTCATATTATATATAGATGGACAGATATATATATATATATATATATATATATATATATATATATATATATATATATATATATATATATATATATCGACCAATGACCCAGCACAAATACTCCTGACGTCATACATCTCTACCACTAAGAGCAGGTTCACGTCGTCAGAAATACTAACAAAATTATGGAGGTTCTTAAGGAGGTTCTGCTGGGAGACAGGGGACGTTACAGGTATCGAGCTGACATAAGGTTAAATATGAAAATTAAATACGTCACAAATTTCACCCACTGATTTAAGTTCGAAGATTCATTTGTCAAAGATCATGATGACTTTCTGAATTCAAAGGTATAATTTCATCAACTTCATAGTGACGGATGGAATACTCATCACGTCAAAATTTCGCCGAATGACAGCTCTGACTGGTGCGTCACAATCTCGACCGATGGCAGCCTGAATCTGGTATAACTGTCTTGACCAATAACAGAGTTAAAAGATTTATGACATCACAATCTCAACTAATGAATGAACTAAAAGATGATACCGTCACAGTCTCAACCAATGGCTGAGCAGAAGGACTGATGACGTCACATGTCAACCAATGGCCGCAGCTTCAGGGCAGTAACGGTGCCTTCTGTGTCTGGGCCAATTAGAGATCAATGGTTTAATGACCTCGCAAATCCAGATGACCATGGAGAGGAGGCAAGACGAACGAGGTCACACGTCTCGGCCAATTACCAGGTCACCTCACGCCACTGATACGGTTCTGACGTATGTAGACTTGTAGAGTCGAGGACAAAAGTTCGCCTTCTGTTTCACCTCGTCTACTTCTCACTCCTCTCTGCTGGCTAATACTCCTGAGTGCGCGTCCACACCATATACTTGCTGGTGTGGCCGGGAGTTTTGCATCATTGTTAAGCCGTAAAGCTCTTGCCCGCACCCACCCGCGTCCTCTGGGTTAGCGATGAAAAACTCCCTCCCGCACCCGCCAGCGCCAGCAAGCATTTGGTGTGGACGCGCCTAAGAAGGAAGAAGCTTGGTTTGATTTTGCGCTAATGGATGAGTCTCTTCAAGATTCGCCATAAGTGTGAAGCAGACGAAATGGAACGATAGGCAATCTTCTGTCCCTAATGTACGGATTAATAATAACGTCTTAAAATTATCCACACGTTGGTCACACAAGAAAACACACAAACTGAGTGAAAATTGAGTATGATTTGGTGTCCGTCGAGGCGTGGCAGCTGGAGACGGAATGAGGGAGATGAAAACAGATATACAAGCAAAGAAATCTCAAAATTATCATCGTTTCACTTAACAAAATACTAAGTTACATCAAATGCCCTCCGCAAAAGAAAAGTACAGAAAAACAAAAGTAAACAGCAGCAGTAAGGACGTAAAAACAAACACAAGGTTCAACGGCCATAATTTGAAAACAGCCAATGGGAGGGGAGCAGGTGACGTCAGGGAAAAGAGGTAATATATAAGGGGTGCCGTTTAGAGACGCCTCAGTGGGTCAGAGGCCCTCACGTAAGGGGGAGGTTTATGTTCCATCGCCCCTCACATTGGAACCTATTAAGAAAGAGGGAGAAATAAATGGAAGACAACGGAGAAGAGAATACTGGGAGGTATAGTCTGAATAGGGTTGACTAATAAAGCCTTCAATATCTAACTTTGTTCTTGCAATCTTCGCTCTATATTAAGCTCTAAAGAGGCTTAGAGCTGGAAAAGTTACAGTCTTCATTACTATACTGTACTCTTTCTATTCCAACCTGGCCAAAAATTACCATCTTTCTACCTTAACATTAGAATATGATGCTAGTCACGAAGCAGTGCCATGGAAAGCACGCTGATCCGCAGTACTGTCTTTTTCTGCCACTAAGCTTCGTGGAATAAGTTGTAAGACGACGAAAATCTGGGCCAAGTTAGAGTAAAAACAGTGCTGGCTGCTCTCCTCAGTTGATCAAAATCGACCAGGGCCGCAGGGGATACGAGAGAGAGAGAGAGAGAGAGAGAGAGAGAGAGAGATGTAAGAAAAATGAAGGATTAAGTGGGGAAGAGAGAAACCTTGAGATGCGGAAGGCGGTACGAAGAGGCAGAGGGAAGGGAAAAGAATAACGCCAAGAAAGGGATGAATAAATGATGAAGAGGAGGAGGAGGAGGAGGAAGCTGGAAAGGGGAAGAAGAAAGAATAAGAAACAGGAACAAAAGGAGAAAGGCTGGAGAAAAGAGTAGGAAGCAGGAAAGAGAAAGATAACAGAAAGCAGAAAACAGACAGAGGAAAGATAAATGAGGGAAGGGAGGAAGACAGACAGGTAATAATGAGGTAGAAGGATTTAGGGAATGTTAAAGAAGAAAAATGAGAAGCAACTGAGAATGGGGAAGGAAAAGGAGATGAGATAAATGAGGAAAATTGAAGACAAGACAGAGGGTAATGAGGTCAGTGAAAGACGCAGAGAAAATGTTAAAGATGAAAGGAAAGGAACACTAAGAGAGGAAGAATAAAGAGCAAGTGAAAGTTAAAAATGAAAGAAAACATAAGAGGTGACTGTAATATAACTCTCTCTTTCTCTCTCTCTCTCTCTCAAAACAGTTCCAATTTCCCAAACCTTCCGTTCACCTTCATCCTGCCCTCTCCATTCATCTTTCCCTCCCTCCCTCCCTCCTTCCCTCCCTTCCCTCCTCTCTCCCTCCCTCCCTCACATTACGCCAAATTGAGTAATATACGCATTGTGGCTGAGCAGTAAATGCGTAGGACGTGTGGGGTACGACGGAGGAGGAAGAGGGGACAGGAGAGGGGAGGAAAGGAGGAAAAAGGGAGGGAGGGAACGAAAGAGGGGAAGGGAGGAGGAGAGATAGATGGAAGAGGGAGGGATGAGGAAAATACGAGAAAATGAAGAGAAACGGGTTGGGAGAAAAACGATGTGTGAGAGAGAGAGAGAGAGAGAGAGAGAGAGAGAGAGAGAGAGAGAGAGAGAGAGAGAGAGAGAGAGAGAGAGAAAGGAGGGGTACGAAGTGAGTTAGGGAGGCTGAAGGACAGCTAGAAAAACGAAAAAAAACAAAATATAAAGGAAGGAGGAAAAAGGCAAAAAAAAAAAAAGTAGAGAGGGAGAGAGAAATACCAATATGAGAAAGAAGGAAAGGGAAAGAATTAGAGAGAAGAGGGGAGAGGAAGGATGAAGGAAGACAACAGGAAGAAAGGAGAAAGAAAGGAAAGGGGAGGAGAGTGAAAGCGAGAAAGGAGAGGGAAGAGGAAGGATATGAAGAAAGGAGGAAGTGGGTGAAAGAAAGAGAGAGCTTAGAGAGGACAAAGAGGAATGAGAGAGAGGGTGGAGGGAAACGAGGGAGGGAGAGAAGAGGAGAAAGGAAAGAGGGAGAGAAAGGAGAGAGGGAGAGAGGAGGAGAAAGGAGAGAGGGAGAGAGGAGGAGAAAGGAGGGGGAGATAAGGAGAGGGGAGGGTGGGAGGGAGAGGGTGAGAATGATGTGTGTGGGACAGGTTACGGGAACAAATTCATTTTTCTGACAGGAGAAGCTGGTTGGGTGTGAGAGATGAGGGAGGGAAGGAGAGAAGGAGGGAGAAAGAGGAGGGGAGGGATGGAGGAAAAGTTATTAGGGCACAAGGCAGGAAGGAGGGGAGAAGAGGAGAGTGTGGGAGGTAGAAGGGGAAGAATGGAAAGAGGATGGGAGGGAGGAGGAGGGATGGAAGGAGACAGAATGAGGCAACGAGGTAGATAGGGAGGAAGGAAGGGAGAGTTATTAGGACAATGGGTAAGAAGGAGGGGGGGAGGAAGGGAAAGAAAGAGATTACGAAGAAAGAGAGAGAAGGGGAAGATGCGGAGACACAAGACGTGAAACGAATGTTGAAAGAAAAAGGAAAAAAGAAAGTGGAAAAAGAGAGAAACGGCGGAGAACAAAAAGGGGATGAAGAGAGGCCGGTAATGAGGTAAGGAAAAAAGTGGACGAAATGGAAAGAAATTACGGACAGCATGGAAATAAAGAAGAAAGGGGAGATAACTGGAGTAAGAACGAGGAAGGAGGAAGAAAAAGAGGACGGGAGGAGACACGGTATGGAAAGAGGGAAATAATAAGGCAAAATAATGATGGAGAAAAAGAAGAGAGGAGGGATTGGAGGGAAGAAAGGAACGAGAGGGATTGGAAGGAAAAGAATAGGGGAAAGCCGACTGAAAAAAAAAATATGGGATAAAAATGACAAAATGAGAGAGGGGAAGGAAGGCAGTAAAGAAGGAGAGGAGGAGGGAGGGAGGTAAAGTTATTAAGGGAGAGAACCGGAAGAAGGAGGTGCCGGAGGAGGGGAAGAGAGGATGAATGAAGAGAGTGATGGAGGAAAGGAGGGAACTAGAAGAGAGAATATATTTATGCGCAGCGAAAGAAGAGAGGAAAAGTTAATAGAGAGAGAGAGAGAGAGGGGGGGGGGAGTAGGCGATCCATCTTTGGTTGATTGTTGGGGTGTGTTGTGTGTTAATGGTGATCTGATGGCTCTCTCTCTCTCTCTCTCTCTCTCTCTGCTGCATTCTCAACACCTTTTCCCTTGCACACCTTATTCTTTTCTTACCATAATTCCTCATTCACTTCCTATCCTTGCCGTCCGCATTCCTTCCATTCCTCTTCCCCTTTGACTTCCACCATTTTCGTCCCTCATTCTTTTCTGTTTCACTCCTATTGTTCTCATTTCTCCTGCCTCATATTCTATTTCTCTATCATTCACTATTTTCCCATTATTCTTCATCAGTCCCTTTCCCCAGTTTTTCGAGCTCTCTCTCTCCCTTCCTGTTTATTCTCCCATTTTCACCTATTTTTTCGTTACCTTCCCCCTTGTCTTTTATATCTACATACTTCTGGTCTCCATCACCCTCTTTCCTCTCCATCTTCCTCTTCTCTCTTACTGCTTCCATCTCACATTTCATCCTCCCTCTTAATTACTGTTCTCGCTGATCCTTTCCTCTCTCTCCTTCCTTCCAACCAACATTTCTTTTCCTTGAGTGCCGATGCTTCTCTCTCTCTCTCTCTCTCTCTCTCTCTCTCTCTCTCTCTCTCTCTTTCTCACACACACACAAACACACACACACTCTTCCCTGTCTACCTTGCCCACACGATTCTGGCCATGCAACTCCTTTATTTTTTCAACTTTCTTTCCTTGCAATGTTTTCCTCTTTTCTTCCTCATTTTGCAATAAACTATCGCTTCTTTATGTACTTAATTTCATTCCCATCTTTTCTTAATCTTCCACGTCCTTTCTTCAATCATTTCCTTTCCCTCCTTTCCATAAGCTTCCTATTCCTAAATTTAAGCTCTTCGTCCAATCTCTTTGTCTTCCCTGCAATACTTCTTTCCCATCCCTTCCACGTTTCCTCTGGCAATTCCTCTCCCTCTTATTTCTCCTCCCATTTCCCACCAATTCCCTTCCCTCCTCCCCAGTCGTAAAGCAGGGAGAGAGGAAGAGGGCGGGGGGAGGGAGAGGAAGAGGAGGAGGGGGAGGGAGAGGAAGAGGAGGGGGGGAGGGAGAGGTAGAGGGGGAGGGGGGGAGGAGGTAAGGACCCCATAAAGCGAGGTGTTTACTCACAATACCCACCGTCCACTCCACACAAACGTTTCTCGCACCCTCATAAACGTTCCTCTCCTCCTACGCTCTGGCCAGAACGTTTCCTCTCTCTCTCTCTCTCTCTCTCCCTCCCTAAACACTTCCTCCGCCACGGCCAACGTTTCCTCCTACTGGGCTATCGTTTCCCTTGCAATAAACGTTTCTGTCTACTATATTAGAGAAGCACGTTTTTTTTGTCTTAAGCTTGCCTCCATAAATGTTTTCCACGGCCATGAACGTTTCACTCAGGCTACTAAAATGTTTCCTTCATGATGGAATGTTTTTCTGGGTACAAAGGCTTTCTCCACTCACTCCCTCTCTCTTCCATGCCTCCCTGAAACCTCGCTCACTTTCTTACATTCTCTCTCTCTCTCTCTCTCTCTCTCTCTCTCTCTCTCTCTCCTGACCTATTTACCTTGTTTACAGCGAAGCCACACGCAACCGCACGCACTGAAAACTCACGCAAACACCAGCAAAATAAATTAAGTACGAAGGAGAGAACATAAAAACTTTCACTACAATTACGCCTTTTTTCTTCTTCTATTACTCCACTCCTCATGTGTTTTAATTTTACTTCCGGGGATATTTGTCAAAAAAGATGGGTTTACCTATAGACTCCATTAACCCCTTCAGTACGAGTTTGAACTAATTTCCTCAGCTGAAGAGAATAGTTTGACGCTTCCTAGAATATGAAAAAATCCGTCCTTGGGCTGAAGGGTTACGAATCGATTTTTTTTTTTTTTTTTTTTTTTTTTTTTTTACATGGCCTGACACCTCTCCATCTCGAATTCTGTGTTATGACAAGTGATTAGCACAGGAATATAGAGCTAGTCACGAAGAAGTGCTATAGGAAGGATATGGAGCCCTTGCACTGTCCTTTACAACGTGAAATAGGCTGGAAAAGGATAAGATCTGGGCCAAGTTGAACAGCCTATTATAGCTTTCTCTTCTTACTTCTGCCTGACGCTGCATCCTGTGAGGGGTGACCCAGATAACAAAAAATAAGTAATATAAATAGAGAGATTTTCCAAGTCTTCCAGCTCTAATTCTGTAAGAATCCCTCGTCCCACGACACACCACCCTCCCTCATACACCCTCATACCTCGCCCCCTCCATCCCCTTGTTCTGGGTTTATGACACTGAAGTACACACAGCAAAGTTAACCCTTCAGTCTGAAAGCGTCTTAAGTCTTACTAGATTTCTGCTACTATTAAGCAATTATATTCACCTGAGGAATGACACGTACTAAACTCGAATTTTTTTTACCCTTCACTCATTTCAGGTCAGATGATGGCCAGCGTAGTCAGACTGGAAGGCTGATTTGAATGGCAACCAAGGAGACTCAATCCTTACCTTAAAACTAAAACTCATCACATTTCAAGGAACATCGGGTCAGATTTTGTTGTTGTAGGAATGGGCACGTTCCGTCAAATGAAAAAAAAAAAAAAAAAAAAAAAATCTACAGTGAGGAGGTAAAAGGGCTGATTTCACTAGCAGCCAAGGAGACTCATCCCTCGCTGATAACTAAAACTCATCAAATTTCAAGGAACCATGACTCAGATTTTTTGCTTTACGAGTGGGCCCGTTTCGCCAGATGAAGAAAAACACTATAATGAAGAGCTTAATTAAGGCTATATCTAACCCTTCTACAGTAGTTAGCCAAGTCTTTCCTATGCCAAGTAAAATCGCCTGAAGGTAGTAAAAGATAAATAAGTAAATAATAAAAAGGAACCTGTATGACCTAATCTAGCAGGGCGCTCACTGGAACACGTACCTTCCTTAATGCTGTACTGGATTTAATTAAAGTTACAGTTGTGTCTCTCCTTTGATGTTACTTTCACCAAATATAATCCATTCATCCCTGGCTCAAAGAAAAAAAAAATCCCAACAAAATTATCACTGTAATTCCAGCAATTTTGTCTTAATCCGGCTGACACACACACAGGCTTGAATTCTTAGCGGTTCAGGAAGCTCCCTAACACCTCTTCCTTACCGATTTGTTTTTGGATATGCCTGGCTAATATCGTTTTGTACGTTATATATGCAGAGTATTGTGATATTGGAATGATTTAAGTTGCAAGAGGACGACAAGGTGTTATAAGCAAAATAAATCGCCTAGGAAAAGGTGTTAGGTAGCTTCCTTAACCTATGAGAATACGGGCCACAGACTCACAGGACCATGCACAAGACTCCATACACAGGACCGTATTACTGATGAGATAGGAGGCTACGCAGCAACTCTTCCTTGGCGATTTATTTTCCATAGTGCACGGTAACATCGGCTTCTCTGGAACTTACATTTCTTTACGACCGACATAGCGTGAAACAGTAATATACCAAAGGCTATTAATGTGCAATGTGAAAAATAAATCGCTATGGAAAAGGTGTTAAGAAATATCCAATACCATTTATATTACGGAGCACAGACAGACAGGGGCGAAAAAAAAAAAAAAAAAGATAATAGCAAAGAGAATAATAAAAACAGGAAATGAAAATATACCGTGGAAGGGCCCTAGATATAATTAATTCCAGCATCAACACAAATACTCTCAATTCTGGATCAAGTGGACATGAAAGGCAGGCATCTCTCTGAAGGCTTACCGTCCACTTTATGCTACACTACCCCCCCCCTCCTATCTCTCTCTCTCTCTCTCTCACACACACACACACACACACACACACACACACACACACACACACACACACACACACACACACACACGAGGCGAAAAATCAGTAAACGATAATAATAACAGCGAAATTGAAACACGCTCGATGTTGGAAGGGGAAATAAAGGCTAAACCAATTATCAAGAAGCCGCCATAAAGCCCATCCCAGCACTTAGTATAAAGGAGAATTTCGACCCTAAAGAGGTGAGTGGGTTAGCATTATCCCGGCACGAGTTTCTTCATTAAGGCTCATTTGCCTAGCTAATTTCCAAGAGACTTTCTGCCTTAAGGGGAAAAAAGGAGGCTGGGGACTACTTTTTTTTTTTTTTTGAGAGAGGGGGGGGGGTTGCTGAAAAAGTTGGTTTAATTATCGATGGGGTTCATAATCACAGTCCATAACAATAATATTTGCGACGTTAAGGGTGTGAAACGAGGAAGGGAGTGGAGGAAAAAGGCGAGAGAGAGAGAGAGAGAGAGAGAGAGAGAGAGAGAGAGAGAGAGAGAGAGAGAGGAAGCAAAAGGGAGGCAAAGGAAAAGAGTAGGAATGGGAATATAGATGAGTAAGACTGTGTGATGGGATGACGTAGTGGAGAGGTATATATGTGAGTGCGGGGGTGTGAGCTGGAGATTGGACAGCCTAATGGTGCAGGACAGAATAACAGACGATGCATTTGTGGCTACTAATTCTGGGATTACGGCGTCTGTTAACAGGAAAATGATGGCAGAAACACTAGGGGGGCAGGGAAGGTGAAGAAAGAACGAGAAGAAATGAGTCGATGAGGAAGACAATGGTTAAAAAGGAATTACAGTAAGGATGCGAATGAATCTGCAAAGAAAAGGAGACACTAACGCCAAAGAAAAAAAGTAATTGAGGAATGAGAGAGAGAGAGAGAGAGAGAGAGAGAGAGAGAGAGAGAGAGAGAGAGAGAGACGTGCGTGTGCAAGCTTGTGAGTAAGCAATTAAGCGTGTGCGTGCTTTGTGTGTGTATTGTGCGTGTGTAAACTTTGGCTGTGTGCTTACGTGTGACTGCAAGGAGGAGGCAAAGAGCACAGTGAAGGAAAAGGGAAGAAAGTTGAAACCACCGAAGAGAGAGGAAAAAGGAAAGAAGAAAAGGAGAGGAGATAGTGAGAATTCTGACAATATTCTCTCTCTCTCCCTCTCTCTAATAATGTCCTTCGCCTCTTTTATTTTTTGTTGCCAATCCTAACCTTTCTAGCTGCTCTTTTCTCCTATCTTGTTCCTCTCTCTCTCTCTCTCAGCCGGTATCTTCCTAGTTTACGATGGGGGGATAAATTTGTTCCTCCGCTTCCTGCCAGCCCCACCCCTGCTCCCTTGCTCCTTCCACTCCTCTTACCCTTCCTCTTCCTCCTCATCCTCCTCCCTCTTACCCCTCCTCCCTACCCCTCATTCATCAAAACAGCGGCACACACACACACACACACACACACACACACACACACACACACAAATATAATTACACAAGGGATAAAACTTACATCACTTACTTAACTAAACATACACGAGACAATTGTTTAGATTAAGACACAGAGACAAACAGACAGACACACACGAACACATATACACAGACAAACATACAGAGGGCAAGACAGTTTTGGAATTATAGCGACGGGTAAAAATATAAACAGACAGGCGCAAAATAAATACGAGAAAAAGACGAAAGAGACAAATCAGAGAAATACACAGAGATATAAATCGTGTAGGACAAGCCTGACACATTTAAACAAAGGTGACATACGACTGACAGTACATAAACAGACGAAGCAAACCCCAAGCAATAAGCAGAAGAAAACAAGACAAGACAGACAAACAAAACAAGACAAGACACACAAACAGACAGACGAACAGAAAAAAATGATCAACGGAAATACGTAAAAGGGCTAACACATGAACACACACAAAAATGAACTAAGAGAGAAAGCAGACTAACAGGAATGAGAGAGAGAGAGAGAGAGAGAGAGAGAGAGAGAGAGAGAGAGAGAGAGAGAGAGAGAGAGAGAGACGACATAATACAGACAGACCGACAGACAAAACCGACAGATGCAAAACGAGGCAACAGAGGCAGGGCAACAGACAGGCAGACAGACAGCGGAGTGTGTAGTCGTCCATCTCAATATACGGGGTAGGAGGATATGTGGGTTGGAGTGGGGGGGGGGGGTTAGAATGAAGTGAGAGAGAGAGAGAGAGAGAGAGAGAGAAGGAATGGACGGTGAAAGAGGCAGAATAACACTGGACAGAAAACAAAGATGGAAGGTATGGAATAAATGAAGTAAAGAAAGATAAGATGAAGGAGAGAAATGAAATGGAAAAGTGAGAGATGAGAGAGCAAAGGAGGAAGTGAGGATGGATAACAAGTAGAGGGAAAGGAGAGAGAAGCGAAGAAGAGAAATCCAGGAAAAGAGGAAGACAGGATGAGAGAAGAAAGAGAAGAGAGAATGAAACAATTGGGATTAGGAGAAATGAACGAAGTATGAAGGGAACACTACAAAACGAAAGATACGAAAAGGGTGATACAAAAAGAGTAAATGAAATGAAAATATAAAAAGGAAGTGGGAAAGAAGGTTAAGTGATGAAAGGAAAACGAGATGAAAGAAAAGAAAGGAAAATATAGAGAGACAGAAAGAAGAGGAAGAGGGTAAGAAGACATGAGAGGTGATGAAGAGAAAAATGGAAAAGAAAGAGAAATGAAAGGAAGGGAAAAATGAATGAAGGAGGAAGAACGTAAGCTAGGGAAAGGAGAGAAAGAATGGACGATGAAGAGAAGATGACGAGATGAACGGAAGGAGAGGGAGAGAATGAAGGCAAAGAAAAAGTAAATGCTGGATGAGGAGAGGAAGGAGAACATACTACAGAGGAATAGAGGAAGAAGAGATGAACGGAGAAGGAATGGAAGATGAATGAAGAAGAAATAACAAGACGATTGGATGACAGGGAAATGGAAAGACGAATGGGAAAGAAAAAGAAAAAGATGAAAGTAAGATGAAATGGATGGCGAGAAAAAAAGAGTGAGGTCGGAGAAGCGATGAAAGACAGAACAGAGGAAAACCGAACGACATGGAGAAAACTGTAGCATGAACAGAGGTAGGAAAAAGAAAACAAAGATGACGCGAGGTGTAAAGAAAGAGAAACGGAAATAAAGGAGGGCAGGAGGGTGGGAGAGGAAGAGTGCAAAGGAGAGCAAACAGGAACACACATACTCGTATCTTTTCTTTCCTGAGACTGTTTGTTATAGGAAAAGCTTTAGTAAGATATATATTCTATGGGTTTAAAATAAGGGCAGACGAGCTGGAAGACTTGCCTCAGTTATAAATTACCCCAGCCGAGGCCGGAAAGAAAAAGTAAGAAGGACCACCATGTAATATACAGAAACTTTCAAGGAAATTTCATACGAAATGTTTCTCTCTCTCTCTCTCTCTCTCTCTCTCTCTCTCTCTCTCTCTCTATATATATATATATATATATATATATATATATATATATATATATGATGTACCGTTGCGCCAGAAGCAGATTAAAAAAAAAAAAAAAAAAAAAATTCTACTACTCGGTCATGGACGTATTTAGCCGGGCATCAGAAGCTAAATATTTACTCAAGCGATTTTCAATGTTTGCAATGTATCAGTCTACCACACACCAGGGCAATTTACTGCAGATGTTTACAACTAGGTCGAAGAAAGCATATGTGCCTCATTTGACTGCCAGGGTATGCCATTAATTTTAAAGCCATTACCTCTACAGTAGTGTGATTCGACCGGCCTTTCGTGATATATTTATTAAACGCAAAATTATCCAGCCCCTTTAAGATCTGTGTACTGTGCTTGGACTGAGCCACCTCGTTACCTGTTCTTCGATAAACTAAACAAATTCTCTTTTAAACGCTCCTCGTATGGTGTGTTCCTCAATATGGATACCTTATCTGTTATCTTTAGCTGTATATACCTTCTCCAGATTCACATTTATTCAACGTGACGATTTTATTTTTTGGAAATTAGAATGCTCTTCCTAAAAAAAAAATATATATTTTGTTGACATTCTTTACTGCCTCTGTCTCGAGGTTTGGTTTTACATCATTAGCTATGAATACTCTACATCTATCATCCTTGATTTACAATACGCTAATCATCATTCACATTAGAACCAACCTTTTCAATTTTAGCCACATTATTTGGCCTTTTGTTTTTCCTAATAAATAAATTCGTTAGCCTTATTTGGTCCAGTTAATCCAGGTCTTTTTGAGTCCTGTCTAGGCTTTCTGAATTTCGTCTTTAGTTAGAAGGTACCTACTCCATTGCCAAAATATGTATCTCCAGCGAATTCAGACATCTTACAACACAAACCTACATCAATTCATAGAGAGAGAGAGAGAGAGAGAGAGAGAGAGAGAGAGAGAGAGAAGAAACAGAGGAGGACCCAGCACTGAGATGAGAGGAACGCCACAGGCAACATCTATTCAGTCTAATTCTTTTCCACTGATTGCAAGTCACTGTAGTCACTGTTAAAATCAATTACGGATTCACAAGAGCACAGACACTGAAAACAAACACTTCAAGTTTATTTTCTGGGGAACTATATTAGACGTTTTCTGAAATCTAAAGAAGAAATCTGAGCAAGAAGGAAGAGAAAAGGAAGCAAAAAGGTTGAGGAGAGGAAACAGGCGAAGAAGAGAGGAAATGCAGGAAGTTTGGGGGAAAGAAAACGGGGAGGGGGAGGAGAAAGGGAGAGGAAAATGAGGGAGAGGAAGAAAGGAGATGTGAGACTGGAAGTAAGAGTAGAGAAGAATGAAGAGGGAAAAGGCTGACAGGGAAAAAAAAGAAGGGAGAGAGGACGGGGAGGAGACAAGGGTGGTTGGACGAGGAGAGAGAACACGGAGGGAGGGAGATATAACCATGATATATATGTCGTTGAGGCAGGAGGGAGGGAGATAGGAGGAAGATAGAGAGAGAGGCAGGGAGTAGAGAGAGGAGGGAATGAACATGGGAGGAAAGAGAGGACATGAGCTGGGAAGGAATGAGGGAGGTCATGAAGAAGGGAGGAAAGAAGAAGGACCTGAAGATGGAAGGAAAGAGGAAGGACATGAGAAAGGGAAGAAGGAGGAAGGACAGGAGGAAGGGAGGAATGAGGAAGGACATGAGGAAGGGAGGAAAGAGGAAGGACATGAGGAAAGGAGGAAAGAGGAAGGACATGAGGAGAGGGAGAAGTTGAATTTATAAGGGGAGGGGTGGGTGAAAAAAAACATGACGGAAAGAAAGAGCGAAGGACAGTGAAGGAAGGAGATTAGCAGACTTTGATATGCAGTAACAATACTATATCAAGGAGGTAATGCTTTTAGTGGGTAGATGTGTCACCTCAGCATTTAATCTGGATAATTTCATTCGTATAATAAAATAATCAGGTTGAATTCTGTACACTATCCTTCGCCGTCATAAACCAATTAAATCGAGGTATTAGGTCACTCGTTGGTTTTTATTACCTTTTTTGTGTTATTATTTATGTATCTTCGCTTCCGTCTATCCTCCTCCTCTTCTCCTCTCTCTCTCTGTTTTCTTATTCTGACCATGTTTCTTTCCTTCATTATGCCATGCTTTTCTTCTCTCCCTCATCTTGTTCACCTCTTGCTCTTCCTTTCCTCCCTTCTTTTTCCTTGCCTTCCTATCAACCTCTTAACAAACAAAAAACGGGACAAGTTCCAACCAACAGAGGGGAACTAAACTCACCTAACATATCCCACCTCACCCCAAGAGGCCTAGCAACTATACGAACGACGCTGCCTTTATGTGTATGCATGTATGTGACGTACAGTATGTGTGTATGTGATGTACTGTATGTATGTATGTATGTATGTATGTATGTATGTAAGTGCGGTATATACCAACTCCGAACTCTGACAAACGATTGTACCGAAACTTTGGACATGTAATCACATGGGGTTCAGTACCTGCCTTTCCGAATTTTGTCCAGATTGATGACCTCCGCGAAGGTGCTTTGGCCGCCACGCCCCAGGCTGGGTAAGTACCAGCGAGTGGACGAGAGGAGACTCTTACTCTTCTGTATGATGGACTTCCACTGATACACTCCATTATCTCATCCACTACCATGACACCTCTTTAAATAAAATTACTGCAACCTCCAGACGATTTTTTCAACTTAAGGGAGGTCTCACACTGAAGAGGATAGAATGTCTCCACCAGTACTTAATCAGACGTCGATTATTCAGCTTTATTCCAATACCAGACGACTTTACTGAGCTTATGACAGACCTCTCGCAGTGACAAGACTGATCCCGGAGGACAAAAGTCAGAAGCTCAACTGCTAAGGGGCAGACATAAAGGCGAGACGACCCGTATATGAAACTGCTGGGAAAGAAGAAGACTTGGAAGAACAAAGTCAACCCATTCACTACGACGGGTGGACAGAATACTCAGACAGCATTAAGAACAAAGTCTGAATGGCGTTATCTTAGAGGGAACAGAAGAACAGCGAGAGATAATAACAGGAAAGGCACACGGAGAAATATAAAGGCGGAAAACGTGAAAGGGAAGGAAAGAAAACGAAAAAATGCAGAAATACAAAACAGAAAAGAAATAACAGGTAAACAGAAGATAAATGAGAAGTGATAACGGCTGGGGATAGAAACTGAAACATAGACGGAAACACAAGAGGGAAATAGTAACAGATAAGAGACAAAACTAAACACGTGAGTAAGAGAAAAATAACACGGAATTCTTGGACGGAGTAAAGGACGAGAAGTGAAGATGGAAAAAGATAAAGAGAGGATGGCGAACACTAACAAATAATAATAATACAGAAGAAAGGTATGAAAGAGAGAAGAAATGGACAATATAGTTGATGGCGTAACAAAGAGGAATAAAATGGAAATAAAGAGGAAAACAGGGACAGAAAACAAGAAATAAGAAGAGGAAACTAATAAAAAATAAAATAACAAAAGACGAAGAAGGAGCACGAAAATAAAGTGAAGTTTGGGGAATAAGTGAAAGGAAAAGAAGAAAGAAATGGGAAAATAAAGGTAAAATTAGAAGAGTACAGAAGAAGTTATGGTATGTAAGAAAGTGTTTTGGGAAATGTAAGAAAAAAAGAAAACGAAACAAGAGACAGGATGTGGAGAGCAGGAAATGAAAAGAAAGAAAATTTATGTGGCCAATGCGTGAAAGAAAAAAAAAGTCCAAAAGGGACAAAGCAGGGAGGAAAATAAAGACAAGAGGTGGAAGGACCTCCCCCCCCCCCAAAAAAAAAAAAAAAAAAAAAAAAAAATTGGAAGGAAGCCATGTTAGGGAAGGCCAATAAAACGATGAACTTTTTTGATGCAATAAGAAAAAAGGGGAGGAGGGGAGACGTGGGAAGGGTTGGGGTGAGTGGGTGGGGGAGAGGGGAGAAGGGAAGAGCAGGGGTGAGGGTGAATGGCGAAGGGAAGAATGGAAGGAAAGAGGATGACAGTGGACGGGGAAGACTAAGAATGAAAGGAAGCGAGGCAGACGAGGAGAGAAGGGAGAGGAGGATGAAAAATGGGCAGAGGAGAAAGAGAGAAAAGAAGGGATAGACAGAGAAAGGGAAAAGAAAGAATGGGAAATGGGAGGGAGGAGAAGAGGAGAAAGACAGAGATGAAGAGCCAACACGAGCAAAAGAGGAAGGCTCGAGAAGAGGAAGAGGAGAGGGGCAGATTTCCATGCAGATAAACACACATTATTAAGATAAAAGAGGAAGAGGAAGAGGAAATAGGTGACCGGAAATGATAAAGGGAGATGACGATGAGACGATATAAGAAAAAGTTAAAATATTTCTACTTTGAAGAAACAAAAGGAAAGCAATAGGAGGAAATACAGAACGAAACAAAAATGAGGAAATAAATGGGAAAATATGAAACAGAAAACAGCAGATGGATGAAGACGGTCAACAGCAGCATTAGCGGAGGGAGGAGGAAGAGAGAGGAAGGGAGGTAGTGAAGGAAGAGGAGGGAGGCTAAAGAAGTAAGATGAGGAAGAAGAGGAGGGAAAAGAACAGGAGGGAGGGAGGGAGGAAGAGGGATAATGACGACGACGACAATGATGATGATGATGATGATGATGAAAATGAAGAGGAGGAAAGAAGGGAGAAGGATGAATATGGAGGAGAGAGGAAGGGAGGGAAAGAGGACCAAAAGGGAAGAAGGAGGAATAAGAGCAGAGAGGGAGAGTTTGTAAGTAGTTGTAGTATTAATCTTCCCTGATAAAAAGTATTGGAGCGAGGAGGGAGCAAGTGAGAGGAGGGAGGGAGGGAGGAAGATAAGAAATAAAGGAAGGGAGGAAGATAAGGAAGGAAGATATGGAAGGAAGGAAGGAAGGAACAAGAGGGAAAGTGAAAAATTTGGAGTGGAAAAAGTAAGGGGAAAACGGGGGAATAGGGTGGGGGGGAAATTCAAAGAAGGGAGAATGTGACGAAGGAAAAAAGGAAGGGAGAAGAGGGAGGGGAAACAGAGAGGAGGAAAAAATTGTAAAGGGAGAGACGGAGAGACTGGGGCAAGAAGAGAGAAGGAAAAATGAGAGAGAGAAAGACGAGGGAAACACATGAGGAGGAAAGGAAAGAAAATGTGTGTGTGTGTGTGTGTGTGTGTGTGTGTGTGTGTGTGTGTGAGAGAGAGAGAGAGAGAGAGAGAGAGAGAGAGAGAGAGAGAGAGAGAGAGAGAGAGAGAGAGAGAGAGAGCAAGGAGAACTTTCAGCTGGCGTGTTCTCAGGCTACTGCTATGATATTTGCTCCTCCCCTTCTTCCTCTCTCTCTCTCTCTCTCTCTCTCTCTGTAACACTGTCTTGTCTGCCTGCCTGCCTGTTTCTTCCTTCTTTCTCTCTTATTGCTTTTTTCACATACTTTCTTCTTAGCATATCTGTGTATGTCTTTGCCTCTTTTTTTTTTTTTTTATCTCTTCCTCCTCCTCCAATTTTCTATTTCTAATTTCTTTTCTGTTCTGCTTCCATTCTTTCTGCATTTGTCGCCTTCTCTCTCTCTCTCTCTCTCTCTCTCTCTCTCTCTCTCTCTCTCTCTCTCTCTCTCTCTCGGGTCTTCGTTAATTCTTTTCTCTTTCTCGGCACCTCTGTCAGCCATTAATTCTTTTTATATAACCAAATAAACACATAACAAAATAATCTAACGAAATAATATGGATAAGAGTTAAGAATATCAAGAAGAATAAAAATACCGGTGTAAGAAATAATAAAGATGTTTCCAGGTTGAAGTAAATTTCTGATAAAGTAAGAATGATAAAAATGAAGCCGAATGAGGACGTAAGCAGTGTCCAGTGAAGTGAGAGAGAGAGAGAGAGAGAGAGAGAGAGAGAGAGAGAGAGAGAGAGAGAGAGAGAGAGAGAGAGAGAAGAGTAAGGAGAGCAGGGAGGGAAGTTCAAGAAGGAGGAAGAGAAGAGGAAAGGTGAAGACGAAGTGAACAGATGAACAGAGGAGACAAGTAAAGAGAAATGAGTAGGCAGAGATGAGACAACAGGAGGAAGAGAGGTGAGAAAAAAAAGACAAGACGGAGGAAGAAGTGAGTTAATTAAAGAGAGGACGAAGGCGAGAGGAATAAGTGAAAAGCGTGGGAAGAAAAGCCTGGGGAACAAGGAGAAGAAAAAAAGAAAGAAGCAGGTGAAAATAAGAGGATTGAAAAGACAGTATAGCACGGAAAGAAGATAAAAGAAAAGGATGCCAGAGAAGAGAGCAGGGAAGGAACACAGAAAGATAGTCAAGAGGAAGAAAAGACAGAGATGGGATAAAACAGAAACAGATAGGAAGAAAAGAAGAATGAGGAGAGAAAGCAATAATGACGGAAAGATGCGAGGTGGAAGAGGAGGTAGATGGAAAATACGGACAATTTAGACTGAGAACAAAGGCAGGATAAAAAATGATGAGAAAAACGGAGGAGGAAAAAATGGGAGAAAGAAGTAAAAAAATATGGGAAAGGGAGAACTACAGGTATCATTAACTCCTTCACTACGAGGACGTTTTTATTAAACTTTTGCCACAGCCAGACGATTTTTAGTGCTTATTTTCTTCACTCCTATGACGTAAATTTTACTTCATTCTTGCTCTAATACAAAATTTACTCCTTAAGTTGGATATATATGTGTCTACAGTAGCTACACAAAGAAATACAAAAATCAGTCGTCTGAGTACTGACATTTAGAAAAACAACAACAATAATAATAATAATAATAACAACAATAATAATAATAATAATAATAATAATAATAATAATAATAATAATAGCGGCAATGGCAACACCCAGAGGCGGCAACACTCATATTTACCTTCACCTTATATGGCGACACACAACAGGTGGCGGCGAGTGCACTTTACCTGGGGAGGAGAGAGAGAGCAGGTGAGTTAATTAGCTGTTTGCTGTTTAGTTTACCTGGCCAATTAACACTGTCCATGGCGAGGGTAATGAAGTGTAATTTAGTCAGCAGGGGATATTATGTGGGGGTGATGATGTAATATATATAATATGGCCAGGAATATATTCACAATGATAGTGTTTACAAATATTTTAGCACTAATGATGTAAATGATAAAATGAAATGTTTATTGTGGAAGATGTAAATGATAATGGAAATGTTTACTATGAAAGAAGTAAATGATAAAGGACATGTTTATCATGAAAGACGTGAATGATAATGGAATGTTTATTATGAAAGATGTAAATGATAATGGAAATGTTTTTTATTATGAAAGACGTAAATGAAAATGGAATGTTGAATATGAAAGACGTAAATGATAATGGAAATGTTCATTATGAAAGATGTAAATGATAATGAAAATATTTATTATGAAGACACCATTCTAATGATAATAGGAGATTACTGATAATACAAAAAACATTATCGTATTACTACTATAACTATCACACTATAAATAACACTAATAACAATAATAAAGTAACAAGTATACTAAATATGATAACAAAAGCACTCCACCAGGCACATTAAAACACGTAGGTCTTTAGGATAATTTGTTTCATGAAAAAGTACCTGCACAACTAAGTATTTTTTATCTAGAATACAAAACGCCCGGTGTGTCCAGTGTAGATGTTATAATAAAAGAAACCTTAGATTATTAGACAATATTAAAACTGCCCAGCAGAATAAAGTTAAATCGAAAAAAAAACACATTTTCAAACCACGACCTAAAACGACTTTGTACAAAACCCAGTACACCCACAAACACTATACTAACACGAAAGCAGCTTAAGCATAGTACAGAATCGTCACCAAAAATCCTGGGAACTGAGTGCTGCTTTTGACGAAGTACACGTAAAATGTTTAAAAAGAATAATCAGTTTTTACACTATCTCGCAGTCAAACCGGTGTAATCACGTTGGTTTAAGAGCTCTCACAGGACCACTTCTTCAGCGATTTATTACCCCTACTTCACCTGAAAATCCTGTACATGCTATTGGTGCACACTGTGTCCATATTAAAAAGGATATAAGTAAAATACGGCACTTAATTATGGTGTTACATCCAAAGCAAATCGCTAGGGAAAAAGTGTAAATAAATTCCATACTTACCCCAGTAAGTCTCAAAGAAACAGAGACATATTAATAAGGCAAAAACGTAGACACCACATATTACAATGATAAAATAAAAACTCGAACAATCACAACAACACAAGCAAAGGACAAGAGAAGAAGCATTACCAAGTCTCACATACCACGTAAAATACGACTGAAATAAACAGACAGCTAAACAGTGTGGTTAAAGAAAGAAAAAAGTAAAACCTTCCATACAACTGCAAAAACAATAAAAACACCGGCAATCCCACCAAGACACCCAAGGGAGCAATCAATACACAATCCCCCAACACCAATATCCCTCCATAATTACCCACACCGCCCCGGCCAGACGGACAATTCCAAGTGATGTATAACGGGAATCAGAACCAATAAGAAAGGCCCAATTGACTCGGGTGGGCGACTTTGATCAGGCGGAGTGAGAGCGGACAATCACACGAGTAAGGCGGACTCCACGGTAATTGTAGGAGATGGAGGGGATGATGAGGACAGAGACGAGGGAGAAAAATGAAGGGCAAGCACCAGGATAAAATGGGCTGGAAGAAAGGGATAAAAGCATAAAGACTGGACGAGAGGGAACACAAAACTCCAAGACACTGGGACACCTGTACAGCCCCACCACACAGCAGATGGGTACTGGTTTGAAATTTACAGACTCACAGCAATTGCCAAGAATACCACAGGCAGCCTTAAAAATATTTCGGTAACAACTGCACAGTTAGCCCTAAAATCGCTTTTCTTAACGAGACCCTTCCAGCTACTAGGCAACTCTTTCTATTGAAACCTCTTCTATCCTCCTCCTCCTCTCCCCTGGAAAAAGGGTGCGCCTTGTCGCAATCTTCGCGCAGGCTGTGTCGTGGGATAAAACGGATAGAATAAGGAGGGTTAGAGGGGGGCATGATGAGGACAGAAAGAAGAAAAAACAGTGAAGGGAGAAAGCTGAAGGTTAAAAAATCGTATGACAAGAAATTCGTACCTAAGGACTGAAAGAGAAGTTATGAGAACACGATGAACACTGGGAACTCATTATATATATATATATATATATATATATATATATATATATATATATATATATATATATATATATATATATATATATATATATATATATATATATATATATATAAATAATGTACTTACATATACATGAAGAGAGAGAGAGAGAGAGAGAGAGAGAGAGAGAGAGAGAGAGAGAGAGAGAGAGAGAGAACCAAGAATGGGAGGAACAGAGAAGGATGATGAAGGGACATGGGGGGAAGGTAGACAGAAAAATGAAAGGGGAAGCACTAGGAACACGACGAGGAAATTCAAGAAAGCCTGGATACAGTACTAAAAGAAAGGACACAGAGAGATGTACGTGGAGGAGATGATGGGGGTCAGAGGGGAACAAAAATGAAGGGGCTGGAGAAGATTTAGGATTAAAGACGGAAGGAAAAGGAGTAAGACGATATAGAATCTGGGTTACCGAATTTAGAAACGAAAAAAGAGAAGCACAAAAGTAAAGTCTGAAATCAAAGACAAAAAATCTACAAATACACAGAAATATTTATAACCACGCAATGACCATGAAGATACTGATGGAGAAGATGATGGCTAAAAATATGAAACAGTCAAGAAGGGAAAGATGGAGGGAATGATGAAGCAGCGAGGAAAATGGAAAATGAAGAGGGAAGGCCAGGGTTAAAATAAAAGACTGGAAGAGGAGTACGAATAACAACGACGGGAAATAAACAGAGTTGAAAATATAAAACGGCCACGAGAGGGGCGATAGAAGGGAAGATGGCGACAAGGATGAGAAAGTAAAATGATTGTGGACGCATGAGAATGAAAGACTGGTCAAAAATAAGTAAGAACCTGAAGAGACTCGGGTACATAAGGAAATAAAAATGAAAGACATGACACAATAACAGGAGAGAAATGGGGAGAATTAAGAAAAAAAGGAGGGGGAATCGCATGGATAAGTAACTGGAAGAAAAAGAACACGAACGTAAAGACTGAAATAGAGGGGAAAAGTCTAGGAGAGAGGCAGCCTTAAACGAGAAAAAGGTAAAAGAAAAATGAAAGAAAAGATGGGTGAGGAGTGGATGATGAGGGTAGGGAAACAAAATATGAAGGAGGAAGAGACCAGGCATCAGTGTTTGGAAGAGAATACTAATCTAAAGAAAAATGAGAGGTCTGAAATTATAAAATGTGAGAAAAATGAAGCAGGAAGCACCAAGGGGAGAAAAAATGACATGAGAAAGAAGTAGGAATCTGGAGGAAACTGAGGCACTTAAAATAAAAAATACGAATAACCAAGAAAAGAAAGGAGAGAGAGAGAGCGGGAGATGGACCCAGGAACAGAAAAATGAGAGGGAAAAATGATGAGGGATAAACTACTGGGAGAAAGGGAGTATGAACTTAAGAAAAGCTATATACCCTGTGTAGTCCATTAAAAAAAAAAAAAAAAAAAAAAAAAAGAAGAAGGAAGGAAGGAAGGAAGGGAGAGATGGAGGAGGCGATGAGGGTAGAAATTAAAAAGAAAAATTTATGGGGAAAGCACCTGGACACAGTCTATAAGAAATGGATAGGAAAATAAATATCAGTGGAATACTTAACCAAAAATAAGCAATGGGGGGGAATGATGAGGGCAAAGAGGAGACAAGAGAAAGTTAAATTACCAGGATAAAAGAATCACAGAAGAAACTGAACGAACTAATGGAAACTGGAACAGATAACAGTGTGGCCCAGAAACCAAATAAATAAATAAATAAATAAATACAAAAAATACTGTAAATAAGAAAAAAAAAGATGAAGGGGATAATGATAATGATGATAACATGTGATAGTACTTATTAGTCTATTCACAGAATATTTCACATTTTCAGGTGTCATAATCTACCTCCACTATACATATAAATTTATTTCTGTGATTACTGAAGACTTTAAGCACTTTATTATGACTACTGCTGGATGATTCCTTTTATATGATTAAAATTTAGGTAGGTGGAAGATCATGGTGATTACTGTTTCTATTATTATTATTATTATTATTATTATTATTACTTTTGACAGGCATTTTTTTTAGATGAAGAAGCATCTGTTGGAGTGGCCCATTCAGCCAGTCACACCCTAACGATTTTCGGACGGCAGGTGTTTCACTCCCATAGACTCTAGCGACGCCCCACTTTACGGCCCTCATGGTCCCGCATCTATCAATTACTTTTAAAAATGTTTCCGTCTTATTACTATTCGGGTATGAGAGAGGATTTAAGAGAATGAATTAAGCCTGATATTAACACAGGAATGATTTGCGGAAGAAGGAACAAAGATTGGACAAAGGACACAGGAAAGAGCTTATATAAGAGGGAAAGAGGGGTGAAATAAATAAGAGATACGGGAAGAGGGCTTAAGAGGGGACATTAAGTAATCACATTAGTCTTTTTATGGGTAAGAGAGGACTTAGGGGATATTATGATAGTTGTTTCTCTCTCTCTCTCTCTCTCTCACACACACACACACACACACACACACACACACACACACACACACACTTCTCCCTTCCTCACTCATCTTCCCACTTACTCGGTCACACACAAACAGATTTCACTAGCGCCCCCCCCCCCACCCTTCTTCCCACACTCATTCACCCTCACTCTCTCTCTCTCACTCTGCCAAACCAAATATTCGCACGCACGCATGACTTGTCCACACGCACACAGCAACACACATTACACACGCACTCACACAGATACACACGCACACATACACATTTTCATTCAGGTTATTTATACTCTGGTTACCTAGACGATTTTATTCAGCTGCAAGAAGAATCCACAGACTGAATATCTATCTATCTATCTATCTGTCCATCTATTTGTGTCTGTCTGTCTGCCTATCAAAACACTACCATCCCCAAACATATACACAAATATAACAACGAACAAACACACCCAAAACCATACCCACATCCACACAGACACAGACACACACACACACACACACACACACACACACACACACACACGCAAATACACGGCCAAATCCCCCAAATTTCACATGTGGGTGATTTTAGTGACACCATGTATCACCTGAATCCCGCCATGACTCATCTTAAGGGGCATCGCTTCACTACGCCCTGTGTGTGTGTGTGTGTGTGTGTGTGTGTGTGTGTGTGTGTGTGTGTGTGTGTGTGTGTGTGTGTGGAGACAGGAAGAGGAATAGGCAAGACTGGAGATAAAGTGTGGGGGAAGGTGAAATGGCTAGTTAATATGGAGAAACGAGTAATGGCTGAGATGATTGGTGGGGATGTGGATGAGGAGGAGGGATATTATGAGGAAAACGAAGTGAGGTGAGGAAGAAATGAGCTGCATCTAAGGGAAATAGAAAGGGAGAATAATGGATAAATAGGTGACAAAATGGAAGGGGATGATGGAGGTGAAATAGTACAGAAGGCTTGGGAAATGGAGTGTGAAAAAAAAAATACATACATATAAACTGATAGATACACTACACACACAAACACACACACACACACACACACACACACACACACACATTATATTTCTTCCCCCCCACTCTCTCTCTCTCTCTCTCGAGCATTCCTTCTGTCTCCTTCCAATCTACGTTTTCCACATATCTCTCTCGTCTTTTTTTCTTCGCTTTCCTTCCTCTTTCCAAGCATTCCCCTAACCTTTTATTTTCTCTCTCTCTCTCTCTCTCTCTCTCCTTCCATGCATTCCTCTCACCTCTTTATTTCCCTGCCACCAAAATTCCACATAAGTCTTTAACTTCTTCGCTTTCACACATTCCTTCAAATTTGTTCTTCCTTTGGTTTCCCTTTGTCCATTTATATTTCTTTTTTTTTTTCTTCATAATATTTCTTCGTTTTTCTTAGCTCCTTTTTTATTTCATACTTTTCCCTTATATTTTTCCTTCACACTTTCATTTTTTTCACTCATCTATCATCACCAATGAATAATTTTGTTCAACCCTTATTTCTTTTTTATGTACTCCTGCCCTCTTCAATTTCTTACACATAACTTTCGAAGCACTTCAGACCATTTCTGACTCCCTTTCCTTCCTTCCCCACTTACCTTTCCCCATCTTTTTTTTTTTCCTTTACCATCTTTCCTTAGTTCTGCAAGTTCTCCTCTCGTTCCTCTCTCCCTTCCTCCCTTTCTTTCTTTGTTACTTTCCCCCTCATCCCTGCTTTAAACCTTCCCCTCCTCCTACAGTTTTACCTTTCTCGTCATCTTTCTACCCATTCTCCCCCTCTTTCTTTCTTTTTTCACTTCCCTCCTTTCATTTTCAAGCCAATTTCACAACTCTCTCATTTTTTTACCTATCTCCTCTCATCCCCCCATCCCCTCTTTTTCACTTCCCTCCTTTCATTTCCCAAGCAAATTTCACAGCTCCCTCCCCCCCTTTTTTCCTTCCTTCTCCCTCCCCCTCTTATTTCACCCCCTCACCCCCCTGGCCTCCTCACTTCACCCTCGTCACCTGCCCCCCTTCCCCCTCACCTCACCTCTCCCTCACCATGCCATTTCCAGCCACAGGCCATCAATATCCACGGCACTTCCATCACCGCTACCCAACCCTTATTTACACCCTCCACAGACCGCGCCAGACATAAATTCGCGGTACCCAGAGTGACCGGCCTGCTCCCTACCGCGTTCGCCGGTATTTCACGAACTAGAGTCGATGTGGGCACCTTCTCTTATCCACGAAGGGCTACGTTTGGTTAAGTTAAGCTGGTTCGGTTGTTAGATTGTGTTAGGTTAGTTTGTTAAGAGTTACAGTAGGTTAGGTTAGGTTAGGTTTGTTAAAGGGTAAGGTAAAGTTAGGCAGAGTTAGGCAAGGTTAGGCTAGTCACGTCAGTTTGCAGAGTTAGGATAAGTTAGTCTGTTAGGATAGGTTATGTTATGTTACGTTAGGCCAGGTTTGAATACAGTAAACACGATCATCCTGGGAAAACGTAGCGCACGGTGCTGAAATAGAGTTGGGAAATATGTGTCCTGACTCATATTGGCCAAACTTAAAGCCCTCCGACACGCTGATTGGTTGTGACTAACGCAGGAGAGTATACGGTACTTAAATTGAGCGCTTGGCTATATATACTACAGTACCCCTTTCTGTTTTCTTTTTCAGTCTTTTTAATTTTTATTTTTTATTCTTTATTTCTTTTTTGTACTTTTTATTCATTTATTTTTCATTTTATTATTTTTTACGACTCAATCCTCGGCTGATTATATGCACAGATTTAAGGGAGATGTGGAGGGAGTGTTAAACTCTTAGGACAAAATACTGTCGCTTTTTTTTTTTTTTTTTTTTTTGTCAGTACCACAATAAATAATAAATGGCTACATGAGGAAAATTTGCATGATTCTAGTACCACATGGCAATAATTTATCATCGAATAACTGAGACGGAAAGCGAATAATTTATGCACGGGTGACTCAATAAATATAATCCGTCTACCGCCGCCGCAAGCCACATTACCTCAAGCCTGGCCAACTTCAGGTGTTATTAATTTTTCTCACGATCGGCATATCACCTCAACATATGTGACGCTGTTTACATTCATCACCCAAGACCGTATTTACAACCATTCTAGGACGTATTTATAACCAGTTCTAAGCTCAATTAATGCATAAAATTATTTACACATGTTTTTTGCTTATACAGGTATCATATTCTTCACAACCGAAGCAGAACGAATATTAATAAAGTGACAAAATAAATAAATAAATATACAAATAAATAAGTAAACAAAAAAATAAATAAATAAACG
Organism: Coenobita brevimanus; assembly: GCF_032717465.1. Lineage (NCBI taxonomy): Eukaryota > Metazoa > Arthropoda > Malacostraca > Decapoda > Coenobitidae > Coenobita > Coenobita brevimanus. Next base: position 6,781,891 of record NC_137040.1, on the reverse strand, counting down.
ATAAATGAAAACTTATGGAGACCTGTTTCTTCAGTAAATTTTGTAATCCTATATACCTGTAATTATCTCACCTGGCTTCGTCTTCTGTTTCGCTATGGAGGCTTCTCATTACCCCTTCCTGGGAGGTTTATCAAGAATATTGCATCTCAGTACTCTCTTGTAAATTCCTAACCCCTTCAACCCGAGGACGTCATTTTTAGATGCTTGTTAATTGAATGTAAATTTTCGAGGAGTAGACTGTAGCACCAGTCGAGCAGGGCAGTACTCCCGAGGTGGATGGAAAGCTGATGACAGGGAGTGCTGGAGCTCCCGTTTCATCAGCCCTCAGGACTAGTTCCTGACCATCCCCCTTTGCTGAACTTTTTCAGTGTCTCAGTTACACAGAGAGTAGGCCAGCATGCTCTCCAGTACAAATTTCTCTATCTATCTTCACCAAACTACATGCACAGTACACACTACACTTCCTATTCAAAATTAACCAAAAATGGCGTCGATTCACCCAGCCTCGGAGTCCCCAGGGGGGGGGACCATAAATGCCCCCGCCATCTGCCCCTCTCCCGGTGACGACTCGAGGTGCCTGGAACCACTGTCTGACTCTCTTCTTCTTCATTTCTGCAACATTCGCGGCCTTTCATCTAACTTTCGCTCTGTTGAGCACCACCTCTCCTCCTCTAAACCTCACCTTCTTTTTCTAACGGAGACTCAGCTGTCTGAGGCAACTGACAGCAAACCCTTTTCTGTATCCTCCTACTTTCTCTATACTCATTTCAAAGCCAAAGGTGGCTGTTGTGTATACATACGCAACGACTTATCTTGCTCTCGTGTTCCTGAACTTGATTCTTCTGAATTCTCCACTCTCTGGCTTCGGCTTTCCTGTCATTCCCTGACTAAATATATCTGTGCTGTTTACTTATCCCCTAATTCTACTGACTATCAAAAATTCTTCGACTATCTTACTTCTACGATGGAACACATTCTGTCCATTTCTCCTTTCTCTGAAATCTCCATTCTTGGAGATTTCAATGTTCACCACCACCTTTGGCTCTCCTCTCCTTTCACGGATCCACCTGGTGAACAAGCCTACATCTTTTCTATCCTTAATGACCTAGAGCAGCTTGTACAGCACCCTGCCCGTATCCCTGACCGCCTTGGAGAGAGCTCCACCATACTTGACCTCTTCCTCACAACTAATCCTTCTGCTTACTCTGTTAATCTTTTCTCTCCGTTGGGCTCCTCCGATCACAACCTTATTACCTTAACCTGTCCTATCGCTCCAGTACGGCCTGCGGACCCTCCAGGGAAACGTCATCTCTGGCATTTTGGAGCTGCGAACTGGGAGGCCCTCAGGCAGTACTTCTTTGTTTTTCCCTGGAATGATTATTGCTTCCATGGCCGTGAGCCATCTGAGTGTGCCTTGCGCATTACAGAGGTTATTCTCTCGGGCATGGAAGCATACATTCCTTTCTCATATCCTTTGACTAACGCAAGAAAGCCTTGGTTTAATCACGCTTGTTCTAATGCTGTCCGCAACAAGGAGAAGGCCTACAAGAGGTACCGGAGCCAACCCACCCCTGAATCACATAATCTTTACGTTTCTGCCCGGAATCGTGCTAAGTCTGTTCTTCGCTCTACTAAAAATAATTTCATCCATACTAAATGCTCTCAACTCTCCAACTCGAATTCTTCTCGCTCCTTCTGGCACCTTGCCAAAAATCTTTCTAACAACTTTACCTCATCATCCTTCCCTCCTCTTTTCTACTCTGATGGTTCTGTAGCTATTTCTTCTACTGATAAAGCAGATCTCTTCGCACAGACTTTCTCCTCCAATTCCACCTTAGACGATTCCGGTGCTGTTCCTCCATCACTTCCCCCCTCTGACTTCCTCATGGCTGACATTAAAATTTCTTCAGTTGATGTATTTTCTGCCATTACTGGCCTCAGTACTAACAAGGCATATGGGCCTGATGGGATCCCTCCTGTTGTTCTCAAAAACTGTGCTTCTGTGCTTACACCCTGCCTAGGCAAACTATTTCGCCTTTGTCTGTCAACTTGTACCTTTCCTTCTTGCTGGAAGTTTGCTCTCATTCAGCCAGTCCCAAAGAAGGGTGACCACTCCCAACCCTCCAACTATCGTCCAATTGCTTTAACGTCCTGTATTTCAAAAGTTTTCGAGTCAATTCTTAATAAAAAAATTTTAAGGCATCTTTCCTATCACAACCTTCTTTCCGATCGTCAGTATGGGTTCCGTCAGGGACGCTCCACTGGCGATCTTCTCACCTACCTTTCAGACTCCTGGTCATCCTCCTTTCGGGACTTTGGCGAAAGCTTTGCCATTGCACTTGACATCTCAAAGGCTTTCGATCAAGTCTGGCATAAATCTTTAATTTCCAAACTGCCCTCCTACGGTTTCTATCCTTCTATCTGTGCCTTCATCGCTAGCTTCCTTTCTGGTCGTTCTATAGCCGCTGTCGTAGACGGCCATCGTTCTTCTCCTAGATCTATCAACAGTGGTGTTCCTCAGGGCTCTGTCCTATCACCAACTCTCTTCCTTTTATTCATCAATGATCTTCTAAGCTGTACATCTAACCCTATCCACTCATACGCTGATGACTCCACCCTTCACCTTTCCATTCGGTTCCCGCAACGCCCATCTCAACAGTTACTTCAAGAAACAAGGGATGAGGCTATGGCACACCTAATGTCTGACTTGGCTCATATCTCTGACTGGGGTAAAAATAATATGGTTGTCTTTAATGCATCTAAGACTCAGTTCTTACACCTATCAACCCGACAAAATCTTCCACAGGTGTACCCACTAATGTTTAATAATATTCAGATTAATCCTGCATCATCCTTGAACATGCTTGGGGTTTCATTTACTCGGGACTTATCTTGGAAAGATCATATTACATCTCTTGTAAAATCTGCTTCCAAGAGATTGGGTGTGCTAAGCCGACTCCGCTCTTTCTTTACCCCTGCACAATTGTTGACTCTATACAGGGGTTTTATCCGCCCCTGTGTGGAGTACAACTCTCATGTGTGGGGAGGCTCCCCACATACAGCTCTTCTCAATAGGGTGGAGTCAAAGGCTTTTCGTCTCATTAACTCTCCTCCTCTTACTGACTCCCTTCAACCTCTGTCTCTTCGCCGCACTGTTGCATCTTTATCTCTTTTCTATCGCTACTTTAATGGTCACTGCTCCTCTGAACTGTCTGCTTGCATTCCTCCACCTCTACGACGGGCGCGTAGCACCCGTCTAGCAGCAAACTCTCATCCCTTTTCTGTCCAACTCTCTAATGCAAGAGTTAACCGTTACTCCCAGTCTTTCATTTATGCAACAGGTCAGCTCTGGAACTGTCTCCCTCTGTCTGTATTTCCTTCTGCCTATGATCTCCAGTCTTTCAAACGTAGTGTGTCCAGACATCTCAAAATGATCGGATCTTGAATTTGGCTCTCTATTGTATTTTGTTTTTCTCTTGGAGGGAACTGTTACTGCGGGCTCATGGCCTTTGGTTCCTTCTTCCTCGCATTAAAAAAAAAAAAAAAAAAGACAATTTTTATTCAAGTTAAGAAAGACCTTGGATAGTGTAGGATTTATTCAAGGTTCAACATAATCCCTTTAATTCAATACGACTTCTTCTAAATCAATAATACTGTAATAATAATAATAATAATAATAATAATAATAATAATGTCTGAAGATTGCAAATACAGACTGATAAAAACGCCATGTAATAAAGGAACTAACATATTAATAGTATCCATAATTTACACATAATCATCTTTCCATACGAAGAAATATGATACTTCCTAAGCCCATGAGATTACAGTCCTGAGTAATGAAATCTGGGTGTGTGGCTATTGACCCTTTCAGCCTGAGGACTTTATTGCGCCTTTATTTTTGCCTCTACCAGACAATTTTACTCAGCTTACGAAATCATCCTTCGAGTGGATGGGTTAACGAATGCATATTTAACTCTTTGTAGTCGAAAAGTATAAGTTCAAGTGAGAGAGAGAAAAATAGGTATCGACAAGCTTAAGAGGTTTATGGAGGTGTATATCTTAAGGTTAATTACCGTGTTGACTCACCTGGATCGATTACCTTGTGTACTTACTTTGTTGTTTATTGTAGTACCAGCAATAAGAGTTGATTGTGCAGCTTGATTGCGCTCTGTGTGGACGCGGGTAGTCAAGCTTAAACACGTTCATAAGTACACACACACACACACACACACACACACACACACACACACACACACACACACACAGGGTTCTCGTTATACAATATTTCCTCTCCTTCCTCCCTCCCTCCTTTACAAAATTCTCTCTCTCTCTCTCTCTCATGACACCTTGCTATAATTTTCATGTCCACCTTTTTTGCGTGCGTGAGTAGCGTGTAAGTACCGTCACACAGTCGGGGGCGTACATCACACATCACGCACATATGTATGCTAGCAGACATGCACACGACGCACAAGCACACGTGTGTGTGTGTGTGTGTGTGTGTGTGTGTGTGTGTGTGTGTGTGTGTGTGTGTGTGTGTGTGTAATATCGACGACGGGGATATACGAGTAAAAGGAATATAAAAAGGGTTGAATTGAGAGAGGGGAAGAGAGGGGAGGAGTGGGGAAGGGCAGGGGAGGAGGTGAAGGAAAGGGAGGGGGGGAGGTGAAGGAAAGGGAGGGGGAGGAGGTGAGGGGAAGGGAGGGGGAGGAGGTGAAGGGAAAGGAAGGGGGGGGAAGCGAGGGGTAGGGAGGGGTACAAGGAGGTAGGAGGAGGTATAGTGGAAAAGGGGACTGAAAGGAAGAATGAGGGGAGGTAGACGTGAGAGAAGGGGTTGATGGGAGGTGAACGTGAGGGACAGGGAGAGAGAAGGAAAGAAGGGGAATAAATGAAGCAAAATTAAAATGAAACAGAGGATGACCAACCAAACACAAATAAACAAAAACAGGCAAAACAAACAAGCACACAATCTGACCAAACAAAACAACCAAACACAAAGAATAAATAATCCAAAAAAACACAAACCTACGACGAAAAAATAAAAACAAAGTACACACAGCAGACACACAAACCAAGTAGACAAAACCCCGCAGACCAGCAGAACCAGTTTAGAGCAGGCGTCAGTACACACACACACACACACACACACACACACACACACACACACACACACACACACACAATCAATATACAAATAATTTTTCCCCTTGCAATATTCTTTTTTCTATGTCCATTAAACAAAATCTAACCAAACACACACACCAAACACACATAACAGGACAGGCAAGCACGACATCTTCAAAGCAAGCATAAAAAACACACAAATAAACACAAAACCCGAGACACAAGCAAACACACTGACACAATCACAACCTAGATAATACACATTCTAGAAAATAAACACCACAATCCATGCGATGCCTAACCAAACACATTCACCAACAGGCAATCCAAACAGTGAAAAAGAGACATAAAAAAAACACACAATCCAAGCAGACAAAACTTTAAAACAGCCGCCTGTAGAGTGCAAATTAAGGTCAACACTCGTTATCAACTTCACGCACACACAAAACTCCACGACATTTTTTTTTTTTGTTTTTTTATTTTTTTCTTATTTTTTTAGTTTTTTCACTGCAGCATTTTTCAGGCTAGCTTTCTGCTCCCTAGAGTACAAGGCACTTCAGGGTAAAAATGGTGAAGAAAAGGAAATGAGAGAAAAAGTGCTGATATGGTATAAATATGTGCTTACTTAAAAAATATATGAAAAATAAAACTATATATACTTGTTACTGCTACTACCACAAATAATACTAGTAATGATAATGATAATAATAATAATAATAATAATAATAATAATACCAAAACCTCCTGCCTGCTACTAAAAGAGGTGGATAAAATTAGGAAACAAGTGCAGATAAGCATAAGAGTATATCAATGAACACTGCAGCCAATGAAATGAGAACTACACCCATTCACTCATTAAAAAAAAATCTTGAAATTCTTGGCCCCATCCATGTACCATAATAAATCAGCTAAATATAAATAACTTCCTACTACAAAATATGAAGGAAAACGCTTATCTGTACGTGATGGTGAGATGGTGAAAAAATCCGTGAAGCAAAGAGCGCTGGCCTAAAGGAGTACTGTTCCCCAGCCCCCCCAGCCCCTCCCCCTGACAAATATAGGACGAGTTTGGCGACAGACAAAAAATGAAAAAAAATGAAAGAAAAATGGATATATAAAACCATAGTCTGGTGGGCATAGGTGGCTGGCTCTTCCTCGTCACTAAAACAGTTTACAATTTAAACCTTAATATCTATCTAGTGCTGTACGTGGCATCACCATAATATCAACACAGACAAACAGCATACACGAGAATATCAGCATGACGCATCCAAACATACAAGTATTTAAATGTTACGGCTGAGGTGTTAAGGGCCTTTTTAAAACCCAGGAGATCACGCCTCATGGTCTCCTACAAATATATGGACGATTTTTGTGGGAGATAATAATGTACAATCAAAACCAAAAGTCCTATCGCTTCCCGTCTCTCTCTCTCT
>NC_137040.1:6655328-6772828 GCF_032717465.1 Coenobita brevimanus | reverse complement strand
CGTGAGAGTAGGAGGAGGGAAAGGTGGGAAAGAGGGAGGAAGAAAGGAAGGAGGAGTAAGGGGGAGGGGGAAGTGTGTGAGAGGATGGAAGGGAGGGAAGGAAAAATGGAGGAGAGAGGGAGGGGGAAAAAAAAGGAGGGAAGGAAGGAGGAGATGAGACTGGAAGACAGTAATGAATCAGGTCGGTAAGAAAAGGATGAAGATGAAAGAAATGAAGGAGAAGGAACTCGTGGGAGAAAATAAGGGGAAAAAAAAGTGGAAGATGAGGTGGGAAAGAGAAAGAGAGAAATGCTTAAGAGGAAGGAATGAAAAAAAAAAATAGGAAGAAGAAAAGTATGAGGTGGAAAAAAAAGAGAAAGGAAAAACGAAGAGGATATACCGAAACAAGGATGAAATATGCCAAAAACAGAGGAAAGAAATGAGGGAGAAGGAAAGCAGGAAGAAACAAGGTGTGGGGGAGGTAAGGAGTTGAAAGATGGACAAACAGGAAACGGGTGTGAAGGGAAGAAGAAGAAACAGAGATAATGGTAAGGAGAAAGAAAGAAAGAGAGAAAGAATGAGAGAGAATGTGTCCACAAAAGAGGATCAAAGGCAATGATAAAGAATGAACTGATGATGAGGAAGGAGAATGGTGCATATTACGAAAGAATAAATGAAAAAAGGAAGAGGATAAGGAAAAACGAAGATTAAGAAGGGGAGGGAAGGCAACAGGAAAAGGAAGTGGCCACAAAAAGAAGGCTGAGAGAAGAAAATACCGAAGGGGAGAGGGAAAGAAAAATAAAATACAGGAATGCCAGTAAGAATCCAATAAAGGACACGAAATAAAGAGGACGAAAAAGGAATGATAAAAGGATGATAAATTTGAGATGAAAGGTAAGAAGAGGCAGAGGGAAGAAAATAAGGGAATAAAAATGGAGAAGAAAGCAGACTAAGAAAATCCGCATGGATGAGGAAACAGTGAAAGAGAATGACGCGGAAAAAAACAAAAAAATGGAGACAAATAACAAAAAGGGAGAGAAACAGAATAGTAACAAGATGTAACACTGTACAAAGAAAAAGAGAAAAAAATATCACAGCAGAACTTGAAACGGTGAAAAGAGAAGAACGCATAAAATCGGAAAAAGAGCGGAAAAAAGGACAATAGGAACAAGAAACTGTGACAAGAGAAGAGAAGAGACGAGACGAGACGAGACGAGACAAGACAAGACAAGACGAGACGAGATGAGACGAGAAGATAGAAACTAAGATGAAAGAAGGAAGAGGGAAGCGGATACAAAGAATATACAAAAAGGAAGAGGAAGAGAAAATGGATAGAATAAAGGAAGAAGAGTAAACAAAGCAGACATGCTATAAAAGAGAGGAGGAGGAGGAGGAGGAGAACACTAAAATCAAGGAGGAAGGAGAAACGGTGAAGAGAATACAGGGTCCACGAGGCCATTCAGGGGGCCGTTTTAATATTAAGCTTAAAATTGGGTTAGGATGGACTGGGTTGGATTAAGCTGGGTTAGCCAAGTTTAAGCTGGCTCGCCTCGGTTAGACTGGATAAGAATTTGCCGCTTCTGGACTGGATTGGGGTTTGGATTAGATCATGACATATAAGAATGGATTAAATGTAGTCGTACTGAAAGACTGAAGAGACTTATTACTTCAAAGGTGGATATGGTTTTCTTGGACTAAATTGCTGTAATATATATAATAAAATAATTTGGTTTTACGCCAGGTATCCCCGAAGGGCTAAGGCGTTGCCCCTGGGTAGAGGACTTTGGACTGGAGCGTGTAGCATTTTATGACCAGATGCCCTTCCTGATGTCTACCAATGACCCTTGGGTGGATTCGATCCTCCGACCCTTCGGTCAGAGCGGAGCGCTCTAACCCACTGAGCCACGGCTGTGTTACATGAAATTGGATCGTGTTAACTAGCCGTTGGTTTCTGTCATACGGAACGACTAGCGAGAAACGTGCAAATTTTGGGTATATTAGGCTGTACTGGATTGGACATTATTATTATTATTATTATTATTATTATTATCATCATTATTATTATTATTATTTAGCCATATATTGACTGACGAAAGTGACAAAATTCCGGTTTGGATAGGGATGGGCTGAACTGGATTAAGCTGGGTTGGATATTTATTGGTAACATAAAGCAATTGAAAGGACTGCCAGTTCTTGTCTGGACTAGGCTGCGTGAAACTTGATTTATAATGAAAGTTTTACACTGATAGACTCGTGGCATGAAGAGTATGGGAATTGTGTCGATATTTTGTAGGTCCTGCTGTCAGTGTACGTGTTTGGGGCATGGTGGTGTGGTCTCTGGTCGTAATGTGGAAGTCGTTTGGACAGTAGGTAGGTCAAATTACAGCATGTTTGTTCTAACCTGATAATTACAGTATGGTCCCTTACAATTCTCGGCCTAGTTGACGGCCAAGAGAGTCAGATTAGAGGATGGATTTTATAAGTATTTAATTCGTGCGACTGATGGTAGTAACTGGTCGTCATGATAGTGTGGCTGTGGTCGTGGTGTGAAGGTCGTTCGATGCGGTGTAGGTCGTACTATGATGGTGTGTGGTCGTGGTAGTGGTAGTCTGCCCCCCTATGCTCGTAACAAAATGCTGATGGTTATACTATGATGGTTTAATGTCTGGTGGTCGTACCCCTCCCATTATCCTGAGGGTCGTATCATGAGGGCTCGAGATCGTGGTATATGGACACATTGGTAGCGGATGTGGTGTGAGGGTCGTCCTAAATCCTCATGGTCGTACCCAGATGGCCTAAGATCGTGATGTTAGCTAAATGAATGGGTCGTGCAAATTATGGCGAACGGTCGTTTCGGTCGTCGTTGCGCTGTAATGGTCGAAGGATATTCTGGTCGCTGTACAAAACTGGCGGATGGTCGTTTCGGTGGTGGTGGTGGTGTTAAGGTCGTCCATTATCCTGAAGGTCGTACTCTGGGTCTTGACAGTGGTCGTCCCCTCTCCCAATATCCTGAAGGCCGCACTAAGATGGTCTTAGGTCGTGATGGATGGACATTCAGGTAGTCGTTTCTGTGCCGATGGTCGTGGTATGAAGGTCGTCTTATATACTGGAGGTCGTACTTTGCTGGTGTAAGGTGGTCCTAGTGATACACGAATATTCTGGTCGTCACACAGTTGGTGGCAGATGGTCGTTTTGGTGGTCGTGGTGTGAAGGTCGTCCGATATCCTAAAGGTCGTACTCAGGGGTCGTGGCAGTGGTCGTTCCCCCCCCCCCCCACTTCCGGCGTCGTCTCGCTCTGGCAACGTCCTCGCTCCGCCGCCCTTAATGATGTCGCTTTTTGTCCTCTTGAAGTGACTCATTGTTGTCCTCTCTCTCTCTCTCTCTCTCTTTCCTAATCTGTTTTTATTCACTCTCTCATTAGATTTTCCTGTCACCTTTAATTCTCTCTCTCTCTCTCTCTCTCTCTCTCTCTCTCTCTCAGCTCCTCCTCCTTGCTTTGCCTGACTCCTTCCTTTGATCTTTTCTCGACAACAGCTTGCTCTTTCTTCTTGTCTCTTCTTAACTTTTTCCTCCTCCTCCTCCTCCACGCATCTTTCCTTGACAACTCCTTTCTTCTTTCTTCTTTTTCCTCCTCCTATTCTTCTCTTTACTGCATCATTTCTTGTCTTTACTGGCTCCCGTTGTCTCCTGTTGTCTTCCCAATTTTCTCATTTTCTTGACAATTTTCTTATTCCTTCTTCTTGTTCCTTCTTCCCTCTTCCGTGTATCCTTCCCATCACTGGTTCCTTCGGTAGCTTTTTCTTCTATCTTTTTTTTTTTCCTTTTCACCCCATTCGCTATTTTCTTGCTGTGATTCATTTTGCTATTTTTTTACTGCATTTTTTATTTTCTCTTCCTTCCCATCAACTTAATTTTGCTTCTTCTTGTTATCTTCTGCTGCCGCTGCTGCTTTAATTCCGCATAATTTCTCTCTCTCTCCTCTTCCTTTCTTTCCATGAAGTTTCCTCTCCCCCAATTATTTCCTTTCACCCACCTTCCCCTTCTTTCCACTTTCACTCTTGTTCTTTTCTCCCTTAAAACTGCTGCTTTCTTTTTTCCTCTGATTCGCTTCTTGATTTCCAACATCTTTTCTCCTGTTAACTCCCACTCTCGCCTTAGTCTTCCTTGTCTTTTCTCCATTTCCACAATTGTATTATCCTCCCTCCTCACTCCACTGTCTTCCTCTCCTTTCTTTTCTATTCCTCCTCACTCCATTGTCTCCCTCCCCTTACTCTTCTATCCATTCCCTTCCGTCTCTCTCTTTTTCTTGAAGGTTTACAATATTTTCTCATAATTTTCTCATTCTTCTTCCCTTCCCGTATTTTCTTCCCTCTCCTTACCTTCTCCCTTTCTCTGTTTACCTCTTTTCTATACCCTTTTCTCCCCTCCTTCCCTCCCACCTCTCCATATCTCTTCTCCACCTCTCCATCTCTCTTCACCTCTCAATTTTTCTTCTCCACCTCTTAATTTTCAACTTATTTTCTACATTCGCCCCGCTCTCTCCTTCACTTCCTTCTTAACTCCTCTCAGCCCACTTCTGTTTCTCTTCCCACTCTCTTCTTCACCCTCCTTTCTCCCCCTCACCTACTTTCTTACTTCTCCACCTCACCCGTCTCCCCTCTTTTCGTTACCCTATTCCTTCTCTTCATCTTAATACTCTACCCTTTTATCTCCTTCTCCTTAATCCTCTACCCTTTTGCCTCCTTCTCTTTTCCTTTCTTTCTAACCCTCTTTAGTCCATTTTTACCTCTCCACCTTCTTCACGCCTCCTCTTTCTTTCTCCTTCCTTCCCCCACTCCTTCGTTCCCTTACCCCTTCTCACCCCCCCCCTCCTTGTCCCAAAATACGATCACAATTACATTCTCTGGCAGTTAAAAGTATTCCACCAAGGTACCCCTCCCTCTCCTTTCCCCCTCATCCCCCTCCTTCCCTCCCCCCTCCCCTTAGTCTCTCTCCTTCCCTCCCTTTACTCTCCCTTCTTTCCCCTCTCCCTCACCCTCTTACCTCACTGGTTTTTCCATTCAACTCCTATTTATATATTTATTATTTTGGAATCCTCGAGGGATGGGAGGAGGAAGACTGAGAAGTTAAGAGTGAATCTCGATTATTTGGGAGGAAGATGGTAAAGACTGATAATAGGGAAAGAAATGGGAAAGCAGAAAATTAAATAAATGAAAAAAAAAAGTGTGAAACTGTGAAGGCAATAAGGAGGGAAGAAATGCAACAAACGGAAACAAAAAAAAAAAAACAGCAAGGATGTTAAGAAAGAAAAGGGAGAGGACGAGGGAGTGAAGGGCACACGGTAGAAGGAAATATAAGGAAGAAAAGAAGCAGGGAAGGGAGAAATTAAGGAAAAAAGACGAGGAAAAACATAATAAAAACCGGTAGTGAATCAAAGAAGCGGCGAAAAGGTGAAGGAAGGAAGGAAGCAAGGAAGGAAGGGAGGGAGGGAAGAAGGATGGAAAGGAAAGGAAAGGAAGGATGGAGCGAAGATAGGGGGGAAGGAAAAGGAAGACAGAACGGAAGGAAAGAGGGATGGATGAACATATGAAGGAACGAAGGACGGAAACTGCATAACCAAAATAATTAAAAACAACTTGGAAGAGAAGAGCAAAGACACCGAAAATAAAAGGGAGGAAGAGGAGTAGTGAAAGGTACATTTGGTAGGAGACAAAAAAGAGAGAGGAAAAAACAAACGCAAGCAGAAGAATCATCAGAAAAAAAAAAATCAGAAAGAACGAGAAAAAAAAAAAAAAAAACAGGTTGCGAAGAAAAGGGAAGAGGAAAAGAAAGGAAATGGGCTTTGAGAGAAGGGAAAAGCGCGAGAACTAAAAAAAAATACCAAAAGAGAGAGAGAGAGAGAGAGAGAGAGAGAAACTATCTGAAAAACTAGGCCGGGGGGAAGATTAAATAGTCAAAACAAATTGAGATGAAAAGAGAACACAAGAGGGGGAAGGTAGAAAGAAAATGAATAAAAAACGAACAAAAAATAAAACAAGATAAAAAAGATAACAAGGAAAAGAATGCACAGCGAAAAAAAAAGAAAGAAAAGAGGAGGCAATAAAAAAAAAGAAAGGAAAAACGCAGATTAAGACCCTAAATATAAGATAAGAATAAAAGGGAAGAGGAAGAGGTGAGACAGAGACATTTGGGAGGAAACAACGAGGAAGAGAGAACAGGGAGACAGAGGAGGCCATCTGTGAGGCAGGAGAAGGGATGAGAGGACTGAAAGGGAAGAAAGGAGAAGGAGGAGGAGGAGGAGGAAAGCAAGGCACCTGAGACGAAAGACTAGAAAAACTGGGGAAGCCTGAAAGAGGACGATGCAGAAGATAGAAGTGAGAAAGAGAGAATGGAAACAAGGAACATTTTTCGAAGGAATGGACGACTGGGAGGGGCGTGATAAAGGAGGAAAAGGTGATGAAAAGAACATGGAAAAGGAAGTATTGGAGTAAGAGGTATAAAGATGGAAGACGGCAAGAGATCTGATAATGAAAAGGAAGGGAAGGAGGAGGGAAAAGACGAAGAAGAATCACGAACGAGGGAAGTGGAAGGATAAGTGAAGGATGATGTGAAAACATTGTTAAATGAAGCATAAGAACTATTAATAAAAAAAAAGTTCCTTCAAAATGACTTCCACATTTGCAAAACTGGCCATTCACTATACCTTCCGTCTCTCACTCCTTCCCTCATTTATTAACTCATCTTTTGAAAATATCAGGCAAAGCAAATGGTGTTCACTGGTATTCCCTAACATTGTCTGCCATATATCTCCCTAATTTTATTATTTTGTTTATACTTACAAGGGTGAATATTTACGACCTAGGAAGTGCTCGTGTCTGCCAGGGTTGGACAGAGAGAAACAAAATTTAAGCTAACTTTTACTGTGTTTTCTTTCCTCTAGTATTATATTTAACTTTTAATGTGCCTTCTTTCCTCTACCTAAAAATGTAGCTTTTCATATGCTTTCTTCCCTTTATCTCCAGCTTCATATGTTTTTACCCTTTATCTTCAGGTTAATATGTTTTCTTCCCTCTAGCTTCAGTTTAATATGCTTTCTTCCCTCTCTCTTCAATTTCATATGCTTTCTTTCCTCTGTCTTCGGTTTCATATGTCTTCTTCCCTCTATCTTCATCGCAATATGCTTTCTTCCCTGTCTTAACAAACTTCGTTCACTTAACATCCCCTCCTTTCTTCTGACAGTCTTACAAACATTACACACATTAGTTGACTTAATATCCTTTTCTTACTTCGACCATCTTACAATCTCTAGCTAAGGTTTATTATTTTTTCCTTCCTCTGACAATAATACAAACTTCAGCAAACTTTTATGTCTTCTTTTTCCTTTCAATATCATACAAACTTCTGGTAACTTTTAACAATGCCGATGTTTCCCCTGACCATCTTTCATCCTAAACTCTTTCAGTACCGCAAGGCTTTACTTCCTGCATTGTTGACAGCGCCCTAGTGAATTTTGCATAAGGGAGATATCTTTTAGTCATGGCGTTAAGGAAGGCTATATCTAACTCCTTTAAGTTGAAAATGACTTATACTGAATGAAATCGTCTGGAGATGGCCACAATAAAATATACAAGACATCACAGCGAAAGATTCCAAGCATTTTCTGACACTTAGTTTTCATCCTCTCTGCTGATTCGCTGACCATACAGTATTTTTATTTTTTCTTTCTTTACCAACTCTCCGTTTTTATTCCGCGTCTTTCCTTCCTCCATTCTTTTCGGCTAAACTTACATTACCGGCTTCGCTAACTTTCTGATTCTTTCCATTCATCCTCCCACACCCTCTCGTTCTTCTTACCCCCACCCTTCCCTCTTCCCCAGCCCTCCTCTTTCCTCACCCTCCACCCTCCCTCACCTCTTCCTCAAACTTCCTTCATTCGTCTTCCATTCTTTTCTTCCTTTCTCTCTTCCCTTTTTACGAATCTTCAGATACACAGCACAACTTACCCCGTCATATCCATACAATTCGCACCATCTAACCGCTAAATACACCATCCGTTCGCAAACAATCCGCAAAACTTCTCCCATCTATTCGCACAACTCATACCACCTGTCCAGTAACCTACACCACCTGCCAACTAAGGCACACCACCTATTCCACAAACGTACACTAACTATCCACATACGCACTCTGCCTATTCACAAGCATACACCAAGTATCGTACATCTACAAACACACACACACACACACTCGCATCCCCACCCCCACCCACATACATACACCCCATCCCTACCCACTCATCCACACACTTACCCCCCTCACCCCCACACACTCATTCACTCCCCATCCCCACCAATCCCCACCCCCACCAGCCACGCCACCCAATCCGCACACACCCCGCCCACTTTTCCGCACAGTTAATGACATCAAGTATATTTTTAAAATTTTTTCCCCTTTATTTTGGCGTTTTTTGTGCGGTAATGGTGGGCGTGTTGACTCTTAAACGCGGCTTTAATGGTCCTCTTTCTGCCATTAGCCGGGAAGTGATGGGCCCAGGGTTAGAGACTGGCCGGGGGGCTTTCACGAATTAACAAAACGAAGCAAAAACACAGAAACAAAAATATAAAAACAGACTCACAAAATGTCAAGATTAGGTAGGATTTTACGAAGCATACCGGACAGTGCATATATACATACATACATACATACACACACACACACACACACACACACACACACACATTTTATATATATATATATATATATATATATATATATATATATATATATATGTGTGTGTGTGTGTGTACAGGGTGTAAAAGGTGTATGTATGTATGTATTTACGTACAGGGTGTATGTACAGTATGTGTGTATGTATGAATCTACGTGTATGTATATATGTATGCACTGGACAAAATAAAAAGGAAAATCTAATACTACGATGGGGCCAGACGTCACTTTATAAACAGGAGTATGTAGAAATACTGATGAACTCTGGGTATACACCAAATAAATCGGTTCCTAAAGACCAAGCAGCCCTCTTATTTATGTTTGGACCCAAAGATGAACTGCTCTTGGCCGTGGATCATGCCACCAGCTTGAGTAGTTACTGACTGAACACTTACGTTTTTTTTTTATTTATTATTATTATTATTATTATTATTATTATTTAGACTGGTGGGATCTCAAACAGAAGTGTGTATATGGTAACAGCAAGAGTGTTTACATGCCTTTTGAATCTTATAAATTTTCAGTATGTCCCAATAATATCTTCTAAAGATAATTATATGCATATTATAATCTATTTATCTATCTATGTACCTAGGCTGCTTCCCCCAAGGAAAGGGAGGTAGCCGAGACAGGACGACACACTCCCCATTTACTCATCCATTCAAACACATTCATTCGCATCTTAGCCCCAGAGGGGAGAAGGGACAGATCCTCACCACAACACACCGCACAAGGGTCAACTGTGCAGTGCAATCAGTGACATCCGCAGCAGGGCCCGACAGCAGAGCTGGTTTGCCCCTGCCACATCATAATAGACCCATCCCCTTACCCGCACCTGACCTGACTAGCTGATCAGACCAAATGCGAGAGAATATTCCCCCAGGGCTGCGTCATCATTTATTCATTCACATTTTCTCTCCATTTATTTCTGTCTCGCACAGCCACTCTTCCTTGCTTAACAGGCATCCCTCTGGCATCCAACGCTCTCTTCACACTGTCCATCCATCCTATTTGTGGTCTCCCTCTCAGTCTTACACCTCTCACATCAGATCTAGTCATCTTTTTCACCAATCGCTCATTATCCATTCTCTCCATATGCCCAAACCATCGCAACACCCTCTGCTCAACTCTACCAGCCATCTCCCGAACAACTCAGTTCTCCTTCGCACTTCATCATTTCTCACTCGATCCATACGCGTCATTCCACACATACCCCTCAGACACCTCATCTCCATTACATTCGAACTTTTCCACTCTGCTACACCCATATTCCATGTTTCACCCCCATATAATGCAGTCGGTACCACGACACCCTCATACAGCCTTCTCTTTACATCCATTCTAAGTGAATGACATCTAAACATTTTTTTCATTCCTCCCAGCACCTTTTCTACTTCATTCATTCTAAACTTCACTTCTGCAACTATTCTTCCATCCACAGCAACATGTGACCCTAAATACTTAAAACACTCTACCTCCTCATGCAACTCACCATTCAAAACTATATTCATCCCCCTTCCATCTACCAACCTCGTACACTTCATCACTTTACTCTTATTCTCATTTACTTTCAATTTCCTCCTTTCACACACCCTTCCAAACTCCTCTACCAACTGTCTCAATCACTCCTCTGAATCAGCCACCAGTGCATTATCATCTGCAAACAGCAGCTGCTTCAGATTCCACTCTCCACCATCAACATTCACCAGACTCAGACCTCCACCTAAAACTCTTGCATTCACCTCCCTTACAACACCATCCATATGAATATTAAAAAACCAAGGCGACATCACACATCCCTGTCGCAGCCCCACTCTCACGGGAAACCAATCACTCACAGTATTTCCCACTCTTACACATGCTCTACTATTTACATAAAAACTTTTCATCTCTTTTAGTAACCTACCATCAAGTCCATACAATCTTAAAAGTCCACAAAGCCTCCCTAGCAATGCTATCATACGCTTTCTCTAAATCCATGAATGCCCAAAACACATCCTTGCCTTTCGCTAAATACATTTCACACACTTGTCTTACAGCAAACACCTAATCCACGCATCCCATCCCTCTCCTAAAGCCGCACTGCTCATCACCAATCACTCTCTCACCCTCTCTAACTCTCTTAATTAACACTCTACCATACACAATACCTACAACACTCAACACTTATACCTATAAACCCTTGCCTTTATACAACGGGACCACACAAGCACTTGCCCAGTCAATTGGCACCATAATAACATAAAAAAAAAAAAATCATAAGACGATATCACACCTCATTTTATATACTGTATATATACCACAGATTTGCATATATCCTGTATAATACACACACACACACACACACACACACACACACACACACACACCAAGAAGAAAAAATCAACTCTGACAATATTCCTACACATGCCTACTCACACATAAAGTACAGGTGATAACACACAGCAACCAAAGAGGAAGCAATGCAACATTTAATCGTCCAGAAAATCGAGGTCAGAGTAGTTCGAGGCCTCCACAAATTGCTACCGTTCCGGGAAAAAGTGAAAAAGAAAATTCTAGACTGTAAAAGCACAAAGCAAGATATTTCAGATTCTCTACGTTAAATCAGACGATGTTATTTTTTCTGTTAATTCTGCTTCCTCCACAAGATTTTATTTAGCTGACGAGATAAACTGACCTCGTTAACAAAATGGATTGAAATAAGGAAAGCAGGCTGAAGAAATGCCAATGAACAAAATACATTACCGTCCCCCACTGCCAAACTGACACACAACAATTCATTAATCTTAGAAGAAAAAAAAAAAGATGACTAAAATTGAAAACAGTATCATAAAAAAAAAAAAAAAATCCTCTAAATATTCCTCTCCTAAATTACCAACTCTGAAAAAAAAAAAAAAAAAAAAAAAACGGGGACGGGGAAGCAAGAAAATACCGACATCAAAACAACATGAAAACAACGACTTTAAAGATGACAGAAAAGGTACAATTTAATCGTTAGAAAAACTATACAGTATACTGTATATATATATTGTTTCGACACACCTGACCGTCGCCTGACCTTTCCCGTGACTTGGTTCCGTTCCCAGTGTTTTTTTCTGGAGTTTAATTAGTCTTTAATCCCCTTCGGTGCTACAGTGGTGTGTGTGTGTGTGTGTGTGTGTGTGTGTGCTACCACCAGACAAATATATTCAACTTAGAAGGGACCATTGGAAGTGATGTATTTAGAATTTATCCCCATTAACCCTATCTAACAGACGATTTTCTTCAGTTTAGGAGTGGATGGTGAAGGAGTTAGAAAGAAGGCACATTCAAAAATTCCTCCTTGCTGCTGACAACGATATAATTCAAACTGAAAGAGATCTCTGGTGGTGAAAGGGTTAGATACTCTCTCCATCACCCTTTCTGTTTATCTATCTATCTTTCTATCTATCTATCTGTTTGTCTGTATCTATCTATCTATCCATGTATCTATTGTCCGAAGCCTTATTCCTGTCAGGGTTGGCCACAAACAAATCACCTCCACGTCGCGAATGGTTGTTTATGAATAGATACCACAAATTTAGTCCTATATATATTTTTCTTCTCTTCTGTTCCCCATTCCCTTCTCTTCATTCCTATACTGGTCACCATATATTTCTTCCTAGTGTTCATTCTCTATTCCTCCTCCTCCTCTTGATCATTTCTAACTAACTTTTAACTCACACGGTATATCTTTTTCTTCTTTTTACATCACATTCTTACCTTTCTTTTCCTTATATTGAGCTAACCATTATTTTTTCTCATACTGTGTTCCACTCTCTTAATTCCCGCCTGGCTTCGATAAGGCATTTTTTTTTTTCATTCATAAATACTTACGGTACCTATTAAAAATTAAATTATTCATCCATACACTCTATTATATATATATAATTTTTCTAGCTTTTCCACCTCATTTCACACTTATCTCTTTCCTTTATATAAACTTCTGTTCCTTTTGTAACTTTCTTCTTTAACCCTCTTCTCCCTTTATCTAATTTTCATTACCTTTCTCCCTTTATTTTCTCTGTCTCCATCTTACTATCCACATCATCTCCTCTTCCTTTATCACCTTCAGTTCTATCTAACTTTCTTCTCTTACTGCCTTCTTCCTTCACCTCCTCGGTCTTCCTTTCGTCCCCCCAATTTCCCGCATTTCCGTTCCAATTACCCCTTCCAGGACTGAGACCTTACCTTTCCATCACCCTACTCTCTCTCTCTCTCTCTCTCTCTCTCTCTCTCTCTCTCTCTCTCTTTCAAATTATGCCCAATTACTCTCCCTCTTCTCACTAACCTGCGTCCTTGTTTACACAAACCCTCACCTCTCTCTCTCTCTCTCTCTCTCTAGTCTTTCCTCCCTCATCTCTCTATCTTTGTTCTTAATCTCGTTCGTTTTATTCTGATTATCCTCATCTCTGCTCCCCCCTCCCCCCACCCTCCTTCCTCTCTCTCTCTCTCTCTCTCTCTCTCTGAGTCAGCTCTCCTTCCATATCAAATCTTTTCCTGTCACTCTCTCCCCTTCTCTACCCTCCCCACTCTCCCTCCCTCTCCTCTCCTCTCGTTTCCTCTCCCCTCCTCCCCACTTTCCCTGCCTCTCCCCTCTTCTCTCCTCTCCCCTCCTCCCCTCCCTCCATATAACCCGCTTCACTGCCTGTATTGTCCCTCCAACACCTCCCCTCGATTTTTCTTTCCGACTTTCTTTAATTTTCTCCCATTTACATCTTTTTTCTTCGCTTTCTTCTGTCTTTCATTCTCCTTTCCCTTCCTTCTGTCCAATTCCGTTTTGAATTGTTTTAGCATTTTATTATCATCATTATTATCACCATTATTCTGGTAGGTGGTGGCGACCATCATCCACTCACTTGATGTAGTGCTGCCTGCTTCTTCCTTAGCCTTTATCATTCTTTTTCTGTGTCTGTCCTCCTCTCTTCCTATTTCTCACCATCATCCACTCACTTGATGTAGTGCTGCCTACTTCTTCCTTAGCCTTTATCATTCTTTTTCTGTGCCTGCCCTCCTCTCTTCCTATTTCTCCCATCTTTCCTGTCACTTCTTATTGCTTTTCTTTCCTTTACAGGTGGCTTTACATTGAGCGACAAGCCAAATGGTTTCCTGTAAGCCAAGAAACCATTTACAACGCTGGGTGGTAACCACATAACCAAACCATACGTGCTCCCTACGTGTCAACAAGTGGGTTGGTGGAGGGTTAGTGCCCCTCCCCGTAAAACAAATAACTCAAAGTCAAACGGCCACCCCTTAAGGGATTATGGCGTCTGGCAATAGATAGATAGATAGATTATCACCATTATTATTTTTATTATTATTAATACCATTATAATGACTATTATTATCAGTATTTTTTTTATTTTCATTTCTCTCTCTCTCTCTCTCTCTCTCTCTCTCTCTCTCCATTTTACACATTTCTTCACCTCTTCCTCTTCCACCCATCCGTGTAATCTTCCTCCACCTCTACCTAACTCCTTGCTTATTTTTCCCTGCATCTCTTTAGCCTTTTCACTGTCTCAAGTTTTCCTATTTTTCTTCCTCCCTCCATCTTTTCTTTCGACTTTTCTCCTTTCCACCGCTCTTCCTCTCTCCTTCCCCCATGTCTTCCTCCTTTCCTTCTCATTCTCAGTCTTTCCTACCTTTCTTCCTTTGCTTCTTCTGACTTCCCCACCGTTTCCCTCTTTTCTTGTCACTTTCCTCCTTCCCTTTCATCCTCCATCTCCTCCTCTCTCTTTCCTTACAACTTCCGTCCCTCCTTACCTTCTCTCAATTTTTCTCCTTCCCTACCTCCCTCTTTTTTATCACTTTCCTCCCTATCTCCCTCCTCCTTTCCACTTTCACCCTCCCTCCCTCATTTTTCTATCGCTTCCTTTTCTCTCTCCCTCCACTTCTCTCTCACTTTCCTACCACTTCCATTCCTTCCTCCCTCCCTCCCTCCCACATTTTCCTACCACTTCCTTTCCGTCCTCCCTCATTTCTTACTACTTCCCTTCCTCGCTCTTTTCTTTCTATTTTTTCCCTCCCTCCCTCCCTCCCTCTTTTCTTCCAAGCTCCCTCCTTTCCTCCCTCATTTCTTTTACTACTTCCCTCCTTTCTTCTCTCATTTTCTTACCACTTCCCTAATTTCCTTATCATTTCCCTCTCTCCCTCCCTCCTTACCACTCCATCATTTTCCTACCAATTCCCTTCCTCCCTTCCGTCCTCATCTTCCTGCTACCTTCCTTCCATCCTCTACTTTTACTAGTTTTTCCTTCCCTCTCTCCCTCTTTCTTGCAACTCCCTCCCTCCCTCCCTCCTTCTTACCACTCCCTCCCTCCCTCCCTACATCCCTCCCTTCCTTCCCTCCATCCCTCCTTCCCTCCCTCCCTCTTGTCCCTGCCTGCCTCCCTGCGTGCCAATAATGAGAGTAATGACATCAGGGCAGCCTAGGGACCCCCTCCTTCACACCGACTTATCCTGGGAAGGAGAAATGAGGAGAAGAGTGGAGAGGAGCGAGGAGAGGAAGAGGGGAATAAAAGACAAGAGAGGAGAGGAGAGGAAAGGAGAGGAAAAGAGAAGTGAAGAGAAGAGAGGAGAGGAGAGGAGAGGAGAGAAGAGGACAGGAGGAGAGGAGAGGTGCAGAGTAATGGCATCAAGGAAGACTAGGAATTTTCCACAACGAGAAAAGAGAGAAGATTCAAGGAGATGAGAGGAGAGGAGACGAGATGAAAGGAAAGGAAAAGAAAGGAAAGGAAAAGTAATGAAAAAAAAAGGAAACGAGAGGAGAGGAGAGGAGGAGAGTTAGCACGAGATCAAGGCAAAAGAGGAAAGAAAAAGGAATGGCTAGAAAAGGAGGACACAGAAGGGACATACTGTAGGTGAGAGGAAGACAGAAGAGAAAGAAGGAAAGAGAGCTAAGGACAGAAAGTGCGGAAAGGAACGAAGGATGAACAAGGAGAAGAGACGAGCGGAGGTGAAGAGAAGAGGAGAGAAAGGAGAAGGAAAAGGAGCGGGAGAAAGGAAAGGAAGAGAGAGAGGAGAGGAAGAAATTGCAATGACAAGAAATGGCAAGATGAACCAGGAATTCTGAAGGACGGTAAGGGAAGTAGGGTGAATGGAAATACAAGAACGAAACTGAAATAAAACGTAGCATGAAAGGAAGAACTTAATTAGCATGAAAAGGATATGGAAAAGTGTTGATGTGGGGGGAAGTGAAAATCACAAAGTCATTAAAGAAATTAAAAAAAAAAAAACATATACTAATTATCTGAGAATAATCAGTGGGACGGAAATAATGGAGGAAAAAATGAAAAGAAAAAAATGACAAGACAAAGAAAGGGGGAACAGAGAGTGAGAGATGGTAGGGGGAAAAGGATGCTAGAGAAGCAAAAGAAGCAAGAAATACGGATGACGAAGAGTGAAATGACAATAAAAAAAGAAAGAAAAAAATGAGAATAAAAGGAAAGAGAGAATAGGAAATAATGAATAAAGATGAAAAAACAAGAAGAAATGGAAAAGAAAAAAAACTGAGTGCTAAGGAAAGGGAAGAATGGGGGAAAAGAGAAAATAAAAGGAAGGAGAGGCTCAGGAAGTGAAGAGGACGCGAGAATGAAGAGAAAGGCAAAGAAGAAGACTCAGGAAATGAGGAAAGTGAAAAAAAGAGAAACATGGAAATGGGAAAACGGATGAGACGAAACAGTAAGAAGAAAATGAAGAAAGGGGAATAACGAATGAGAAAACTGGCGGAATAGGAAAGTGTCGTAAAATGAAAAATAAATTCCAAGCCCTCCCCCCCCCAAAAAAAAAAGTCTCGAACTTGAAAAACGCCGACTCTCACAAAAAAATCCAATATATAAGTGAGACCCAAGCCAGACCATCTCAAAACCTTAATACACAAACACAGACGGTATATAAAAGATTAGCCTGGACATATCTCTCCTTTCCAATTTTTTACCATTTTCCTTTCCTTGCTCGATGTTTCTTTAAGCTTTATAAACGAATACATAGCTAGCCACAAACACAGATAAGCGAACAGATTAAACGATATAGATAAACAGATATACCGTGAAAGAACAGATACACAAAAGATGGTTAATTGCAGATACTCTACATAGCTACAAATCGTGGTATTTCAACTTTAAATCTTGTCCTCTTTCATTTCACTCTCCCCATCCATCCAATAATGATAAAAATTCGAAAATCAAAAAGTAAATAAATCAAGAAATAAACAAGTAAACAAATCAAGAAATAAACAAGTAAACAAATCAAGAAATAAACAAGTAAACAAATCAAGAAATAAACAAATAAACAAATCACTGTCCTCTTCAAAACACGGCCACGAAGCTCACGGAGGGCAGGGGCTATTCTCATGACAAACAAACAAGGAAACACAACAAAAAACAAACAAACTGAATATTGGGAGGCCAGTCAAGGAGCTCGACGGCTGAGATAGACGACACGAAATGAAAATTGACTGAAGGAAAACCGTACATTAAAAAAAAAGTGATAACAGTGGAAGATTATGAAAAGCAGAAGTGTGTGTCGTGGCAGAGAGAGAGAGAGAGAGAGAGAGGGAGGGGGGGGGGGGGGTAGCTGCTGAGTAGACAAAAATCCCTGGAGGTTCTTCTGTCGCCACTCCTCACAGGAAGCGGTGTTGGGGAGCAGATTGACAGGATGAAACGAGGTGAGTATTTATATTTAGAAAGGAAGGCGCTGGCAAACTTACACCATTTCTCGACATGGTAGGAAGGAAAGACGGATTTATATACGCGTACAGCGCAGAATTTTTAAAACACACGCATATAAAATGTTCTGGTACGCTCAAAATATAAATGTTCTGACACACTCAATATATAAATGTCCTGGTACACTCAAAATATAATAAATGTTCTGGCACACTCAAAATATCAATGTTCCAGCACACTCAAAATGTAAATGTTCTGGCACACTCAGAATATAAATATTCTGGTACTCAAAATGTAAATGTCCTGGCACACTCAAAATACAAATGTTCTGGCACAATTAAAATATAAATGTTCTGGCACACACACAATCCACATGTTGAATCAGACGAGAGAAAGGGTGGATTTACACACCAAAAGGAGGCTTGTAGTACTCCACTCCAGTCCATCTACTGAAGTGGAAGGGAGAGAACAGAAAGACTAGCACAAAATGGAAGAGGTGATGGCGCCCACACTCCACCACTTAAAAGGGTAGAGATAAAAGGTGGACTTGAATGCAAAGGAGGACGTCTGGCATACTCACACTCCATCTCTTGGGTCCGTATTCTCGTCGATAAAGGAGGCTCCCTAACACCTTTACCTAAGTGATTTATTTTGCTTATTACACCTTACTGTCTTATTCTGTTATATAAATCCTTTTAACATTGCCATACTCTTCACAAATAAGGTACAACAAGATGTTAACCAGCTATGTTCAAAAATAAATCGCGAAGGAAGAGGTGTTACGGAGCCTCCTTATCCTTGAAGTGGCAGAAAGGTTGAGCTATGTATAAAGAAAAGACCTCAGTATTTTTACACTCCAAAATCTGACGTTGAGGAAAGGAAAGAAGTTGTTAAACGAAGGAGAATATTTTGGCAGAGTTGCACCCCATGAGTCGCGCTTCATCGGCACTGAGGACTTCCTAACACCTTTTCCATGGCCACTTATTTTGCATAACTTAATACCCTCATGCACGTCACTTGTCATCGTAAATCGACAGTTTGCATATTAAGGGATAAAGCGAAAAATATATAAATTCATCGCTTGAGGTGGAAGAGAGGTGGTGGTGTTAACAAGGGGACGGCTCAGATTACTCATACTGCCTACCACAATGGAGGAATGGAATCGTAAACAGACAAGAGGATATGACAGAAAAACACTACCGGGTACTTCCTGAGTGTGAAGGAAGACAATCATCCAATCACTTGATGTAATGCTGCCTACTTCTTCTTTCGCCTTTATCATTCTTTTCCTGTGTCTGCCCTCCTCACTGTCAATCTCTCCCATCTTTCCTGACACTTTTTATTACCCTCCTTTACTATTCACTTTACACTGAATGACATGCCTAATGGTTTCCTGTAAAAATGGAAACCATTTACAACGCCGGGTGGTAACCATATAACCAACCCATAAGTGCTCCCTACGTGTCAACAAGTGGGTTGGTGGAGGATTAGTGCCCCGCCCCGTAAAACCACTAACTCAAAGACAAACGGCCACCCCTTATGGGATTATGGCGTCTGGCTATAGATTGATATATATATATATATATACTATACAATTAAAAAAAATAAATAAAATAGGCATACTCACAATCCATCAATTAAATGTGCGAGAAAAAAAAAAAGTAAGTTACAGAGAAGACAGCTTACCTAAAACACGTCATCTTCCGACACTATTTCTCCCCAAACACACAAGTCTCTCACCTGTAAAACAAGAGAAACAAGTTAGATTTTTAAAAATCAAAATTATGTACAGTAGCTATCAATAAAACCTTAACAGAATAAAGATGGAACAGTATATTGACGGCAACGAAAACCAAATTAATTAAATTATGAAACACGAAAAATAAAAGCATGAACAACGGAAGTTGGTAATAAACATCAAAAGGGACAGGTGAAAACGAGAGAGAGAGAGAGAGAGAGAGAAATTGGAAGGAAGAGGCTAACAGGGAGGAAAAGCTTCTCTCCTTCCGTCTTATCTCCCACAGTTCGTCTTGAGGATCCGACAGCAATCACCTTCTTCCTCTCTTACTCTCTTCTCTTCCCTTCCTTCCTTCCTTCCCTCCTTCCTTAATTCCGTCCTTGCTCTTTCATTTTCTACCTCCTCGTCTGACTATTTTCGCATCTTATCTTTCCCTTTCCACTTCCTCTCATTTCTTCCTCCATCCTTCTCTTTATCTTCTGTTTAATCCCTCTTTATTCCCACTTCCATCTCCCTCCTTCTCCGGTTTAATCCCTCTTTATTCCCACTCCTATCTCCCTCCCTCTCCACACCTTGAGCCTTCTTTTCTCCATACTTCTTCTCCTCATTTCCTCCTTCCTTTTCTTCTCCCTTTTCGGCTCTTCTCCTCCTGTTTGTTCCTTTTTCTTCTCCCTCTTCGTCCCCTCTCATCTCTCTTTCACCCTTCCTTCCGTCTTCCTCCTTTATGTAATCCCCATCCCTCGTCTCTCCTTCATCTATCCTTCTTCCCATCCTTCCTTTCCTCACTTCCTCCTTCATTTCCCTCCTCAAGTTATTTCTTCCGACCCCTCCTTTCTTCTCTCCTCCTTCCCTCCCTTACCTTCCTTCCTTTCTCCGATCTAACTCCTTCACTAGGTTATTTCTTTCTTTCTCGAATTTTGGCAACTACAGAACAAGTTTATAATTATTACGAAGGACGTCTCACACTCAGGGGGATAATAACCTTCTTCCTTACCATCCTCCTTTACTGAGAGTTGTAACCTAAGCTGAATAAAATCGTCTGGTGGTAGCAAGAATAAAGTATTAGGGCGCCGTCGTACTGAAGGGGTTAATTCTGAACTCTATTCTCCCCATGTCTTTAATTCCTCACCTCTCTCTCTCTCTCTCTCTATCTCCGTGTGTGTGTGTGTGAGATGCAACTCCTCTTCCCTTTCCTCTTCATCCTTTCTTCACTACCTTTTACTTTTTCTTCATCCAGTACTCGGAAACTTTCTTCCCTCACCTTGCTTATTTTTCCTCGTTTCTCCCCTGCTCTTTTTCTTCTCTTTCTCCTGTTTTTCCCCAACTTATTTCTTTTAATTTTCCTCCTCCCCCCTCTTTACTGTCTCTTCACGTCATATTTTTACTTCATTACTTCTTATCCTCTCTCTCTCTCTCTCTCTCTCCTTTCACTTATTCTTCTCTATTTCTTCTATCATTAATATTACTTTGCTATTATTCATTCTTTACGTCTATAGTCACTTCTCTTTCTACCTTTCTTCACCTTCTTTGCTTTTATTACAAGCTTCATCATTTTCTTTACCAATTCTCTTGTCATTCTTTCAATTTTTTCATTCTTTAATCTTGCCTTATTTCTCTCAATCCTCATATTTTCCCTCTATTAGTAACTTCACATTTTTTTCTTAGCGTAAATTTTCTATTCACTTTTATGATACTCAATTCTCCTGTGATTCAATTTTTCTTTCTTTAATCTTACCTTGTTTCTGTCAATCGTCATATTTTGCCGTACTTTACATTCATTATTTTTTTTTTTAAGTGTCAATTTTCTAATCGATTTTCTGATACTCCTAATTTCCTTGCATAATTTCCCGCGCTGATCTCTTCTTATAGCTCAGTAATCAAGACGGAGAGGTGGTAACTGAGGACCTGGTTAAACTGAACACAGAGTACAGTGTTAATCTGGCTCGTATTCTTGTCCATTAAGAAAGCGCCCTAACACCTCTTCCTTAGCCATTTATTTTGTTTATTACACCTTACTGTCCTATTCTGTGTTACACAAATCATTCCCAACACCTCATTCTTAGCTCTTTATTTTGTCTATTACACCTTACTGCCCTATTCTGTGTTACAAAAATCAATCCGAATACCTCTTCCTTAGTCATTTATTTTGTCTATTACACCTTACTGCCCTATTCTGTGTTACATAAATCCTTCCAATATACCCATACTTTGCATAAAAAACGTACAAAAGGGTAACCAGTAAAATAAATCGCTAAGGAAGAGGTGCTGGGGAGCTTCCTTAACCGAAGTGAATATGGGTCCTTATTGTAGCTCAGCATTCAAAAGCTGACATTCATCAGTCAAGCTGAAGTGGATAGAGTATATTACTTTCTGACCACAAGATCTCCGTCCATCCATCTATCATCCAATCCTATGTCGCCTCATGAGGAGCGCTGGAACCCGGGGCAAGGCAAGTTGGTCCCAACGTATAAGATAGAGTGACCAGCCTCACTCATCCCTGAGTGGCATTAGGTGAGCAATAAACCCCAACCACCCTTTGGATATAAACCTGCACAGACTCAATCCGATTGCAGTTCCTTAATTATCCTCTAATCCACCAGGCGCCACAATTTGGTTATATGGTTACCTCCAGGCACCTACTTCATTACTTCTTAGTCATTTCTCATATAGCTTCTTCGCTTTCTCATATTTCCTTAATGTTCTTTTCCCTTACCTTAGATATCTCAGCGTCTTCAATCCTATCCTCTCTCTCTCTCTCTCTCTCTCTCTCTCTCTCTCTCTCTCTCTCTCTCTCTCTCTCTCTCTCTCTCGTTTTTCTCCCCTTGCGTGATTTCTCTTTCATTTGTTCTCCCTCATTCCCTCTTACTGATTCATCATTTTTCTCCTCCTCCCCTTTGTTCCTTAAGACATTCCAAGCGTTCATCTTCGTTCCTCTTAATTCTTCTCTCTCTCTCTCTCTCTCTCTCTCTCTCTCTCTCTCTCTCTCTCTCTCTCTCTCACACACACACACACACACACACACACACACACACACACACACACACACACACCTTTTCCTTTCATTATTTCTCCTTCATCATCCCCTCCAATTCTCTCTCTCTCTCTCTCTCTCTCTCTCTCTCTCTCAGGCGCCATCAACCACCCACTTCTCTCCCTCTCTGTGTCGCTTCAAGGCTCCAACTATTTTCTCTTGTGGACAAAATTTCATGAATAAATTACACACACACACACACACACACACACACACACACACACACACACACACACACACACACACACACACAGGCATAAATATTCATACACATCAAGTACAAACTTTTGATGGAAGGTAAATTTCTTCTTCTTCTACTACAACTACTACTACTACTATTGCTATTACTACTACTAATAATAATAATACTTCTACTACTACTACTATTGCTATTATTACTACTACTGCTACTACTACTACTATTGTTACTACTATTGCTATTACTTCTACAACTACTACTACTACTACAACTACTACTGCTACTAAATACCACCGTCTCACAGAAAAACACCAAGTAGGCAAAGTCTCAAGATAATATGGCTGCTTTACCGAGAAATATGACGAGATGATAAAATAAAAAATACCTGTAATTATTTTTTACCCTGATTAACCTTTACCCTCATTAAGTTTTACCCTAATTAATTTTTACCTCTTTTGATAATGAGGGCAATTCATTTTTTTTTTTTTTTTATATTTCTACAATTCTCATTACACACTCCTCCCATTTTTAGTTCCTTTCTGTTTTATTTTCATGTCATTGTCCCCTTTTTCTACCTTTTCCGTATTTTTTCCTGTTTTTTCCCCGTCTATTTTTTCCCACTTTCCTGCCCTGTCCATTTCACTTTAATCCCATATTTATTTCGCTTCCCACAATTTTCCTTCTATTTGGTTTTCATTCCATTTTCAGTTCGATTTTTTTCCATTGTCTCCTCACTTCATCGTTTTTATTTTACTTCCATCTTTCCTCCTTCATCCCATTTTCCTCATATTTTCCTTAACCTTCCACATCCATTTAACTCTCCTCCCATCATCATTTTATTCCCCCCCATATTCATTTCTCTTTTAATTTCTGAAGTCATTTTCCCTTCTATCTCTTTCATATTTCTGCCACTTCTAAACCATTTTCCTACAATTTTCCCTCCAATTACTCCCTATTTTCCTCCTACTTACCTCATCTCCAGTCACGTGCATGCCATTTTGATTCATTTCACTTTTTTTTTTTCATTTCACATTTTTTTTCGTTCCTGCCATTTTACCCATGCTTCATTTTCAGTACATTTTTCTTTTATTTTCGTGTTTTTTTTTATGACACTTTTATTGTGGCCTTAACAAGCTTGTGTTATCCAATTTCATTCTGATTTCAATTCGTTTGGCTTGTTACTGTTCTTTTACTAGGGTGTAATGGGTTCTCTCCCTCCCTCCCTCCCTCTCTCTCTCTCTCTCTCTCTCACACACACACACACACACACACACACACTACAAAAATGCGCAAAAGACATTCATATGATTTTAACAGACTTGAGAGAGAGAGAGAGAGAGAGAGAGAGAGAGAGAGAGAGAGAGAGAGAGAGAGAGAGAGAGAGAGAGAGAGAAGGGGAGAAGGAAGATGGAGGAGAGAAGGAAGTGGTGAACACTCAATAACAGCGCTGTTGTTGACGGATGAGAGGGAGAGGAAAAGAAGAAAGGAAGGAGGGATGCAAAGAAAGTGGATGGATGGATCGATGGATGGACGAGTAGATGGATGGAAGGATGGGTGGGTGGGTAGCCAGCTGGATAGTAGAACTGAGAAAGCAAGGACGGGAAGAAACAAGAGAAGAAAAGGAAAAGGAAAGATGAAAGGAAGGAAGAAAAGATGGAATAAAGGAAGAATGGACAACATGACGGATAGATGGATGGATGGACAGATGAACGAGATACGAACGAATGAACGAATGGATAAATTCTACAAATGAAAAGAATAAAGAGAGATGGGAAGCAGAATAAAAGGGAACAAAAAGGAAAGAATGAAAGAAAACCGGTCAGAATAAAGCAATGAAAAAAGGATATATTTACACAAGTTTTAAAAAGAGGATGAAAATGGACGATAAGGAAATGGTAAAACGAGGAGGAAACAAGAGGAAAAATGAGAGGGGAGTGTCAAGGATAAGAGGAGAGGAAGAATAAAGAAGGGTGTAATAAAGACGAGAGAGAGAGAGAGAGAGAGAGTGTGTGTGTGTGTGTGTGTGTGTGTGTGTGTGTGTGTGTGTGTGTGTGTGTGCAAACAAGGGAACCAGGTGAAGATGATAACAATGATCAAAATTAAAGAAAACAAGGTATAAAAGAATACAAAGACTGGCCCAGGTGTTGGCATGAGAGGTGAGGTGGGGCAAGGTGCTAGGCGACAATTAACCCAATCAGGCAGGTGTAATTAGCAACCTCTGGCGCACCTGTACACACCTGTAGCCGGGTGTAGGGGGGGGTAAGGTAAGATAAGGGCTGTAGGTATAGGAGAGGGGTTGGAGGGAGGAAGAAAGGATGAAAGAAATAGGGAGGGGGTAAAAGGATGAAGCGTGCAATGTAGGAAGAAAACAAGTAAGGTGAGGAAGAGGACAGCGAATTAAAAAAATGAATAAGAAAATATTATGTAAGGCAGATGACAAAGGTAGCTGCTTTCGACACATCAAGAATACAACTACGGGGTGATTACTATACCCTTTTTACTCTAACTTGGCTTAAAAATTGCCATCCATCTGAATGCTGAAGTGCCACAATTGCAATAGAATATGTTGCCAATCACGAGGAAGTGCAATGGAAGTGATGCTGAGCCACAGTATTGTCTTATCCTGCCACTGAAGTATGTTAAATAAGCTGCAATACGGCAAAAAACTAGGCCAAGTTAAGGTAAAAGGAGTACAAGTTGCTCTCTTCACGCCATTATGAACACTGCCTTACTAAAGAGGAAGGAAGAAGTATTAGACGTGAAAATTAAGAAAATGAAAAATGAAAATAAAAGAGAGGACATGGAGGAGAAGAAAACAGTGAAGTATAAAACTGACGGGAAAAGGAAGACAGGAAAGAAAAAAAAAAGAAGAGTATGCATGTATCTGTGTCTCTCTCTCTCTCTCTCCCTCTCACTCTCTCTCTCTCTCTCTCTCTCCCTCTCTCTCTCTCTCTCTCTCTCTCTCTCTCTCAGCCTACCATTCTCTTCTCCCCCGCCTCACCCTTGGTACCACTTCATATTTCTTCTCCCCTCTGTCACCCCACGCCCATCTTCCTCCCTCCTTCCCTCAATTTGTTCCTCCCGTGTCCTCTCTCTCTCTCTCTCTCTCTCTCTCTCTCTCTCTCTCTCTCTCTAACATTTATATATTTCGAACTTGTCCCATCTCACAGTATTTCGTGTTCCGCCTCTGTTTTTCCGGAGAGGCTGGTGGGTGGGGAGAGCATGTTATTTGATTATCTTATTCTACAGCCTAATTACAATATAGAAATTAGCGTCCGACTGCTTTGCTAGAACCTCATAGTCTGTATGATCTATAATACTGTTCTTTTTGTTTTACAGTAGGGTAATGACTTTAAATTCTGTACTCTCTCTCTCTCTCTCTCTCTCTCTCTTTTGCCTTCCTTCCCATCTTCAATCTTCTGTCCCCTTTCCTCTTTTTTCCTTCTTTTCTACTTACATTCTTTCGATTCTTCACTCCCTTCCTCTCTTTTCCCCTTACCCTCCCTCCCCTCTTCAATCTCGTACTCCCCTCGTCCATTTTTCTCCATTCTTATAGTTCTCCTCTTCCTTCCCCTCTTTTCCCCTCACCCTGCCATTCCTCTCCAATCTCCTACCACCTTCCCTTTCTCTCTTACTTTCACTCTTTCAGTTCTCATCTCCACACCTGTCATCCTCCCCTGTCTTTTCCTCCTGTACTACTTTCCGTTCTCCTCTTCCTTCCCTCTTTTCTCCTCGCACTCCCTCTCTCCTTCTCCAATCTTCTTTTCCCCTCCTTTTCCGCTTATTTTCCTTTCATTCTCTTATTCTCTCCTGTCCCCTCTTCTCCCTTCCTCTTTCTTCTCATTTCCCATCAATTACCCCTCTCCCTTCCTTCCTTCTTTCATTCTCTTAGTTCTCCTTTCATATTTATTTCCTTTCCCCTTAATCTTCCCCTTCTTTCCCCTCCTCCGCCTCTTTTTCCTTTATTTTCTACTATCAATTTTCTTCAAATATCCCCCTTCTCCTATCTCAGACTCTCTTTCAACATTTTCCTCACCTTCTTCTTCCATTCTTTCAGCCCTCCTCCCTTTCTGCTCGCCCTCCTTCCCCTCCTCAGTCTCCTACCTCCCTATCTTCCCTTCTTCCTCCCCCACCCCTCCTTCACGCCCACCTCCCCATCTATTCACTGCAGTCATTCGTCTTTCTTTCATCCTCCTCCCCCCCCTACCCCCTTGTCTCTCACCCTGACCGCCCCTCCCTCTCCATCACAGCTAAAAAGGACTCACTCTCCCTCCATCTTCCCCTCTCTCCTCCATTCCCCATTCCCCCCCTCTCCCTCTCCTTGTCCCTATTTCCTTCCTTCTCCCCCTCCCCATCCCTCATTCTCTCCCTTCTCCCTTCTCTTACTCCCCATTCATTCCCTTACCCATCTCTGGCTTTTATCTTTCTCTTCCCTCCCTCTCCACCTCTCTCTCCCTCTCCCTTTTTCCCTTTCCCATGCTTTTTAATCTCTCTCTCTCTCTCTCTCTCCGCTTTTCGCCCTATCTTGTCCTGATTTTTTTCCTTTCCTTCCCCCTTCTCGTATCATTATTTTCTTGGTGCTTTTACCTTTCCTGTTTCTTACGCACAGCCTGAAACTCTTCCTTCCTTCCTCTCACCCTCTCCATCTTCTGCTTCCTCTTTCCAATACTAACATCACTTTCTCTCCCTCTTACTTCTTCGATTTACTTCTTCCTCTCTCCTTCCCTCTTTATATTTCTCATTTTTCTCTCTTCCTTCCCTCTTTATATTTCTCACTTTTTCCACATTCTCTCTCTCTCTCTCTCTCTCTCTCTCTCTCTCTCTCTCTCTCCTTATGAGCCCCTTTTCATTACTGTAGTGATAAACCAGAGAGACATCCCTTCCTCACATCTTGAGAGGGGAAGGAGGATAGGAGAGGACTGGGTGGGGGAAGAGGAGCAGAGAAGGGGAAGGGAAATGCTTAGGAAGGGAAAGGAAAGGAAGGGAAGGGATAGGGAGAGAAGAGGAAAGGAAGGGAAGGAAAGGGAGGGGAAACGATGCGATGGGAAGAGAAGGAAAGGGTAAGGGAAAGTAAAGGAATGGCACGGAAGGGAAGGGATGGAAAGGAAAGCGAACGGTGGAGAGAAAGCGAAGGCAAGCAGTGGATGGTAAAAGAGGGTGGGGAGGAGAAGGGGAGTGGACGGTGGAAGAGGAGATGGGGAGGGAAACAGTGTCATGGAGATAAAATGTGGGGAGGGGAGAGAAAAGGACTGGGAGAAGAGGAGGGGAAAGGGAGAAGAATGGGATGAAGATTAAGAGAAGGGAGAAAGACAGAAAAGAAAAGAGGGAGGGGAGACTGGGGAGAGTGACAGAAGGAGATGGAGGTACGGTGAGGGAAAAAAATGGAGGGAGGAGAGAACGGAAGGAAGGGGGAGGAAGATGAGTTGGTAGTTGTGGTTAAAGGAGGTGTGAAGGACAGGGGTGTGTGGTTGAGGATGTGCAGGGGATGTGGTTGGTGGAGAGATGATGTGGTGGTTGGGGGAGAGGCAGAGATGTGTTAAATTGTGGCTGGGGTATGAGGGGTGTGTGGTTGAGGTATGTTGGGGGCTTAATAGAGAGAGAGAGAGAGAGAGAGAGAGAGAGAGAGAGAGAAAGAGAAAGAGAAATATGATGAAGAAAATACAGGAACGAACAATGAGGACGAAAAATGTACGAAAATTGTGCTAGAAGAAAAATGGAGAGGGAAGGAATATGGAAAGAGTAAAGTTAAAAAAAAAAAAAAAGCACTAGGGAAAATAAGAATAACTAGGAATGGGGAAGAAAACTGAGGAGATAACTGGGTACTGGAGAATAAATGGGAGAGGGGAGAAAAAGGAGAGAAGGCAGGAAATAGGTAGGGAATAAAGGGAAGAGGGAGAGGAGAGAAGCAGGGAGGAAGGGAAGAGGAGTGACGAGAAAGGAAAATAGTGGAAGGAGGCAAATAGTAGAAAAGCAGGGAAGGAGAGAGGGGAGAAATATAAAGAGTAGTGGGAGAGAGGAAAGAAAGGGAGCTCAGGAGGGAAGAGGAGAAAAATAGGGAGGGAATGATGGGAGAAATGGTAGGGAGAAAGGGAGAAGGGGAAATGGAGGAAGGATAGGGGAAGAAGGGAGAGAAGAGACAGGGAAAAAGTAGAGAAGGAAAGGTATGAGAGAATAGAAGAAAAAAGTACTGAGAAGGAGGGTCGGTACAGAGAAAAATTTGAGATACGGTACTGAGAAGGCAAGAAAGGGAAAGAAGTCAAAGGTGAACAAGAAACGGTGCCAAGGCACAGCAAACCCGTCCCCGGCAGTCATTTTCGTGCTGACGTATAAACACATCAGTATATCTAGCCAAAGATGTCACATAGCAAATCTGGTGTAAATCGGGCGAAAATTGACGACTTTATACCCAATCAAAATTTAATGGCCCGACCCACCTGACACTGACCCCTTTACCGCTAACTAGGGGGTGACCCCCCTGATCTACTGAGGCATGTTACAGGATGCAGATCTGAAAGATGTACCTAAACGGTTCTGGTTTCATGTCGATATGACGAATTTGAAAAGAGTTATGGCGAAAAAACGATTTTTACCCGTCCCCGTTTTCTTACATTTTTTGGCCCTACAGTCTGGGCCTTGGCCCAATTTGGACCAAAATTTAATCAGGTGATCAGAAGGTCAAAGCCCATCATCCTTGTAATTTTAATCAAAATCGCACCAGTAGTTATCGCGTAAAGTTGTTAACAGACAGACAGACAGACAGACAGACAAACCGAGTGAAAACAATATCCGTCCCCGAGCCCCTCCGGGGCGGGAACGAGAAAAAAGTAGGAAGATGGGAGAAAAGGGAAGGAGGGGAGAAAAGAGGAAAATGAGAAGAAAACGAAGGAATGGACAACAGAAAAGAAGAGGGGCATGAGGAAAAAGTAGGAGAGGTAAAATTG
The DNA here is from genome assembly GCF_032717465.1 of Coenobita brevimanus. Lineage (NCBI taxonomy): Eukaryota > Metazoa > Arthropoda > Malacostraca > Decapoda > Coenobitidae > Coenobita > Coenobita brevimanus. Next base: position 6,743,529 of record NC_137040.1, on the reverse strand, counting down.
GGAAAAAAAAAGGGAGAAGGGGGGCAAGGGAGGAGCAGGAAGGGAGAGGAAGAGGAAGGTGAAAAAACGAGACGAGGAAGAATAGGGAACGAAGGAAGAGAACAGAGAAGGAAAAGTGGGAAAACTTGAGGGAAGGAACCGGGAGAGAAGGGTAAGATGGGAGAGACGAAAAAGTAGGGAGACAGGGGGACAGAAGGGAAGGGAGGGAAAGAAGAAAGGGGGAAAGAGAGAAGGGATGGAGAAAAGGGGGAAGGGAGGGTAAGATGGGGAAGATGAAAAAGTAGGGAAGGGAAGGAGAAAAGGGGGAAGGGAGGGTAAGATGAGGAAGATGAAAAAGTAGGGAAGGGAAGGGAAGGAGAAAAGGGGGAAGGAAGGGTAAGATGGGGAAGATGAAAAAGTAGGGAGACATGGGGAGAGGAGGGAAGGGAGGGGAAGAAGCAGGGGGAAAGAAAGAGGGGGAGAAGTATTGAAGGGAGGGTAACATGGGGGAAAAGAAAAAGTACAGAGATGGGGGAGAAGAGGGGAAAGACAGACGGAAAGGAGAAGTAAGGAAGGGAGGGTGAGACGGGGGAGAAGAAAAAGTAGGGAAGGGAGGGTAAGATGGGGAAGAAGGAAAAGTAGGGAGATAGGGGGAGAGAAGGGGGGTATTAGCTTCCCTAAGACAGGCCGGAAGTGCCATAAAACCTTCAGGCTGGCAACAAATGGCACCATGGCGACGATGGGGGGGGGGGGTAGTTGTCGAGGGGCAGACGGGAGGAGAAAGAATGGGGGATATGAGAAGGGGAGAGAGAATGGGGGATATGAGAAGGGGAGAGAGAATGGGGGATATCAGAGAGGGAGAGATTGTAGAAGGGAGTAGGAGGAGGGGGAGTGAAAAAGCCAAACACACACACACACACACACACACACACACACGAGAGAGAGAGAGAGAGAGAGAGAGAGAGAGAGAGAGAGAGAGAGAGAGAGAGATGCTAACCTATATAGAGGAGAGACTGGTGGACAAGGGGATTAGGAAGACGAAGGAAAAAAAAAATAAGGAGGGGAGAGGAACGAAGAAAAGAGAGGGGCAAAGATGAGAGGGCAGACTGAGAAACAGAGAAAAAAGAGAAGGATTAGGCAAGGAAATGAGAGAAGGAAAAGAAAAAGAGATGAATAAGAGAAGAGGTAGAGGAAAAAGAAGAGATGTGGGTAGGAAGGGAGGGATAAAAGATGGGGAAGAGAGGAGGAGGAGGAAGTTCTAGAAGAGGAAGGATGAGAGAAGATGGGGAAGAAGAGGAGGAAGAATGGGCAAGGCTGGAGGGAATATACAAGTAGGATATTATGTATGAATGTTGGCCTCGTGTGTGTGTGTGTGTGTGTGTGTGTGTGTGTGTGTGTGTGTGTGTGTGTGTGTGTGTGTGTGTGTGTGTGAGAGAGAGAGAGAGAGAGAGAGAGAGAGAGAGAGAGAGAGAGAGAGAGAGAGGGTGGGTAAGGGGGTATATGGGAGTAATTTCGGAGAGTAGGAAGGCTGTTTTGAGGGAGGATGAAGAGGCTGAAGGGGAAAAAAAGCTCGTGTAGGACAAAGGGAATAAGGGGATGACAAAAGAGGGAATAAAGGAGGACAGAAGAGTGAATAAAGGGAGGAAAAAAGAAGGAAATAAAAGATGACAAAAGAGGGAAGGAAAAGGACAACAAAAGAGGGAAGAAGAGGGCACAAAAAGAAAATACAATGGGAAGGAAAATGTAACATGAGAAAAAGCAGAAAATAAGTGAAGAATTATGAATAAAGACAGAGGACAAGGGAGGAAGTTGTGGAGGAATAGGGAACACAGAAGAGGAAATAAACTGTGGGAAGAAGAGCCTTAGATAGGGAAAGCCTGAGGGAAAGAGAGTGAGAAAATGGGAAAATTGAAGGAAAGAAAGTGAGAAAGGGGGAAAATTGAAGGAAAGAGTGTCAGAGAAATGAAAAAAAAAAAAAAAAAACGGGGATGAATATGAGAAAATTAGAAGAAAGGGGTGAAAAGGGGAGACTAGAAGAATGCGATGAAAGAAGAGGAAGAAAGAAAAGTGAGAAAGAAAGGGGAAGAACGGGAAGAAACTCAAGACAAAAGGCAGAGAAGGAAGAAAAAGAAAGGAGGGGAAGGAAGAAATATGAAAAAAAAATGAGAGAGAGAGAGAGAGAGAGAGTGGGTGAGAAAAGGGGAAATGAGGACGATTCCGGTGACACGGGTTGGGGAAAGATGGGAAAAATGAGGGAAGATGAAGATGGACGGGAAGAGGAGGAGGAGGAGGAGGAGGAAGAGAAGGAGGATCGAAAAAAGGAGAAAAAAATAAAGGAAGCGAAGGAGACGCTAACGAAAAACACAAAGAAAAGAAACAAAACGAAGCAAAGAAGAATAAAACAAGAAGCCAAGGAAGAAAGACGAGTAAAACAAAGGAAGAATACAAGAAGCAAAATATTAACAAGGGGAAAAAGAAAGAAAGAAAGAATGGAAGGAAGGAAGGAAGGATGGAAGGAAGGAAGATGAAAGGAATAAAAAGAAAGAAAGGATGGAAGACGTTAAAGACAAATGAGGCGTGGGAGACAGAAACAGCATAAAACAGGAGTGCGAGAGACGGCGAAGAAGAGCCAGGAAAGAAAGGAAGAGGGATGGACACGACAGCCGTAAGAGACAAATGATGCATGAGAGGCAGACAGGGGATAAAAAATGAGAGCATGAGGAGGAAGAAAACAAGGAAACGAACCATGAAAACAGGGATGCAAACCAAGGGAGAGAGAGAGAGAGAGAGAGAGAGAGAGAGAGAGAGAGGTGAAATAAATCTGACACACAAGAGGCAGCTGGTAAATTAGAAGAGAAAGTGAGACGAAGAATAAAGCAAAGAGAAAAAACGAAAAACAAAAAATGGAAAAGAAAGTAAAAAAAAGAACTGTAAAAAGGATGACAAATAAGTGGCAAAAATGATAAAAAGGATAAGAAAGTGAGATAAGAAAACAAGAAGACACAGGAAGAAAAATAAGAAAGGGAGCCGTGAAAGAAAACTTGTGTAAGTGGAAGAATGATATAACACGGAGAGAGAGAGAGAGAGAGAGAGAGAGAGAGAGAGAGAGAGAGAGGAGAGAATAAGGGAAGAAGAAATACACGAACCAAAGGATAAGGAAAAGAAACGAAGCTATGAAAAGAAAGGAGGAGAAGTAAGGGTGAGAGAGAGAAATGGCAAGCAAGAAGAAACTGATGAAATGGAAGAGAAACACAGACAAGTAAGAGAAGCAGATATATACAAAGCGTGGGATATATAAAAATAAAGAGGGTGCCTACGTAATAAAAGATAAACGAAAGAGAAATAAAAAGACAAGATGCAGAAAATTATAAAGCAGTAAAGAAAGGGAGACAGGTATAAAGACAGGAAGAATATACAAACCAAAACAGTAAGAAAAGAGAATGGAAGAAAAAGGGCAAAAGGAAGAAAGAAATAACAGGTAAATAAGGCAGAAAATGATAAAAACAGACAGAGAAAGGAGACAAGGATTAAGACGTGAAGAAATACTGGAAGATGGGAGATGAAAAAGGGGGGAAGCGAGCCGTGAGACAGAGAAATTACGCGTGAGTGACAGAAACAGTGATAAAGATGAGATAGAGTGAGACAAAACAAGAGGAAATGACGAGCAGAGGAGAGAGAGAGGAGAGGAAATGAGGCGTGGGGGGAGGAACAAGAGGACATGAGGAGGGGTGATAAATAAGAGTAATGGGAGAGGTTGAGGAAAAACAGTCTCTCTCTCTCTCTCTCTCTCTCATTCTTCTTTCCCCTCTCTCTCCTACTCCATTTTTCACTCTTTTCCTCCCTTCTTCCCTGTCTTTCTCTTCCTTTCTCTCTCTTCCACTCTTTTTCCTCCTCTTCCTTTCTTCCTCCCTTTCCTCTTCCTCTCTCCTCTCCTTTTGTCCTTCTGTATCTTCACTTTTTCCTATTCTTGCACATTTCCAAAACCCTCTCATTCCCATCTCTCTCTCTCTCTCTCTCTCTCGTCTTCTTCCCCATCATAAACAATCACTTTCTCCTTCCACATTTTCTCTCCCCACTTTACTCTCTCCCTTCCCTCTCCACTTCCCACCAATTCCTTCCTCTCTCCTCCACGTCTCTTCCAATCTCTCCACTTCCACTTATCCAAAATATAAAGATTTTAGCCGCTTCTCTTCGATGACGTATTTTTCATTATTTTTTCCTAAGGTTGGGTTATTTTATCTGTTTATGGGAGACTTCTCAAATTAGAGGGGTTAAATATATCCTTCAATAATCCCTTCATTAACAGGGTGTTCTTCTAACCAGAGTTCCAAGAGTCCAGGAACAAAAAGAATAAAAATATGAGATATATCAATGAAGTCATAGGTATTTAAAAGGACATGATAATAAACGAGCAACATTAAAATAAATCACTTAAAAAATTGAATCAATTACATGAAAGAAAATGGCTATGTACTTACTGGGGTTTTCAACAGAACGAAGCAAAGTTTTTAAGAGTTGCAAATTTATGCCATTACCTGCCTTGCAATGCGGTAGACAGTGTGACAGCATCAGCACTTAAAATTCGCTCGGGTTATTATCAAGCTTCTAATCCCCAGCAAAACAAGCTTAGGGTGGAATAATAATGTTTATGTTTTTCTGTATGCCAGTTCATGGATGAAAAGAACCAAAGGACATCATTATTATGCTCTTATCTAACTTATGTTATTTTGTACGAATTACGATAAGGTACGATATATTTCCCCTTCGTCCTTCCCTACGACAGCTCTATAACGCTTTTTCTATATCGTTATTGGATGATGGTCCTCCTCGCTATGTTATGCTGGTTCTTGCTTTACTATCTCTATTTTATATACCACTGTGTACTTTAGCTTATCAAAAACGACCTCGAAAGGGTGAACAGTATGTTTTGTTGGTGTCTGTCTTCCTCTGTACCAACTCCCCAACTCTTTCCCCATCCCACTTCCCTCCTAGTTCTTCCTTTCCTCTTCACTTCCTTCTTTACTTCTCCTTTATCCTCACTATCCCTCCCTCATCTTTCCCAAATCTATCATTCTCTTTAAGCTCCTGTCCCTCCCACCACTCCCTCTCCATTCTTCCTTTTTTTTTTTCTTTTCATATCTTTTACTCTCCCGCTTTTCCCCTTCCAGCCATCTTCCCTTCTCCTTTCCTTCACCCATCTTCATCTCCCTTCTAGATCCGCCCTACGTTCCTTTCTTCAGAAACTCTCTTCCTTTCCCTCCAACATACCTCCACTCTCCTCTCTCCATAATTTCCTCTTTTCCTCCACCATACCTTCACTTCCCTCCTTCGTGCTCTCATTTCCCTTCTTTCCCTGCCATCATCTCCTTCCCAGCTAACCTCCCTCACTTTTTCCTTTCCTCTTTCCTCATCCAGTCCACCATACCCCCACTCTTTTCTTCCCTTCACTCTCCTCCTTTCCTTTCCATTTCTTCTTTTCTGCCCTTTTCCTCATTTCCATCCCTCTCACCTCTCTTTCCTGGCTTCATCCCGCATCCCTCCCCTCCCCTTTCCTTTTTCACCCACTCCCCAACCTCTCTTTCCCTCCCCTCTCCTCCTCCTCGCCACATCTCCACCTTACCCTTCCACCTCTCTCCCTCTCTACACACCTTTCCTTCACCTCCTCTCTTCCCCCCTCCCTCTCTCTCCTCCGTTCTCCCTCCCCCTCCACTTTCCCAGCCTGCCATAAAGTGTAAGAAGAATGTGGAGAGGGCCACTTACCACACACTTAAGGGGCCACTACCACTTCCACACAGCCCAGCACACACTTAAGCGGGGCAACCAAGTGTCTGAGCAAGGGTTGGGGTGGAATAAAAGAGGAGGAAACTCAGGGAGAGATTGGGGAGGGGAGGGGGGGAGGGGAGAGGGAGAGAGAGAGAGAGAGAGAATGTTGGTGAAGGGGGAAAAGATAACAGACAGACAGGAAGAGAAACGAAGAAAATGAGAACAACAGAAAAGAGAACGGGAAGGCTGGAGCTAAGTCATAAGAGAGACGGTATGGAAGAATAGGAAACTGGCAAGAGAGAGGAGAAGCTATAAAATGGGGAATAAATGAAAAAAAGAAAAAGACAAAAATTAAAAATGGAACAAATGGCAGAGAACCGACGAAAAAAAAAAAAAGATACTAATGAGGAAAGCAAGAAAAGAGGGAAAAGAAGAAATGAGATGAAGGAAGAAAGAGGAGGGAAAGGGAAGAAGAGGACACAAAGATAAAGAGGAGAAAAGAGGGTGCCAAGGAGGAAAAATGATATGAGAGGGAAGGGAGATGGAAGAATGAGAGGAAAACAAGAAGGGATTCAGAAAAATGAGGAGGAGGAGGAGGGGAAGGAGGGGACAAGCTCAGTTGTAGTGAGAAAGAGGAAGTGTTAAGGCCTGAATTACAGTTTGAGAGAGAGAGAGAGAGAGAGAGAGAGAGAGAGAGAGAGAGAGAGAGAGAGAGAGAGAGAGTGTGTTGAAAAAGTGAAAAAAAAGAGGCAATAAAGCTTTAGAAGACACAAAGGGGGTGGAGGTGAAAAAGCGATGGACGGGAGAGGAGAAAAAAACAGAAAAAAGGCCTCAAGAAAAGAAATTTGTAAGGGAGAAAAAAGGTGAGGCAAAAATAAGAGTCGAAGAGAGGTAGGACAGGAGAGAAGCAAGAAAGGGAAAAATTAAGAACTTGGAGGAAAAAAACAGAAGAGGAAGAACATTGCGAAATAAAGAAACGGGAAAGAGGTAGAGAAGAAAATAAAGTTTCAGATAGACGTAAGGAAAAAACAGAAAAAGGAAGAGACACAGAGGAGAGCGAAGGAGACAGGGAAGAGAAAATGTGTCTCTTCCACGGTTTACGAGGAGGAGGAGGAGGAGGAGGAGGAGGAGGAGGCGGAGGAGGAAAAAGTAAACAAAAATGGAAAGGTGAGAGAAGATGGAGAAGAATAGGAAGAGAGGGAAGTGGTGAGAGAGAGGAAGGGGGAAAAAGAATAGGGGAAATATGGAGAAACAGAGGACCAGAAGTCTCATGAGAGAGAATATTAAACAGAAAAAGAAGGTATGACGGCAAAGCACAAGGATGAGAGAAACGAGAGAGAGAGAGAGAGAGAGAGAGAGCATCCCCTTCTCATTACCCATTCCCCCTCTATATTCCTCCTCCATCCTTCTGTCTCGCCAAGTGTGAAGTTACTGTCACCCTCTCTCTCTCTCTCTCTCTCTCTCTCTCTCTCTCTCTCTCTCACACACACACACACATACACACACATCAGTAAGATCACTTTCCTTTACTACTGCAAACTAAGTAATGAAGATTTTCTTGGGGGGGGAGGGGATCACCGTGTTGAATCCATGCTTTCCCCTCCTACTCTCTCTCTCTCTCTCTCTCTCTCTCTCATAATAAACCCCCCTCCCCCTCATCATTCCCCTCACCATGCACCTATCCCTTTATCTCTCCCCTCCTCCTATCTTCCCTCCTCCCCACTCCCCTCTTAACCCCTCCCCTCTTTCTCCCCTCCTCTCTTCACCCCCGGGAACCGAAACTGGAACGTGTTAATGAAGAAAGTTTCACCGATAGAGATGGCGCTTGTGATTTTTTATGTTGTGGTAGTTGTCGATGCCTGGTCACCCAAGTACATTAATTTCTCTCTCTCTCTCTCTCTCTCTCATTTACCTTTCAGTGAACCATTTGCTTCTAAAATAATACAAAAATAAATTCCTTCTCATTTTCATTTAATTTGCACTACCTCCCTTTTCTTTACTTGCATCCTCACAACTGTTTTTCATTTACTTTCCCTTCCTTTTTCGAAATTTCCTTTACACCAACATATTGCTGCTGTTTTCTTTTACACTGCAAAACTTCAACTCCCTCGTTTTTCTTCAGTTTTCTTTTCCATTTTCGTTTTCCCCTCTCCCTGCAAATGATTCTGCTTTTCATCTTGCAATCCATTCTTCCATTACCCTCTCCCACCAAACACTCTATCCTCTCACCTTTCTTACCTTACGTCCTCTGTTTCTTTAGTTCAATACAGATTTTATAATAACTGCTGGTGCTTCTCATTTTTTCCTGTCGGTCTTACGAGAATGATATGGCAGGGCAGGGTCTTCTGGCTTAGTACTTTAACTCTCTAACCCCTTCATTGGGATATATATATATTTTTTTATTCCCGTTACCGCCAGATAATTTTTACCTATCTTGTATTCTTTTTTCATTTTCATCTGACGGAACTGGGCTAATCTTAGAACTTGAATACAAAGTCGTAGTTCATAAAATTTGCTTTAGTCTCTGGTTACTCTACTTCGTTCACTTTAACTTGGCCAAAATTTTCATCCTTTTGAAGTTTGTCTCACGTGGCTCAGTGGCAAAGAGACAAGATTATGGCTCTAAATACTATCTGTATCGCTTCTTCGTGACTAGCATCATAATCTCGCGTTAATCTGTTGTTATAACTCGGCACTCAAGATGAAGAGATTGCAGTTTTGGACCAAGGTTAGGTGAACAGAGTATAGTCAAGTTTATCCTCCAACCTGACTACACCTCGCCATCAAGTCAGCTGAAAGGGGTTAAGGATTTTTGCCAGGTTAATGTAAACACGGTATAGGAAAGCCCTTCATGGTGAAAGGGTTAATTAAGGCCACGTTTACCTCACGCAGTCCAAAGCCTCACCTAAAAAAAAAAAAAATGGTAACACGAAAATTGTAAGTAAACGTTACCACACAGAAAGGATAATATAACTACGATTAACGTTAATATAATTCCATGGTATTTTCACCGTAATATCGTAACCAAATATTGTTGGTATTTTTTGTGTGCCTCCATATCAGTATTCCACCCCAGTCCTCCCTCACATTCATCTCTGTACACCACCCCACCCTAACCCTTTACCCCTTCCTCTCCCGTAACCCCATCCTTCTTACTCGTTCCCTTACTTACCGTACCTTTATGTATTATTCTTTCCTTAAACCCCATCCTTCTTACTCATTCCCTTACTTACCGTACCTTTATGTATTATTCTTTCCTTAGTCATTGAAACTTTTTCCATTCAACTATTTTTCTTTTCATTCCTAAAATGTCTCCCTGGTATCGCTACGCCCCTCTCTCTCTCTCTCTCTCTCTCTCTCTCTCTCTCTCTTCTCCTGCATTTTCCAACTAGTCAGTCCAAATTCACTTATTTTTTTTCCATTCTATTCTCCGTATAGGCATTAGTAAGTCATATGTAATAATATGGGCATGTAACAGTACAGGCATTACAGTAATATATATCATAGCACAATACGTAACACTTGCACAATACGTAATGTCTGGTGCTCAGGTGGAGACGTACACATCCTCTGGCCAGAATGCAAACACAGTATGTATGGCAAACACTTACCAGACGATCAAGAACTTCATTATGTAGCAAACACGTGAGGTAACTGACGACAGCCGATTAGCCCATGTGACGGAAAAGTACATTACACACACACACACACACACACACACACACACACACACACACACACACACACACACACACACACACACACACACACCAGGCAGTACATACTCCCAGAAATCGGAGGTGAGAGTTAGAGAGCCAGAGAGAACCAGAGAAGGCAGAAGGGGACTGAAGAGACGAGAGAAGGAAGCTTAGGAGACAGGGTACAGTAGGAGGTTCGCCGTTACGCTGACAATACACGGTGACGCCTCTCTGTCCATCACACCATCGATAGAACTGCGTCACTAAAAAACCCCGTAACCCCAGAAAGTCTGTACCTCACCTTCACTTACGATACAAGACAGACAGAGGGGCAAGTGAGGCAGAGACATACCTAACTCAAGATAAAACCCACAACAAGCTATCCAACGCCTCGCGATTTTATATTGGTACCAGCCCACATTACTGGTGACAGAGGTGCCTCGCCAATCTTCAACTACAATCCCAACTCCTAACTACGACTACTATCTACGTTTGGCTGCAGTGGAAATCGACGATACTCAACGATACCGACTTCGGTGGCAACGATCCTCTACAATATCCACTTATTACCTAGCTAGCTACCAATTTACCCCATTAACATCCGCACTCCCTGCTCGCCCTGTCACCCAACTCACTTCCAACAGCTCCCAACCCTCCCTACCTCCCTTTCCGGCTTCCTCTGCTTCACACTATACATCCACTTTCTATTTCTAGCTCTCCTTCCCTCCCCTATCTGTATATTCTATCTCTAAATTTCTTATACAGAGTCAAAACCTCTCTTTTCCGTCTATCTACACTCCCATCTCTCTCTCTCTCTCTCTCTCTCTAACTAGCAGCGGTGCGGAGGTATTGGCCTTAATTACGACTCTTTTAGCGGGCGAGGAAGCAGGCTTGCTTTTCCTCTTGTGCTTGGTAAATACTGCATCAAAGTCTCACACGATGCTTCCCTGTAATTTGAGCCTGTGTGTGTGTGTGTGTGTGTGTGTGTGTGTGTGTGTGTGTGTGTGTGTGTGTGTGTGTGTTCCTAACGCTAATTAAAACCCGGGATTACACTCACCTATTAGTACTAATCTTCTCATATTAATTATCAAGACATGTTCCACTGCCAGTATCATCATCATCATCATCATCATCATCACCAGTAAGACCATCACCATCATGACTATCATTAAATAATCATCACTCCAATCACTATCACTACTAAGACGATCACTGCAATATTATCATCACAAATCCTATGATCATCACTATCACTGCTAAGTATATCACCATCGCCTTTATCGGCATCATCACTCAAATTTTTAATAACATCACAACCTTCACCACCCATCACTCGTACTGCCATCACCATCATCATCACCACTACTATCACCACCTCTTTCACTCTCCCCATAGCACTAGTCATACTCTCACCACCACCATCAACATTATCATCATCATCACCATCATCAGTAGTTAGCATCACCACCACTAACACCACCACCACTATTATTACTGCCATTACCATCACTGTCATCTTCATCACCATTTCATCTCCCCTCCTCTTCCTCTTCCTCTTCCTGCCACCCTCCAATCGCTGTTCCTCTCTGCGCATCTCTTTATTCCCCTACTTATACAGGCGAATCAACCACCGCGACAAATGAGAGTAGGGGGAAAAGAGAAAGAAGAAGGGGAGAAGAGTGCAATAGGAGGGAAAGGAGGGAGACAGAGAGGAGGGAGAAAGAGAGGAGGGGGGAAGGAAAAGGAGATAGAGATGAGGGAGGGAGAGGAAGGAAAAAGAAATGAAGAAGGATGAGAAAGAATAAAGAAATGAGGCAGAGAGGGGAAGGAATAATAAATTAGAGAGAAAGTGGAAGGAAAAGAAATGATGGAAGGAGAGAAAAGAGAAAGAAATAAGGGAGGAAGAGGAAGGGAAGGAAATAAAAGAGGGAGAGGAAGGAGAAAGATGAGGGAAGGAGAGGGGGTGAAAAGAGAGTTGGGGAGGAATGAGGGAGTGCGGAAAGGGGGTGAGGATAATGAGAGGAAGAAAAAGAAGAGAAAGGTGAATGAAGGGAGAATGGGAAAAGGGAGGGAGAGGGCAGAGGAGGTAGAGAAGGGAAATAACGTGGAAGAAGAGGGAGCTAGGAAGGGAAGAGAGGGGAGAAGAGGGACAGGAGAGGAAAACTGGAAGAGGGTGAGAGAAGAGAGAGAGAATCAAAGAGAAGAAAGGAGGGAGGTGGAGAAAGAGGTGTGGAGAGTGAGGGACTAGAGACGGGAGGGAGGGAGGGAAGGTGAAGGAGAGAAGGGCTGGGGAGGGAATGTGAGGAACGAAGGAGAAGGAATTTGGAGGAAAGACAGATGGGGAGGCATGAAGGGGAAGGAAAGAATATTGGGGTAAGGAGTGGAAAGACAGTAAGGAAGGGGGTAGAGAAGAACGATAGGATGGGAGGGAAACTGAGAAACTGGAAAAGGAGTGGAAAGAGAGAATTGAAGTACGGAAAAGGACACAGGAAGACGATAAGGAGGAAGGGAGGAAAGTGAAAAGGAACACAGGCTTAAATGAATGTCAGTAAATAAAAAGACAAGATGCGCAACAAAAAATGAGAAAATATTAAATAACAGAACGAATACCACATATACAAGAAAAAAAAAAGCGACATACACTGGGAAGGAGAAAGACAGAAAAAGAACTGGAAAAACTGAAAATGAAAAAAAAAAAAACATGGATAAATGAAAGAAGAATGGAATGAAAAAATAGGGAGAAGCGAGTGAAAAAAAAAAAAATGCCGAGGTGACTGGCGGGAAAAATAAGACGGATAAGGAGAAAAGGGGAGGCAATGAAGCAAAGGAGATGAAAACATGAGAAAGGTGTAGAAATGATAAGGAGTGATTGGAAGGAATGGGAACAGGAGGGGAAGGAGAATGAGAATTTATCCAAGACTGTAATACTCGTAGGAAAGGGAGAAGAATGGAAAGAACACAGAGGGGAGAAAAGGAACAGGTGGAGGGGAAACGAGAAGGAAGATTAAGAGAAAGAATGACGGAAAAACGAATAAGAAGTAAGAAACTGTAAGAAGAAATCAGAGAAGCAGTGCAGGTGTAGAGGGGAAACTGAGCAGAAGCAGAAAGGACCGAGAATAAGAGAAAGATGAAGGAAAGAAAAGTAAATCTGCGAGAACAAACAGGGAGAAGAAGGAAAAGAGGAGAGAGGGGAGGGGAGGAACTGGAAGAACAACAAAAGGGGAAAGAAAGGAGTAGAAGAGAGAGAAGGGAAAGGGGAGAAAGGTTGAAAGAAGAGGTGGAAAGAGAAAAAATTAACAAAAAAGAAAATCAAAGAAAAAATAAAGAATGGAGAGAGAACAATGAAAGGATGCAAGAAGATGGAATAAGATGAGGAAGATCAGAAAAACGAAAGGAAAGGAACGGAGGAGAGTAAGCAAATATAAGGGGAGAAGAAGGGGAAGGAGGGGGAGAGAGAAATATGAGAGGGAAAGCGAGGGGACAGGGGGGGGTAGCATAATATTAAGTAATGAAGGACAGAGCCGGGGCAGGGAGGGGCCGCGGGGAGACGAAATGAGGGGAAGAAATATGAGGGGTACCGCTAGGAGGGGAGAGGGAGAAAGGGGAGCGATGAGGAGGGGAGATGAATGAGTTGAAAAAGGAGAGGGTAGTAAAATATTAAGTAAAGCAAGACAGAGGCAAGACAGGAAGAGGGAATGGGGGAGGGGAGGAGGGGAAAAGGGGGAGGAAGGGGAAAAGGGAGATGGGGAGGGTAGAGAAGATGAGAGGAGAGATGATGGGAGGTCATTAGGCATCACTGGGGAGAGGCAATGTTGGTAGTTGTGGTAATGTTGGTAGTGGATATAGCTATAATGATGGTGGCTGTTGTAGTGATTACATGGAGGAGGAGGAGGAGGAGGAAATCATGACACTGTGGTAGTTATGGTAATGTTGATAATGGACTGGAATGATAATACTGGCTGATCACTGGTCATTGTGCTGGCAATATTGGTAATGGTGGTGGATGGTGGTGACGTTGGTTGTGGTATTGGTTGTGGTTGTTGTGGTGGTGGATGGTGGTGACGTTGGGTGTGGTTGTTGTGGTGGTACTGTCGGTAATAAAAGTAGTAGTAGTACTGTTGATAGTAGCAGGAGTGATAGTAATGATTGGTAGGAGTTGAGATGTTAATGCTGGTTGTGGTAGTATTGCTGATGGTTGTAACGGTGGTGATGTTGGATGGTAGTAATGTTAGTAGATGGTAGTAGTGGCGGTAACAATGACAGTAATTGAGGTGGCAGGTAGATATGGTGGCAGTAAATGCAGTAACTATGATATTAATGATGGTAGTGTGGTAGTCTTGGCACCATGAGAAAGGCTGTGATATACTAGTTTCTGTTGCATTAGTGGTAGCCTAAAGTAACTATGGTAGTGGCGATGGTAGGAGTGATGGTGGTAGAGGTGGCAGTGTTGGCAGTAGTGATGATCGTGTTGGTAGTTGTGGTGATAGTGTTGGTAGCAGTGGTGGCAAAGTTGGTTGTAGTTCTGACAGCAGTGGTAGGAATGCAGTTAATGGTGGTTGTAATGCTGATGGAAGAAGTCATGAGAATGGTGGTAATGGCAGAGTAACGTTGGTAGCAGTAGTGGTAGTAACTATGGTAGTGGTGGTAGTAGCAACAAAGGCAGTGCCAGTGGCTGTAACTTTGGTAGCTGTGGTGGTAGCAACGCAGGTAGTGATGGTAGTAACATTGGTAGTAGTGGTAGTAGTAACACTGGTAGCAGCACTGGCAGTAATGTTGGTGATAATGGTGGTAGTAACTTTGGTCGTAGTGGTGGCAGTAACTTCTGTAGTAGTGGTGGTAGCAATTTCGGTAGTAGTGGTAATAAAACGTAACTTTGGTAGTAGCAGTGGTAGTGGTGGTAGGGGTGGCAGGGTGGGTAACAAGTGCAGCAGTAATGTTGGTAGCAATAGAGGTAGTAATGGCAGCACTTGTGGTGGAGCACCACATACTAAGGGGAAATGATCCGTTAGGGGCAGGAAAAAAAAAGAAGGGAGAATGAAGGAGGAGAAAGAGGGAAGAAAGAGAGGAAAATGAGGAAGGAAGAAGACTGACAGGAAAAATGTATAAGGGAGGCAGGTGGAAGGAAGATGAGTGATAGAAAAATGTACAGGAAGGTGGAGAGGAGAGGAGGGAGGAAGAGAGGAAGAAAAAGGAAGCATAGAATAGCGGGGAAAGAGGAGAGAGTGAGGAAGGAGGACAGGAAGGAGAAAAACGAGGACAGACTTAAGAGGAACAACAGGAGAGGAAGAGGAAGAAAGAATTGTGTGAGGGTGGAAGGAAATACAGGAAGAAGTGATTGGGGAACAACGAAGCAATGATGAGAGAGAGAGAGAGAGAGAGAGAGAGAGAGAGAATACGTAGACGACTGGGAAGGGGGAAAAAGGGGAAAAAAAAAAAGGGATAAAGAAAAAATGGAAGAAAATGTACGTGAAAGAGGGAAACGGGAAAAACAAAAACGAAAAAGAGGTTATAAGAAGGAACACAAGTAAAAGAAAATGAGAAAAAAAAGTAAATGGAAAGGGGGGGGGATGAAGCAGATAAAAGGAGGAAAACAGATGAAGAAATGAGGAAATGGAAAGGATACGAACGAAGAAGGAAGAAAATATATGGAGAAAGAGTAAGAGAAACTGACCAACGATAAGAGAAAAAGAAAGTGGGGATGAAAAGGTGGTTAAGAAAGGCAGAAAAGAGAGGATGAAAAAGAAAGTTAGACAAATCAGCAAAAAGGGGGAGAGAAGAGGGAAAAAAAAAATGGGGAGGACAACAGAAAATCAGAAGAGAAATCCGGAAAGAAAAAAGAAAGAAAAGGAAAGAAAAATGGGCGAGACAGGGAAGGGGATTATAAATATGGACAAAATGAGGTGAAAGAGGAAAGGAAAAGGAAAGTAAAGGGGCAAGAAACAGGGAAGACGAGAGGAAGGTGATGAAGACGTGGATAGGAAGTGATGGAAAAGAGAGAAATAAAAGGCGAAGGGGGGAGAACAGGACCCCACGACTCCTATGCAAATGATTACAATAGTTGCCGCTTCGTTTGGCACACCACTGAGAGAGAGAGAGAGAGAGAGAGAGAGAGAGAGCAAAAGGGGGGGTGAGAAATAAAGAGGGAGGAGGGAGGGAAATAGTGGGAGAGGGAGTGATATTGCTAGGGCTGAGATTGAAGGGAGAAAGTGAGATGCGAACAGAAAACAGGGAGAGAGGATGATCGGGGATAAGAAGGATGAAAAAGGGAGAAGCGGGAAGGCAAGCGGTGTCGGATGGGAGGGAGAAAAAGAAAAGGGAGGAGCGAGAAAATTGGGGGAAAAAAAAAAGAGAGCAGAAATAAGAGAAAGTTAGAAATCGAAAGGAAGAGGGAGGGAGAAAAACGAAAGGCTGGGGGAAGGAGGAAGAATGGGGAATGGGAGGGAGAAAGAGGAAGAGGCTGGATGGAAAAGGGAGGGTGGGAAAGAGGGAGAGATGATGAGGAAAGAGAGAGAAAGGGAGAGTATCAATGGAAGAGGGAGATAAGGGGGAAGGGAGGGAGAATGGGGAGAGGGCAGAGGGGGAACAGAAGGGGTGCAGGGAGAATAGCAAAACGGAAGGAGAGAAACGGAGACATGAATGAAGAGAGAGAAAAGAAGGGGGGGGAGGGCGAGATGGATGGCAAAGGGGTAAAAAAAAGGGGGGGGAGGGGGACGGAGCAGGCTGAGAGAAATTGGAAAGAAGTTAAAGCGATTGAGAAGGACGACTAAGGAGGAGGAGGAGGAGGAGGAGGAAAGCAGGGAAAGAGAAGAGAGAAAACAGAACGAGAGTCAAGTAGAGGAGAGGATGATAAGAGAGGAAGGAAAGACTAGGAATGAGAGAGAGAGAGAGAGAGAGAGAGAGAGAGAGAGAGAGAGAGAGAGAGAGGTGGGAGGGGAGGGAAGGGCCATTACGCCGCCTGAGTTAAAGAATGGGGGAGGGGGGAACATGAATAAAGGAGAGATAAAGCGATAAAAACAACTTAGATAATTGACTCTGATTATTTACAGCCTATTCATACCCACCCCTCTCTCTCTCCTTACCCTTTTTCTGTCCCCCCCTTTCTCTCTCTCTCTCTCTCTCTCTTCGATTCCCACTTTTTTCTCCCTCCCTTGCCTACCATATCCAACTTATACTTTCTCTCCCTAACAGATTCCCTCCCTTTCCCCCCCTCCCTTCCCCTCAATAAAACACCCCTCCCCTCCCTCCCCCCTCCCCCACTTTCCCAACCCCAGACCCAAACTTACCCTAAAAAAATTTCCCTTTCCCATCCTTCAACGTCTTCCCTTCTTCCCATCCCTTCCCTTCTCTCCCCTCCTCTGTATTCCCCTCCTCTTCTCTTCCCCTCCCTTCCCTTCATATCCCTCCCCCCTCCCCTTCCCTTCCTTTCGATTCTCCTTCATTACTCCTTTCTTTCAATCTGTATCTTTCACTACTACTTCTACTACAACTATTACACTTACTACTACTACTACTACTAGTACTAAAATTTTTGTTTCATTCGTCACTCCAACACACCTACCTTGCTCTCTCTCTCTCTCTCTCTCTCGCCCCTTTCTTTAACATACTTCCCTCCCTCCCTCGACCCCCCCCCCCTCCTCCGGGTGTGAGACAGGCAATAAAAACTGCGGCGGGAGGGGGCCTGGGTAGTGTACAGCTCACTCACTCACACACACACACACACACACACACACACACACACACACACACACACACACACACACACACACACATTTTTGTAAAGCTAAGAAGAAAAAACAAAGGCTGACATCTTGCAACGTAATTTGTCCCAAGATGAACTAAACGAAAGAAAGTTAAATTCAAGATCTGTTCACTTCGAAATGGCCGGACACGCTGCATTTAAAAGACTGGAGATCATAGGCAGAGAGAAATGCAAACTGAGGAAGACTGTGCCAGAGGTGATTTGTTGCGTATATGGACTGGTAGTATCCGTTAACAGTAGCATTAGACCGTTGAACAGAAAAAAACGGTCAGAGAGTGAGTTGCCTAACGGGTACTACACGCCTGATGTAAATGGAAGAGGGATGGAAGCAGACAGTTCAAAAGAGCAGTGACCATTGAAAGAGTGACAGTAGAGTGATAAAGATCTAACACTGCGCCGGCGAGAGAGAGAGAGAGAGAGAGAGAGAGAGAGAGAGAGAGAGAGAGAGAGATTGTGAATGTACGGAACACACATAAACAAACAGGCCTACACGGGCACCCGACACACACACACACACACACACACACACACACACACACATTTACATGAGTAGAAAATAAAGCGCGCGTCTCCCTCTCTCCCAGTGACGTGGTATGTTGTAAATCATCTCAGATACATATCGCTCCCTCTCCAGTCTTACTCCGCTCCATACATGCACACACACACACACACACACACACACACACACACACACACACACACACACACACACACACACACACATAAACACAAACTCATAAATATCCAACCACATATATACTCACACGCAGACACACTTGAAACTATAAACATACAATTTCCTATAAATTCACACATATAGGGAGCCACAGTCGCAGCAGAAGAGGACACCCAAGACAATGATGTATACAGATGTTGCTATTCACCACTACAATGGCCGTTCTCTCCCCTACATCTTTTTTATACATTTATGCACAAGGGGATACCAGAAAATATTATAATCTACGTACAGTATATACACCATTTAGATCTAATGTTCAAGTTGGTATTTTTAAGTAAAGCAGGAACTTTGTATTTCATTAAGGGAAAACATCAATTAGGGGTAAACATCAATTCAAGAGACATCAATTAGAGGTAAACGTCAATTCAAAAGACATCAATTAGGGGTAAACATCAATTCAAGAGACATCAATTAGAGGTAAACGTCAATTCAAAAGACATCAATTAGGGGTAAACATCAATTCAAGAGACATCAGTTAGGGGTAAACGTCAATTCAAAAGACATCAATTAGGGGTGACATCAATTCACGAGACACCAGTTAGGGGTATACATCAATTCAAGAGACATCAATTAAGGGTAAACATCAATTCAAGAGACATCAATTAGGGGTAAACATCAATTCAAGGGACATCAATTAGGGGAAAACATCAATTAGGAGTGAACATCAATTCAAAAGACATCAATTAGGAGTAAACATCAATTCAAAAGACAACTATCATAGACCGGAGAACACAAACAAGCATAGCAACACAAGCAAACAGACACACCTATAGGCAAAGATAAGCAAACACACAATGATACGCACCTACACACCGCCATACATGCATACACAGAAGCAAACACACAAACATAAATTCTGAAAACACACAAAACAGATACATACAAAACACAGCTACCACGCACACAAAATCATATAAACTGTGTGTGTGTGTGTGTGTGTGTGTGTGTGTGTGTGTGTGTGTGTGTGTGTGTGTGTGTGTGTGTGTGTGTGTGTGTGTGTGTGTGTGTGTGTGTGTGTGTGTGTGTAACTGCTACTCACATCCTGCCTGTGTGCGCTCAGTAGGGCACCGCGGGGCGTAATAAGAGGAGGTGGTGACGGTACGGGGGGTGGGGATGGGTAGAGGGGGAGAGGTAGGTGGGTGATATGGTAGGGGAGGTTTACAGTATTCTTGGGTGTAGGAAGGTGTATGGGGAGGGGAAGGTGGGTGCTGGTAGAGGACGAGGGGGAGGGGGGTCGATACTAGGTCTAGGGTTATGTATGGGAGACAGGGGGGAGGTCAGTGGGTAGGTGGGTGTAGGGGGGAAGGGGGGACAGAATGTAAGGGAAAGAAAATAATGTAGATAGCAGACAGCACAGTACACATACGAAAGTGAGAGGGGGGTGTAAGTGTACGAGGTGGGGAAGGGTGTACTGAGTTTAGATGGGTGGAGCAGCGAGCATGAAATAACTAGATGCAGGTAGACAGAATGTAGTAGGGATAAGAATGTGTGGTGTAAGTCGTTTGAGGTATGTGGATATAGATGAATGACGAGGATAAAGGTGGGTGCAAAAGGTGACTGGGTGAAGAGATGGTGTCGAGGGTGAAAAGTAACAGGAGAATGTAAATAAAAATACAAAGGAGAGTTAATATCAAACGACACTGGAGGGATGTCGAAGGGAATAAAGGAGTAAGTATAATGGCAGAAAGTGGACATTGAAGGTGCAGGCTCTGAAAGTGACCAAAATAAAGATGATAATGAACATGAACATCAAAAACAACACTCGACAGTAACATAAGCAACATCTCACTCAACAAGTATAAGTAGCAGGTAAAAAACACACACACCATAAAGAAAACAAGCACACAAAGCCATCAACAACATACACCCATCCATCATCATCATCATCAACAACAAAATTATTCATCCATCATCATCATCATCATCACCACCATCATCATCATCAACAACAACAACAAACTATCCAGCCAGCATCCACATCATCATTATCAACAACAACAACAACAGATGACCTAGCAAGCATCCATCATCATCATCATCATCAATCACTCAGCCAGCATCCATCACCATCAACAACGAGAGAAAAAACAAACAATCACAACATTCACCATCATCATCATCATCATCATCAACTTACACTTCGACAATATTCACCACCACCTCTCAACAACAACTACGACAACAACAACAACAAACTTTCCCACCAGCCATCAACAACAACAGCCAATACCAATCCACAATGGCATCAATTACAAACAAACAAACAACAACAATATCAATTTCATTATCCGCGAGGGACATAAAAGACAAAAGTATGGACAGATATATGACCAGGCGTAAAGGGAGTGGGAGATAGGTCACTCTCTCTCTCTCTCTCAACAGTTTTCCATTTGTCTGAGAGGATAAGATTATGTATTGATGGATTTGAAGGAACGATAAGAAGAGAAAAAGAGGAGAGGAACAGGAGAAAAATAGACAGCAAAGAGAAGAAAGGACTAAGATAATGAATAAATAAATAGAAGAGAGAGAGAGAGAGAGAGAGAGAGAGAGAGAGAGAGAGAGAGAGAGAGAGAGAGAGAGAGAGAGAGAGAGAGAGAAGAAGAAGAAGAGAAAGGACGAAGACAGAAATGAGAGTGAAGAATGAATGAAGGGGAGGAGGGACGGAAAAGGAAGAGGAGAGGGAAGGAGGAGGGGAGAAGGGAAGGAGGAGCCAAGTTACTGCTACTGACGCGACAAATGAAGGGAGGGAGGGAAGGAAGGAAGGAGAGAGGGAGGACGGGAGAAGAAAGGGAGGGGGGAAGGAGGGGGGTAGGGAAGAAGGAAATGGAAGGACAAACGAAATGAAGAGGAAACAAGAGGAAGGAGAGGGAACAGAGACGAAGGATAAGAGGGAGGGAGAAAGGAGAAGGAAAGGCAAAAATGACAGGAGGAAGAAAAGGGAGAGGAAAAGGAGAGTGGGAATTACTGACAAAACAAAGTGAAGAAAGAATAGGAAAGAGAAAAATAATGAGCTGAGATGAACGAAATGGGAAGGTATTATAATTATGGAACGGGTTAATTCGTGTACAGATTAGTAAAAAAATGAAAAAAAGGGATCGAAGAAAAAATAATGAAGGATAGGGACATAGAATACTGGAAAGAGAGAGAGAGAGAGAGAGAGAGAGAGAGAGAGAGAGAGAGAGAGAGAGAGAGAGAATGGCCAGGGTAGGCCTAAGAGTGTGTGTTTTGATATGTGTGGTATGTCTAAATTGGCCCAACCTTTGTCAGGGAGAGGCCAAGGGTGAGGGGAAAGGGAGAGAGCGGAGAGAAAAGGGGAGGTGCTAGGAGGAAATGCGAGAAAGAGGCAAAGAAGGGAGAGAAAAGGGGAGCTGCAAGGGGGATATGTGAGAGGATATTCAGCAGAGAGAGAGAGAGAGAGAGAGAGAGAGAGAGAGAGAGAGTGGTAGGTGGTGGCGACCATCATCCACTCACTCGATGTAGTGCTGCCTACTTCTTCCTTAGCCTTTATCATTCTTTTTCTGTGCCTGCCCTCCTCTCTTTCTATTTCTCCCATCTTTCCTGTCACTTCTTGTTGCTTTTCTTTCCTTTACAGGTGGCTTTACATTGAGTGACAAGCCAAATGGTTTCCTGTAAGCCAGGAAACCATTTACAACGCTGGGTGGTAACCATATAATCAAACCATACGTGTTCCCTACGTGTCAAGAAGTGGGTTGGTGGTGGGTTAGTGCCCCTCCCCGTAAAACAAATAACTCACAAACAGCCACCCCTTACGAGATTATGGCGTCTGGCAATATATATATATATATATATATATATATATATATATATATATATATATATATATATATATATATATATATACAGTATATATATATATATATATATATATATATATATATATATATATATATATATATATATATTTTCTGTTTATATAAAATTGAGAGAGAGAGAGAGAGAGAGAGAGAGAGAGAGTGTAGTAAAGTGAGATAAGATTGCAAGAGAAAAGAGGGGAAGAGAAGAGAGAAGAGAAGGGAAGAGAGAAGTGGCGAAGAGAGAAGAGGGGAAGAGAGAAGAGGGGAAGAGAGAAGAAGGGATGGGAGAAGAGGGGAAGAGGCAACACGGATGACAGAGAGGAGGGTGTTGGGAAATTGATGGGTGAGGGGAGAGAAGGAAGGGGTACATGGAGAGAGAGAGAGAGAGAGAGAGAGAGAGAGAGAGAGAGAGAGAGAGAGAGAGAGAGAGAGAGAGATGGAAAAGAAAGGGGAAAGGAGCGGGGTGAGGGAAGTAGCGCCTTACACAGTCGTACAAATAGTTATATAGCCCTAAGTGGTCGTTATGGTAGGAGTGGTTGCGGTCGGGGTGGTAGTAATGGTAGTACAGGTGGTAGTTATAGGAATAGCTATCCATTACACAGATGACCGTAGAAGCATTTATGTCTCCAAGCCTCCTATCCGCTTATACTGCACCAAACTTTCTTACAAACCTACTCTCCTATCGTCCCTTATTACACCAACATTTCTAACCACCTAAAGTAACCCAACAACTCATCAATTATTTCTAACTAAACTAGGCAAGAGTGGCATTTCATCGACTCTTCTGGCATAATACAATTTAGTAATACTTTTCATACATTCAGTCATCTCCAGCACCCCATCTTCACACATACTCTTCTAATTAAGCTTCCTTCACTTTCACTCACCCAATTCCCAGTCTAACACAATTCCTCTATCTCCTCTGATATGGTGGAATCTTTTGCCATATATTTTTACACTCGCCACTATGACTTTATTCAGCTCAGGAGACATTTTCCGAAACAAGAGTGGCTGGAATGCTTTCAATCATTTCTGTGCATATGAGGGACTCTGGATATCCAAACACTGTGATTGCAACGACACTAAAATAAAAATGGCGACCTCGAACTTACTCTGTCCTGAGCAAAGTGTGACCTAACGCAACCTATAATACAATAAGATCTGCCTTCACCTGACCCTACCCTCCCACTCCTATTCTCACTAACAGCTTTGTCAATTTCACCTGGCATGGATTTTTGTCCTTCTGCAGCTTAATATCCATAGTTCAAAGGGAGAAAAAGACAACATTACACCTCTACATTCTTTCCACGGCTGATCCTCGTGACCAGCATCATATTCTAGTGCTAATCTACTGTAACAACTCAGCATTTAAGGTAGAAGGAAGACAATTTTACGCTTAGTTACAATGAACACAGCATATCAGCCAAATCCTCCTTACCATAACTCAGTCTAATCTGGCGTGTTTAGCTCTAACAACGCTAACCTAAACCAGCTCAACTTGTCCTCAGCTATTCCTAACCAATTAATTCAAGCCAGGTGATGTATGTGTTAATCTACTGTAATCCAGTCTACATACACGGGTTCCAGGCCAACAGACACACACTTATATTGTTCTGAATACCACATGACGATTTTATTCCAGGACATCCCGACCAAGTAAGAGCTTATTGCCTCTCCATCTACCCTAACATAACCAGATCAGCCACAAGGTAACTCACAGTCCAGTCCAACCAATACAGTTCCCACACATCCCAGCAACACACACACACACACACACACACACACACACACACACACACACACAAAACCTAAACCAATTACAGAGGAGCCAATTCGACCCCTATTAGGCTACGTGCTGACTTCCATCTCCTCTAATAAGATAACAGGCCCTCCATGTTTACCAAATAGGGCGGGAGGCCTAGATCCGGGTCATGGCCCGGGGCTTACACGAACGGAAGCGGATTTATGTCGAGTGCTCGAGTGATGGCGTAGGTGGAGGAGGAGGAGGTGGGGTGGTAGAGGTGGGAGGAAGAGGAGGAGGAGGAATTTACAAATGCTACTATAATGCTATTACCATTATTACTATTGCTGTCCTGGAGGTGGCAGTGATGCTGTTATTTTCCTTCTGCAAGTCGCGGCAGTGAAAGTAAACGTAAGGGTGGAGGCAGTAACCATGAGGCGCTGAACTGCGATGCTCATCTTCGAAATATAGGCCTTTGAGCCTGTGGCAGGTTACTCTTCCAATAACCCCGGATATAAGGCCACTGCATCATCCTGGTTATACACAGTTACCTCCCCTAGGTGCTACCCTAGGTACTCATTTTACCTAGCAACTCACAAAGGGTGGACGGACACCTGAGTCGAGTGACGCCACCTGCCAGCACCAGAATTCGACCCCTGCCGCTAAAGGGCCGGCAGCTTCAGTATGCAACGATGACCACTCAGCCACCGCGGCGTGATGGGGACGAGAACATACAATTTGTTTTAGACCATTTTTTTTTTTTTTTTTTTTTTTTTTTTTTTTTTTTTTGGCTGATACTGAATAGATGATGGTGGGAAGTGCTATATCACCTAATTATGCTTTGTGCAGTTGACGATGGTAGTGGTGTGACACTGACGATATTTTAGTCACTCATTCTTCCACCCTGCTGCTTCACTTTACTGTTCTTGTCGTCGTCGTCACCATCATCATCATCATAATCATCAACATCAGTATTCTCCACCATTATTATTCACACGGTCAAACTGGGTGGACAGATAAAAAGTACGGTTCTTTGGCCTGAATCGGGACGCGAATCAGAGGAGAAAGGAAGTCCCATGAACAGTACAATACACCTTTTTGGCTATAGAAGGTAGGAAAGGGTTTGCATCACAAGGAAAGATTAAGAAAATGGACATTAAAAAAAAAAATGGTCTGAATGAGCATGTAACAAGTATAAAAGAGAGGTAATGAAAGTTTTGAAAAGCTCAGCAAGAAGCAAGACCGATGATAATGAAACGTAAAGGATACTGAAATAAACAAACAAAATTTTAAACATCCGAGAAAAATAAAAGTGCAATGAATAAAAGGGATGACAAAAAGAAAATAAATAAATGAGAAGAAAAATTGGGCAAAAGAGGACAAAAGCTGACGAGAAAAATTAAGAAGGACAATTTTGTTGAGTAGGGAGAGAACTGTCCTCCCGATGGGGGCCAAAATGGTTCAGTGGTAGGGTAGCGATCGCGCTCCACGACTGTAGGGTTGGCAGTTTGAGCTCTCACTAGCGTAGCCTCGTACTTCTGGTGAGAGATGTAGCGGCCTCACCAAGGATCTCTCCTTGCCCTGCAGAGCTATATGGTCCATGGGTCCTTTTTTGAGAGTCCTTCCGATGACTGCTTTATGGGGTGATTCTGAATGGATGATTACGGAAGAGGAGCTCGCGTACAAGAGAAAAATGAATTATAAACGATAACATTGTTGGTTAAGGCTTAATCTCCTTTGACGAGAAAAAAATTAACCATAAGTAGAAAAATGAAGTATACGTACACCGGTAGTAGAAAAACCAAGTACAGTAAAAAAAAAAATGATGTATAAGCTGAGTAGAGAAACGAGGTATAAAAGTCAAGTTTGTTGGTTAAGTAGCCCTTGATCTCCTCACAGCTACTTTACGAGGTACTTTACGCTCCATATTCATGAAAGTTCTTAAGCCATCGCCGTGAATAAGATGCACCTTTTTATAATACATCTTATCCTCATTTATACAGGTACTAAACGTCACAATAATGAGAAAAAATGTAACAGCGAAACGATGCACGAAAATACTTAACGACTTGCTTGTGGTAAATACTAGTAATACACTTTCTGAATACCCCCCTTGTCTTCGCAGCAGGGTACCCTCATAAAGGAGATGTCGCCCAGGATAAGCCATCTTAAGTATACGTTTGTGTTCTTAGATGCGCCTTCAAGGACAAATCTGCGTGTATCTTGTGGCTAAAGACGGACGATTTTATTCAGCTCAAGATAAACAACCCGGGGTGAAAGGAATAACTTCTTCGGGTGATGTCTTTTCTTCTTCTTCTTGTGTTCTTCTTATTCTTCTTCATCATCTTCTTCTTCCTCCTCCTCCTCCTTCTTTCTTCTCCTCCTCCTCTGCCTCCTATCATATGACGATTTTCCCCTTAAAAACTGTCAACACCTTCCAATCTTATGAAATACATAATCATACTCTAGTTACCTCAAGACGATTATATTAATTTCTAAGAGGAATCTAGAACTAAGAAATTAGATATACTGTACACTCGCCTTAAGATCCCAGTAAATACGAGAGGTGTTCCCTAAGGTGAAAAAAATTGTGTGGAGGCTGCAAGACTGAGAGAGAGAGAGAGAGAGAGAGAGAGAGAGAGAGAGAGAGAGAGAGAGAGAGAGACGCCCTGTATTGACTCGTACCTCGCTATAGTTTTCATTTTAACTAGGCCGAGATTTTCGTCCCTTAGCAGCTTTTTTCCAGTTGCTTACGACGAGACAATACTATGGCTCTACATCCTTTCCATAGCACTTCTTCATGACTAGCACCATATTCTAGTGTTCATCTCCAGTCACGCATAGAATTAATCATGAAGAGATGGCTGTTTTATATTTAGCTGAAGCTGAAAAAAAAAAAATATTGACGTGGTTACATTAATTTCTACCCAGGATGGTTCTTGAGGGGGTTCCAACTGGAATTTTCTAAGTTTAATACATATTTTTTTATCATTTTACTTCCCACTGAAAAAAAAAATCAGAAAAAGGCAGGGACAATAAATAAATAAATGCATAAATAAATACGTAAATAGGTAAATGCATAAATAAACCGTCATAATTATTAAAGGAAAATACACAACCCATAAATTACTATGATTCTGGCTGAGTCAAAGAAATGGCCCACTAAGTATATTTTCCGCTACGTCCACTACACGCCTCGTTAACCTTTTCATTACTACTCGTTAACCTTTTCATTACCACAATGCCTTTACTACATCGTCTTTACTACCAGGCGCTCTTCATCAGCTCTGGGCGGCCTGCTTGGACTGAAGGGGTTAGAGAAATAAAGTACTCAGTGAAATACCCAACCTACTCGATGCAGAAAATACAGTCCATTCAAAACTCATCAAAATTATATATAAAGACAAAATTCCATGACGATGATAATGGCAATAATTTCTCGCACACACCAACTGAGGATTTCTATTGTTTTCATTATCATCATCAATCACTACCACCACCACCGTAATCATCATCATCATCATCATCACCAGGACAGTAAAATCATTCTTCAGTACTGTCACATGTTAGGAATATTAATTTCTAAGACCAACATGGAAGTTCTAGTAGCTAAGTGTATGACGAGTTGCAGGGTCACATGAGGAGCTGCGAATCTTTTTTTTTTTTAATCCTACAGTATGACAACGTGATTAGTTTATTATATTCTCTCTACAGCCAAACACTCTTATTCAACTCTGACCTCTCGTAAAGCAGTACAAGTCTCCATTAACCCTTTTATTACGATGGCGTTTTTTATATATATATATATATATATACCGCCACCAGACAACTTTCTTTACTTCGAAAATCCAGAGCCACAAAACTGCTCCCTACACCAATAGAGAATCGAACCTCAGACCCCGTCCCAATTTCTTATTCATTTCCTCCCCACCACCACGACCACTACCAACAATAATACAATACAGAGAAGTGACACAGAATGAGAAAAAATAAAAAGAGGTTTGAGAAAGAAGCGGAAGAAAGGAAACGTAAATGATCAACAGGCAGACACAGATAGGTAGAAAATATGTAGATACCGGGAGAGAGAGAGAGAGAGAGAGAGAGAGAGAGGTTGTAGGAGAGCGCCACAGATAAAGTACTGAGGGAGAATGAAATAGAATCGTAATTTGACCATAAAATCTAACCCATTGTTCAGGGAAGGGAGGAGGAAGGAGAAAGAGGGAAGGTGGAAGGGGGGGAGGGCGAAAAAAGGAAGAGACAACCGAATCAAATGAACAAAGAAAGAAAAGGACTAAAAATGGAGGAAAGAAGAGGGAGAGAAAAAGAAGGGGAGGAAAGAGAAAGCTATGAGTAGAAAGGAAAGAGAAAGAGTAGAAGGGAGAGAGAATGGCGAGAGAAGAGGAAAGGGAAAGGAGAGAGGAAAAGAGAGACATGAAAAGAAAGGCTGAGGGAAATATGAGAGAAAGGCTGAGGGAAATATGAGGAGAGGCAAAGAATGAAAAAAGAAAAGGCGAAAAGAAAGCAAAATTACAATGTAAGATAGGGACGGAGAAAATGTGAAGAGAGAGAGAGAGAGAGAGAGAGAGAGAGAGAGAGAGAGAGAGAGAGAGAGAGAGAGTAGGAACCTAAAAAGTAAAGGATGATACCGGCTTCTACAAATGCATAAAAAAAATCAGACAGACAGGACAAATGAGGTATAATGAGAAAAACTGGAGTAAGATTATAAACAATATATAAAAAATCAAGAAATATTTTACCTAAAGTGGACAAGGACTCTAAATGGAACGAAAAAAAATTAACACAGAAAAGGGAAAAAATGTACAATGAAAAGAAAAAAAAGAGGAAAATTTTTAAAAAGACCCGAAATCCTTATGCAAAGTAGACGGGGGCACTAACTCAAACCGAAAAAAGGGAGGGAGGTAAAAGAAAAAAAAAAAAAAAAAAAAAACATCCACCGCCATGTTTTTAACCCTACGTGGATCATTCGGAACTATACGTACATTTCGGCCCGTCGGAACAGGTCAGCTAAGGTTAGGTCAGCTCAGGTTCCCCTCCTTTGAAGTCAGATAACAGTTCAGATCAAACGCGAGGCAAAAAAAACAGGGCCGAAAAGATATATTTGTTTACGTGGCGAATGCGTAAATCAGGACCGAAGTCTCCAGTTGTTCCCCTCCCTTGTAAAGTATAAAAAGAATTGTGGAAAGTGAAGCCGGAGCAGATATAAGAGAGAGAGGGGAGTTTCACGGTCAGGGTGAGGGGAGAAAGAGGGGAGGCAGGACGAAGAGAGTGAGCTATAGGAAGAAGAGGAGGAAAGAAGAGAGAAGGGAGTGAGAGAAGACTAGAGAGGGGAGTTTCACGAGGGTGAGGGGAGAGAAAGAAGGGGGGAAGCAGGAAGAAGAGAAGGAGCTATAGGAAGGAGAGGAAAAAAGGGTAAAGAAGGGAGCAGGTGTGACGAGAAGGAAGGGAGAAAAGAGAGGGAAGGAAGGAGAGAGAGGAGACTTCGCAAGAGAGGCGGGAGGAAAGGTAGAGAGGAGGAGAAGGGAGAATAAGAGAGTGATGAGAAGAGAGACAGAAGCGAGAGAAAAGGGGGAGAAAGAGAGGGAGAGAGAGGGGAGAAAAGGAGGGATATGAGAGGAGAGGCAGGGAGAGAAAGATGGGAGACTTGGAGGTGGAGGCAGTGAGGGAGAAAAGAAAGACAGGGAGGGAAAAAGGGAGAAAGGGGGGAACTTGAGACGACAGGCAAGAAGAGTTGGAAACCTGAGAGATGGAAGCGAAGGAATGGAAGACAAAAATAAAAGAAAAAGGAACGAAAAGGAAGGAGAAAACTGGAGAAACGAGAGAGAGAGAGAGAGAGAGAGAGAGAGAGAGAGAAGAATGACATAAAGAAAGGAAGGAAAGGATACCAGCAGAAGGAAAGAGGGAAAGAAAGAAAATGAAAAAATCGTATAAAAGAAAAGAAGAAGAAAGAAGGGAAAACAAAAGAAATGCCTGGAGACGGAAGGAAAATAAAAAATGAGAATGGAAAAAACAACTGTGATTAATGGAGTGAAAAGGAGGAGGAGGAGGAGGAGGAGGAGGAGGAGGAGGAGGAGGAGAACAAGCGAGCACATTTTCAGCTCTTCAAGATGTAGGGGACCGAGGCTAGGCTTCCTAACAGCTCTTCCTTAGCGATTTCTTATCGGGTATGGGTGGGTAACATCCTTTTTTACGTTATTTATGAAGAGGAGGGCGATACTGGAAGGATTTATTTAATACAGAAGATGACAGTAAGGTGTAATAGGGAAAATAAATCGCTTAGGAAGTGATAATAAGGAGCTTCCAGGAGAATACGGGCACTACCGGGGGATTCGAAACATTGCGCGTAAAGGCACGGCCGCCACTCCCACTCCAGGATGCAATTAGAAGAAAAAGGAAAAAAAAAAAAAGGATGAAAGCAAGCGTGGAGCGATAAAAGAAAGGAGAGAGAGAGAGAGAGAGAGAGAGAGAGAGAGAGAGAGAGAGAGAGAGAGAGAGGAGGAGGAGAAAAGAAAAAAAAACAAGAAACGGACAAGGAGGAGGAAAAGGAGAGATGAGGTTGCTAATAATGAAAGGAAGAATGATAAGGGAAATGAAAAATGAAAACAGAAGAAGGGGGAAGTGACAAGAAGTGAAAAGACAGGACGAAGAAAAAGGCAATGACTGAAAAGAAGGAAAGTAGGAAACACAAAACAGTTAATGATAAAAAGCGTTGGGAAATAAAGGGAAAGATTGATAAAGGTGAGGAAAAGAAAAGAAAGACCACTGGGATAGAGGAATAAATGGAAGACAAGGGAAAGAGATAGACAGAGAGAAAATGTCAAAGAGAAAAGAAAGCTGAAAGAGAGAAGGAAAAAGGAAGAAAGAAGAAAGACTGAGGAAGTAACAAAAGAGAGGACGAGGAAAAAGGGTGATAAAAGTATGACTATAAAAGTGAGAAACGAAGAGGGATGTAAGATGAAAGAGAGGAGCACGGAATTTATGAGAGAGAGAGAGAGAGAGAGAGAGAGAGAGAGAGAGAGAGAGAGAGACCCTTGGAGACAGAAGAGTGCTAATAAACCAGACAAAAGACTGAAGGCAATGCTTAAATGAAAAAGTAAGAACGATAAATCAGACATGGAAGAAAAACGGAAAGTGAAAATACTAAGAAAAATGAGAAATAAGACAAAAAAAAAGCGGGGGAAACAGACAATTACAGAAAAAAAAAACTAATGGCAGGTATAAACTTACAAATATTTAAACCATTACCTTCCATTCTATATCTCTTACAATAATAATAATAATAATGATAATAATGATAATAATATTAATGATAATAAAAATAATAATAATAATAATCATTATCATCATCATCTTCATCACCAAGTCCCCCTTTCCATACCTCTTATCTTCCATTGCCTCTCACTGTCTATCACTTCTCACCCTCGTTCTCCCTCTTCCTTCTACCAATCCTCCCTCCCTCCCCCTCTCTCTCTATTTCCAGCCCCTCCTCTCCCACCATCCCTTCAACCTGCATTCCCTCCTCCTCCTCCTCCTCCTCCTCCATCTCTCTCCCTCTTCATATGTCCCCCTCCTCTCAATATTCAGCCTCCCTCACATCCACCCTCTTCACTTTGTCCAATTCCATCCCTTCCCCAGCTCCCTTCTCTCTTCTATTCCTCTCTCTCTCTCACTGGATATACCTGGCTCTCTTCTATTCCTATCTTATATCTCCTGCTCTCCCTTCTCTCCCTCCCTCTCTTGTAGTTCTCTCCCTCGCATGTATGTCTCTCCCTCACCCATTTTAAAGTCTCTCCCCTCATCTCCCTCTCATATTCCAGCCTCACTTGTTTCTCCCCCTTCCCTCTGTTAGTTTTTCCTTCTCTTCTGCTCTTCTCCTTCTCCTCTCTTCTTACCCCACTTTTCCTATATTCCTCTCTCTCTCTCTCTCTCTCTCTCTCTCATCAACTAACCTTTTCCCTCCCACACAACTAGTAAGGTTAAGTGCTCTTGGGACTGGACAGTAAGTGGATGGGTGACCGTTCTCGACTCTCCCTTCCCAGATTCAGCCGTGTTGCATTTCATTACTTCCCTTCACTTCCCCTCATATTACCCTTCCAATCCTCCTCTCAACTTCCTCTCTCTTCTTATTCACTCCTCTCTCTCTCTCTCTCTCCCCTTTCCTTTACGTGTGTATCTCCCTTTCTCCCTGCCCTGCATCTTCTCATCTTGTTCATGTCCCTCTTTCTCCCTTTCCTGCATCATCCTTTCTCTTTCTATTCACCCTCTCTTCTCCTCTCTTCCCAGTGTCTCCTCTTTATACTATTTTTCCTCCATCATTTTAATGCGTCACCCTCTCTCTTCCTCTTTACACTGAATTTTCTTCATCTCTTTATTTGACAGGGTTCTCCCCCTCTTTTCTTCCTCTTCAATCTCTTGTTCTTCCTCTTTCCTAACTCACATCCCCCTCTCTCAATGTCTCCTCATTCTCTTCCTCTTTACCGTCTCCCCTAGGTAATCAATCAGCCTTCATTCTCTTCTTTTCTGTTACGGAACTTGCTTTCTCTTCCACACCTTTCAATTATCTCTATTCTTGTCTTCTTTAGTCTTCATTTTCTTCTATATCTTCTACTTCTTTCCTGCCCGAGCTTTTCCTCTCACTACTCCACCTCCCTCCACATAACGCACGCCATACATCTCATTCCCATCCTTCCTTTCCTTACCTCCCCCATCTTTTGTCTTCCTTCATACTTTCCGAAATCTTAACAACCTCGCCGCTCTTCCTCTTCCTCCTCCTCCTCATTCATCTTCTTCCTTTACCTTCCTTCATTCATCTTACCATTTTTGATATGCCATCTTTGCTTTCTTTCTTCCATCACTGACTCTTTCATTCTCTAAATCTATTTCCCACCTTCTTCTCTTCCACAAACTCCCTCTCTCATTCCTTTCTTTTTCTTTCTGTTTCCTTCTTGTTCCATCACTTTCTCTCTCTCTCTCTCTCTCTCTCTCTCTCTCAACGCGGGCTGGTCATCACAGTAATCTGGTTATGTGATTCTGGATGCGTGGTGATGGAGCAACTGTCCCTCTCTCTCTCTCTCTCTCTCTCTCTCTCTCTCTCTGTTCCCTCGCCTCTTCTTTGTCTATTGGTCACTTCTCACTCCTCTCTCCCTCATGTTCTCTTCCGCCCTTCCTTCCTTGGGTAGCACACAGTATATATTCCTTTGTCTTCCTCCCTCCTTCTCTCCCAGTCTTTCCCCCTGTCTCTCACTCACGCATTCTCCTATTTCTTCCATCTTTTACTTTTTTCTTCCTTCCCTTCCTTCTTCCTTCTTTCCTTCTTCCTTACATTTAAGTGTGACTGTTTCCTTTCTTCCTTCTTCTCTCTCTCCATCTTCTTCTCTCTCTCTCTCTCTGTCTCTGTCTGTCTCTCTCTCTCTCTGTCTCTCTCTCTCACTTCCTGCCACTCCCTCTCCACGTGTCTCCTCTCCAAGTCACTTCCACATCTGGACAAATTTTCCCATTCTCTCTCTCTCTCTCTCTCTCTCTCTCTCTCTCTCTCTCACACACACACACACACACACACACACACACACACACACACACACACACACACGGCCCCGACAAAGGCAGCCACTTGCTCACATCTAAAGGCAGTTCATGTAATTAACCCCAATTAATCTAATGACGGCACGACTACAATTGCCCGGCACTAACGACATCCAAATATTCCCGCTGGAGAGAGAGAGAGAGAGAGAGAGAGAGAGAGAGAGAGAGAGAGAGAGAGAGAGAGAGAGAGAATAGGAGTAAGAAGGGGAGGAGATCAGGGAGTAGAGAAGGCAAGGGAAGGGGGTCAAGACAGAAAAGCGGCAGGGTGAAAGGCAGGCAGGGTGACAGGGTGGAAGAGTGAAAGGATGAGATAGTGGAAGGGAGGGTGGATGACACGATGAGCAAGAGAAAGAGAGTGGTAGGGTGACTCAACTGAAAGGTGACAAAGTGGAAGAGTGGCTGGGTGGAAGAGGAGGAGAGGCAGGGTGACATGGTGATAAAATGGAAGGGTGGTGGGGAGGACGACTATTTGAAGGAAAGTAGGGTGAGCGAGTGGTAGGATGAGTGGTAGGCAGAGTAACAGGGTGAGAGCGAGGCAAGGTGACAGAGTTCAGGCTGGGAGGCAAAATTTAAGAGAAGCAGGGTGTAGAGTGGTAGGGTGACTGGTAGGTTGGGTGAAAGAGGAAGAGTAGCATGGTAGTGAGGGTGACAGAGGGAAGGAGGGAGGGAAAGTGGTAGGGTGAGTGGAAGACAGGGTAGAAGGTAAGCAGCGTGGTGTGGAAAAGAAAGTGGAATAAATGTTAGTATGACAGGGTAAGGATGAAGCAGGGTGGACGTCGAAATGTAGTGGAGGGGGAGGTGGGATGGAGACTGGGTGGAATGACGAGAGAGTAACAGGGTCGGGAAGATGCACTATGGCTGGGTCAATGGTAGGGCAGCAGGGTAGAAGAAAAGTAGGGTGGAAGGGGAGTGGAGTGGAAGGGTGAGATGGAGGTGGGATGGCATGGCGAGTGAGTGACAGGGTGAAAGAGGGGGCAGGGAGGGGGAATGACCGGGTGGCAGGGAGACAGACAGGGTAGTTGGGTGGGACGTTGGTATGGCGAGAGGGCGGCAGGAAGATGACAGGGTGCGAAAGAGACACGGTATATGGGTTCAACACGAGTACAAAGGAACATAAACAACTAGGAACCTATCTGCTACACAATGATTAGTCAAAGCAGTATCCAATTCATAGAAATTTGCGTCTGTTATACTTCTTCACAAAAACAGCAACATTAAAGGCTTAAAAAACTACCGACCATAAAGTCTTCTTGTTATGTGTGTACAAACTTTGAACGTAAACTTAAAGAGTGCTCAGAGAAGGCTGGAAAGGATTATTTGGGTACAAAATGAGTGGACTTAAGAGCTTCTTGGAGAGAGCAAACTAAAGTTGCGGATATAATCAAGACAATATTTAAAAAAAAGGTATAACGAAAAGATATAATAAAAATGAACAAAAACAGTTACGTCTTTGGCAGAAGTGATAATAGTTTGGTAATATAAAAACCAAAGTAGCCAACTGGAATGAAAGGAAAAGAAAGTCACAGAACAAGATGGAGAGATAAAGTTCGCACATTTGCTGGGAATGGATGGCACAGAAGAACAGCTAATAGGTCAGAGTGAAGAAAGATGGAAGAGAAGTTCAATTTACAAGGGACTGTCTCAGGATGAAGATATGATTATGGTATCTACTCGCACTCTACTACAGTGAGAGGCATAGTGGAGAAGTAGGTCCCTTATCTAACAATCCCTCCGCCGAACATTGCAGGAAAAAGTTGGGATGATTACAAAACTACAATGGAGGAAGCAGGAAGGGGACTGTATTTATTCTCCTGTAGAGGTAAATACAGGATATATCATTATTATACACCACTGTTTGGCTCATGTAGTTTATCTTTGATCAGCTGTAATGGAGAGTAATTTCAACCTCTCCACTACAGTGGGATCTTAGGCTAGATAAAATCGTCTGGTCATAGGAGGAAAATGTTAAAAAAGATGTTATCCCCTTCGGTCCAATGATGCATTTTATACTGTACTTTACTCTTGCTACTCTTGGACGATTTTACTCAGTTAAAAGGAAAGTTTTCACACTGGAGGGGGAAGACGCATCCTTTACTTTGAAAGAAATCGTCTGGTGGCAGCAAGATACGTCACATGGCTCAAGGGGTTAGAGTGAAAACGGAATTTAAAGTTTTTTCTAAGCCCTTCATTACGACGGGTTTCTCCTAACCTGAAAAAAGCCGTGCAATAAATCCATCCTCTAGTTATAAAATTGCCTGCCTAGAGTTTCAAACGATATAATTCATTCAGGCGAATAAGATAAGGCTGCAGTGGGTAGGGCGATAGTAGGGGTAAATTTTGGGTGACAGTGAGAGGGAGGGACAGGGTGAAGTGTAGGAAGGGGTCAAGTAATTATGTAGGAAGAAAGGCGGGGTGAGGGAGAGGAAGGGTGATGGGTGAGGGAGAGACAGGGTTAAGTGTGGAAGTGCAGGTAAGGTGAGGGAAGGGCTGAATGAAATGTAGGTGGGAAGGCGGCGTGAGGGAGAGACAGGGTGAAGTAGAGGACAGGAGGCAAGGTGAGAAGTTAGGTAAGGTGAGGGAGAAGCAGGGTGAGGGAGGCAGGGTGAAGTAGAGGAAGTTAGGCAGGATGAGGGAGAGGCAGGGTGACGCAGAGGAAGTGAGGCAGGGTGTGAGAAGCAAGGTGAAGTAGAGGAAGTGAGGTAGGGTGAGGGGGAGGCAGGGTGAGAGAGGCAAGGGTGAAGTAGAGGAAGTGAGCCAGGGTGAGGGACAGGCAGGGTGACAGAAGCAGGGTGAAGTAGAGGACGTGAGCAGGGTAAGAAAGGCAGGATGAAGTAGAGGAAATGAGGAAGGGTGAGGGAGAGGCAGAATGAAGAGAATGACGGGGGACAGAGTTACAGTAACAGGGTGAGTGTGGTGAAGAGAGATCATGGGAAGAACAATCTGTAGCAGAAAAGAGGGAGGGGAAAAGATAGGGAAGAGGAAGGGGGGTGGAGGAACAAGCGGAGGGGGGAGAGAGAGAGAGAGAGAGAGAGAGAGAGAGAGAGAGAGAGAGAGAGAGAGAGGCAAACGGAGATAAGCCGAACAATCAATAAAGAGAAACTTAACATAATCCTCCTCTCTCTCTCCCTTCCCATTCTCCTATCTTTATCACTTTCCCCTCTTCTTTCACCTTTACTATTTTCCCCTCTTCCATCTTCATTATTTTCCCTATTTCTTCCATCTTCATCTTCTTCCTTTCTTCAGCCATTTTAATCACCTTCCCCTTTTCTTCCATCATTATCAGCTCCCCTCCTCTTCTATTTTTATCATTTCCTTCTTCTTCCGTCTTTGTCATTTCCCCTCTTCTTCAATCTTAATCATCTTCATTTCATCATCTTCTTCTTCTATCATCTTTTCACTTGTCCCCCTTATTTCTTCATTAATTCCCCTTTTATTTCGTCTTTAGCTCTTCCCCTTTTCTCTCACCTTCCATTTCTGCCGTTTTCTTCTTCTCCCTTCTTTATCAGCCCTTCTTCCATCTGCATTACTTCCTCTCACCTTCCATCTTTATCATTTTTTCCTCATCTTCATAATCTGATATTATACTTCCATCTTTATCCATTCTCCTCTTCCCCTATCATTAACACCCTCTCTCCTTCCATATTTTTCATATACTCCTCCCCTTCCATTCTCATCACTTATCCTCTTCTCCCATCTTCACAGCATCTCCCCCTCTCTCATCTTCACCATTTTCCTCTCTTTCGACATTCAACTATCCTCTTCTTACCCTTTCATTCCATTCTACTCTCATTTCATCACTGTCATTTTCCTCCTCTTCTCGTCCTATCTTCATCAACTTTCTCTCTCCTCTTTTATCACCCTCTCAGTCTTCCATCTATCAATTCCCCTCTTCCATCTTTATCAATTCCCTCCTCTTCCCTCTTTATCACATTCCGCTTTTCCTCCCCTCACATTATTTGCTTCCTCCCCTCTTTATTACCCTCATCCCTCTCCCTGTTCTCACCACTCGAGTTTAGCTTCTTATTTTATTACCCTTATTTATCTCTTCCATTGTCCCTTTACTTTATTAAACATTTCTTTTCTAGTTAAACGTCTCATTACCTCTTTATTATCATTATTATCCGAATTTCTTTATTAAATATTTCCTTCCTTCTCAAAACATGTCTCATTCCTTCATCTTCATTATTCTTTTCTTTCTTTATCAATTTCCTCGTCCCTCTCCTCACATCTTTCTCTCCTCCCTTTTTCATCAGCTTTCTCACTCATCGCTATCACTTTCCATCTCCATTTTTCTCATATCAATTTCCATCTGCAACCTTTATCAACTTCCAATTATTTTTTCTCTCCTACCTTCCTTATCAATTTTCCCCCTCTTCCCTCTTTACAACTATTCTCCTCCCGTCTTTATCAATATTCCCATTTCCCCTTCTTCATCAATTTCCTTTACCCTCCTCTGTCAGTTTTCTTTCTCCCTATTTCATCACTTTTTGTTTTGTTTTTCCCTCCTAGCTTGATATTTTTTTCCAGTTTCCCTTCATCACCAATCATATTTCCTCTCTCTCTCTCTCTCTCCCCTATCTTTTCTCCAATCTCATTTCCTTCCCCTTACTACCGCGTCTTCCTGTGTTCCTCATTTCCGTTTCCCCTCTTCTACATTATGAGAGGTTTGGTAGAAGACTCTCTCTCTCTCTCTCTCTCTCCACTTCTTCCCTCCCCTCCCCCACTGTTAAACTGACCGCCCCTTCCTTATTGCTAATCCGATGAAGAGGGGAGGGAGAGAAGGGAGGCATTGAAGGAGGGGAGGAAGGGAGGGAGGGGAGGGAAAGAGGGGAGTGGGGGATGAAGATGGGTCAGTGGGCAACCCAACTGTTACGTATGTACAATGAAGAGGGGGAGAGAAAAGGAGGGGGAAGAAGAGGGAGGAGAATGGTGGGGGGAGATGAGGGGGAGAAAAGGAGGGGGAAGAAGAGGGAGGAGAATGGTGGGGGGAGATGAGGGGGAGAAAAGGAGGGGGGAGAAAAGGAGGAGGAAGAAGAGGGAGGAGAATGGTGGGGGGAGATGAGAGGGAGAAAAGGAGAGGGAGAAGAGGAAGGGGAGGGGAGGGGAGGGGAACAGCTAGGAGAGGAGAATGATATAAAAATGTGTGGGGGGGGGGCAGAAGCAAGAAAAAGATAAACGATTGAACAGTAAAAGCAAACCAGAGAAAAATTATGGGAATGAGAAAGCAGAGGAGACAGAGACGAAGAGAAGAGAGATTCAGAGAAGACGATGACGAAGAGAATAGATACACGAACATAAAAAGGAAGGAAGAAGAAGAAGAAGAAGAAGAGAAGGAGGAGGAGGAGGAGGAGGAGGAGGAGGAGGAGATGGAGAGAGAGAAGCCGTTGGTACTAATCACTGGTCCGTGGTTCCTGTCCCTTGAATCTCTAACTATGGCAAGTGGAGAGGGAGAAGAGAGGGAAAGAGAGAGGAGAGGAGAGGAGAAAAGAGAAGAGATGAGGAGATGAGACAAGAAGGGACTGATACAAACTGACAGACAAAAGAAATG
Source organism: Coenobita brevimanus (assembly GCF_032717465.1). NCBI lineage: Eukaryota > Metazoa > Arthropoda > Malacostraca > Decapoda > Coenobitidae > Coenobita > Coenobita brevimanus. Next base: position 6,704,887 of record NC_137040.1, on the reverse strand, counting down.
GACGAAACACCAAGACTGAAAGTTGTAATATGAGAGAGAGAGAGAGAGAGAGAGAGAGAGAGAGAGAGAGAGAGCACTACCATACCACCAACATTCCCTCATCCAACACACTGTGCTACCAACACCCTCTTCTACCAACACCACAACAACCTGTACCAATAAACATCTACTGTCAACGCTTCCTGCATAACCAACACAATCAATTCCAATCAAAACACAAAGATTCCTACTTACTTCTAGTCTTAATCGGGGCTACCACCATTACCACCACCCATTACCACCACAATTACCATCACTCTCAACACTTAATAAATTCATCTAAACCCAATACGAACACCACCCCACACAAATTCCACCACCACACAACTTACCCTCACCAACTACCACTACAACTCACAGCCTACTACCACCAACTGCCACCCACCACTACTCGTAACCTATACTACACACTGCCAACGCTCACTGCATCAGTTTACGAACATCCACTGCTGTGTTTGAACTCTGACTTGGCCCAGATTTTCGTCGGTCTGCTGCTGACTTCACGTAGCGCAGTGGCAGAAAAAGACAATTCTGCGGCTCTGCATCCTTCCCACAGCACTTTTTCCCTACTAGCATCATATTCTAGCATTAATTAATTGTCATAGTTCAGGTTTAGGGATTAGGGGATAGCAATTTTAGGTCAAGTTAGCGTAAAAACAATAAAAACCATCAACTAACAACGCAGCCCTTGTCAATGTAACTATTTTTAACTATAACCACTTCTAACACACTCCACGACCAGCGATTATGTCAAGCGATACCAGTTCACAAACACCCACTACAACCATCAACAATACAAACAATACCAATACCACCCATTACCAACACCAACAACTACCATCTCTATATTACCAACACCTTTCACTACCAACAACGCTCTACCAACATCACACTGCCAACACCAAGTACCACCAACATTCCCATGACAATTCAGCAACGCCCACCTAACCTCACACACTACCACAACACTATCCACTACCAACACAATCCACTACAAACTCCAGCCACCACCGACACACTCCCCACATTACCAACACCTCACAAAATATATCGACAGCCGAAATTGCATCGATACTACGAACCTGCCAGCCGAGCGAATCCTCCAATAGCGCCAGCAATAATAACCAAACTACTGACCTCGACAATTACATTAATAAAGATAACACCCTGAAAAAAAAATAATAATAATAATAGCAATCACCATAAGAGCCACAACACAGGAAATAAATATAACGCATCGACATCAAAAGCGTCCAACAACACCAGTTTATGTAAAAATCTCGATATTTACATCTATAAAAGGTAACTCAAAAAATAATCGCCATTACGGTGAGACCCAAAGCATACAATATAACAAATGTGGTGCATCAGTAACATCAAACGCAGCCGAGGCCAAAAATACAAAATCCTAGACAATTAATAACAACAACAGTCAGGCATCAAATAATTCCCATTACAACAGAGCCAATACACCAATAAAAAAAATAAACACTGGTATATACACGCAATATTAATATCAAAAGCACAGCAAAAGAGTTTGAAAAGTACAAAATAATATAATGGATACACCTGCCATAAAATCAACCAAATTCGTTGTGCAGTTCTAAATGACGTCATAACACTAAGTACTATTCTTAAACTGAACATTTTTAACCCTCAGTTAGGGATTAAGTATTGGCATTAACCCCGTCAGCCCTACGACCCCTGTTACTTGATTCATGCTAACCACCAGAAGATTTTACTCAGCTCTTGCAAGCTTTTCGAACTGGATACAGCCTTCATAAGCCCCTTTGCCAGCTGGGGCTCTCCTAAGCTGTAATCGTCGACATTAACGAAGGAAAAAAAAGTTCTCAGGATTGGCAGGGGGGTCATATCCTTAGCCTGCATGCCAAATTATAGATCGCATCCACTGACGAGACCAGACAAGCCAGACTCACTGTACTTTCATCATGGGCTTTAAAAATGACTATCCAGAAGTTTGGTACCTGGGTAAATCTATGGGTGTTTCCTTTTTTTTTTAACAATTGGGCGGTGACACGTGACCGTCTATGCAGCCTCATAAACACAGCGGCAATGTTACTCTGCTCTTTCGGGGTAAGAGTCCACTTCAGTCTCCATTTCAACATCACCCACGACACCACAGAGGCTAAAAAATGAACATGGTAATTAGTTATAGGCTCATCGTCCAAGCAACGTACTCATATATCGCACATGGGAAGGATGATAAAATAATACCGGTACTGCTCTGCATCTTTTCCATTACACTCCGTGACTTGCGCTATACTCAGGTTTTAATCTCTAATTACAGCTAAGCGTTCTAGACGGACAGATGGCAATTTTAGGCCAAATTAAAGTCGACAAAATAAAGTGAACTCTAACCCGATTTCAACATTCGTACACAAATGAGAAAATGAGCCACAGTGTCGGTCATCAAACTATCACTGTTACACGGCAGGGTTGCAGCACGTAGCGAGACGTGTAATGAACAATTAGCATATTTTATGATAATATCTGGCTACCTTTCCACCTGATAAATACAAATGCAACACTCCAACTGACAAACACACCTACCACACAAACGTCATAAATAATCTTAATCTTTATTTTACATTTTTATTACATTTTACACTTGAAAATACAATGCACTAATCCAGCTACCAAACACACCTACCACACGAACATCATAAATACCTTTAATCTGTTTACACTCTTATACTTTTCACCTGATAACATACAGCCAACACTCCAGCTACGAAACACATCTACAAAAACAAACGTCATACATACCCGTCATTTTTTTACATTCTTATTGTTGTCAAATGTTTCAATTAAGCAGAGAAAACTCCTGCTAAAGAGATCAGAAACTATCATCACTAATCCCTTCACCACGAGGATCTTTTTCGTTTTGGCCAGGCTGCCACCAGAGGATTTTACTCAACACAGGAATGAGCTCGAGTAGCGAAGGGGTTAATTTATGATACAGCCAATTCTTTCAGTTCTAAAACTCTCCCGTAAACTAAAGCAAGTCGTCTGAAAATAGCACGAATTAAAAAAACGTGGATGAAAGAGCTAACAAATACATGATGCAAGGCCTGTGTTATCTACAATAAATATTACTACCACAACTACCACGAACCAAACCAAAACCACTCTCACCATCACAACCATAAATACCACAGACACTGCCCCTACCATCAATGATACCATAACCACTCCCCCCCAAAGAACAAGCATACTCACTACAACTCCCTCAATACCACCACTCCCACCATACCCTCACACACCATCGCTACCACAACAACCATACACCACCATTTTTCTCATTACAACCAAAAACTATCACTACTAATTTACATTATCACCATTCCCACCAAAATCACCAGCACAACCAAACCATCATCACAGTCCTATAGCCCCTTTTCACCAATTCTCTCACACCATCATCAATAAATAAATAAATAATTAAAAAATAATAATAATAATAATAATGATGATAATAGTAATAATAATAACTTTACATCCTTCTTACCACTCCCCACAGTCACCAAGCAAACTACAGTCCCCAATCACCACAATGTCCGGCACAACAACCAAACTAACAGCAATCCACACACGCTACCACAACCTCCCACTCACCAAACCACCCAAAACCACCATATACCACGATTTCTACCACACAAGACCACAACCACACTTTACGAGCACAGAACACTCCCACTACAACCTACCACAACCCCCACTCACCTCAAGCCAACCAGGAACCACCACAAACACAAAACTAACCACAGTTTTCACTCACTAAAATTCCCATACCACAACTCCCACCATAACCAACCATCACTACTCCTACCACAACTCTCACACGCCACTCTCACCACAACCAACCACACACCACCACAGCTTATGACCCAACCCTAGAAAAATAACTGACCACACAATCCCCTCTCACCACAACCCAGCCAAACTCCACCCCAAATAAGACACAACCACAATCCCCTCTCACTACATTCCAACCACAACCAACCACAAACCACCACTACCACCACAACCAACCATAATCTCCCCCTCCACACACATACTATTCACCACCATACACTCCCAGCATTACCCACTATACACCATCACCACAACAACTGACCACGATCTCCAACTCACCCCCACTCCCAACCACAACTAACCACACGCCACACCACACGGCCCAACCCCAGTAAATCACCCCTCACACAATACCCATTACTTTCCCACCCTCTTACAAATTTCAGCGGTGCAGTAATAGCCAATTTGTGCCCATTAGGAGATACAGCGACCATTACGGCGACGAAAGGCCCCTCGCTCTATCAGTAATGGGGTTAAATGTGGTTAGGTCAAGGTATTTGTTTAAGAAAAGGGGACAGTGGAAGTTGTGGTGGTTGTAGAAGGGTAGGATGGAGTGGGGGACTGAATGGATGGGTGGATTATTTTGGTTTACACAGAATTATTGATCATGTTTTTATTTTTTCTCGCGGATTCATCTTTCCCCTTCTGTAGTCTTCATTATCTTAGTCCTTATTATTTTTTTTTCATAACTACTGCTTCATCTCTCTCTCTCTCTCTCTCTCTCTCTCTCTCTCTCTCTCTCTCACACACACACACACACACACACGAACTACACAGCCGCTTGTTTGAATACACAAATGACGTACGCCGATACGCCTTTTTAAGCAGGAGGTCATTTCACTTGTTAATTATAATGGAGGTAACGCTGAGCTAATGGCCTATCATATTTCTGGTCTATTGCCGCCATAATGCGACTTTGAATTTAATGACGGGATTAACACTGTACATATGACAGGTTAATGAGACGGGAATTACCTTAGTGTTATCATTACCTCTGTTAATTACAGATATTGGTCGTAATTCCAATCTTCATCATCGTCAATGTCAATAAAGGGATTACTCTACATGGATTTAGTACTACGTTATTATTATTATTATTATTATTATCACTAGCATTTTTATTAGTACCATTCTTTTGTTTTCTTCTTCTTCTTCTTCTTCTTCTTCTTTTTATTATTATTATTATTATTATTATTATTACCACCTCCTTTCCCCGCCTATCAACAATCCCATCATCACCGTCATCAAGAGTGCAGTGTTTCCTTTCACTCTCTCTCTATACCCTCGCCAACCCAATCAAACAACATCTCCATCACCATTAACAAACACAGCACCATCTCCATTAACCACTCACCATTAACAAACGCACAATTCACCACCCCCAATAACCATCTTCATCACCATTAACCTCACCATACACATCATCACTTTCACCACCATACGCTGTCAACTTTAACATGGCCTAAAACTGCCATCTCTCCATCATTAATGCTAATCTGTAACAGGTGACTATCATTAATATTTATAACGCTGATCACGACGAAGCGCCATGGAAGATGTGTAGATCCGAAGTATTGTCTTCTTCTGCCACTGAGCTACGTGAAATAGGCTGCAGAAGACAGGAAATTTCCACAAGTTAGAAGGAAGGAGTTGTACCACCATCACCACCACTTTCTCCCTTTCCCCTGCCCGTCTTCATCAACGTGGCGTCCCCTCTTCATCACCACTAACATTCATCATCACTCATAATCTCACCACTACATACTCGCTTTCCCGTTCCCTCTACACTAACCTGCTTCTGTATCATCATCACTACCATTATCGTGTTCTTTACATACCTTCATCATCACGTACCTGCTTTCCTTTCCTCTCTACATCAACCACTTCCACCCTCACCATCACTAACATCTATTTTCGTATCTACAAGTAACTCACTGTATCAGCATTATCACCCAAGTTCACCATCATTAGAACATCCATTCCATTTTCACAATCTCATCACATCACCTCTACCATCATCATCATCACACATCACCACTTCTAAGTCAATGTCACACAACAAGCATCACTCATCACTAAAGCGCTCCCCCCCCCCTCTCTCTCTCTCTTCAAATCACCCCTACCATCATCATCAGCACACATCACCATTCCTAAGTCAATATCACACAACAACCATAACTTATCAACAGGGCTCTCTCTCTCTCTCTCTCTCTCTCTCTCTCTCTCTCTCTGTCCTTCCGCACGAACCTGCTACTGGAATGTAATTTAATTCTTACGTCGCTTCGAGTACAAGTTTGGTTCTCCCGAGGCTCGCATCCATTCTCTGACCACTCCACCTCGCTCCACCCCACTCATCCACATCACCCTACCTCTCATCCACACCTCCCGCGCCTCTCATCCAAACACCAGTTGCGTTCACGAGTCACCTATCCACTTTTTTTTTTTTATAAATAACAGAACGGAGGAAGGAAAAACAAATGAGTAAAAAAAAAAAAATAATAATCCCAACTTATCCCAACTAACATCTCCACTACCATACCATAACACACATTTCCAGACATCCACATCCAGTCAGTCATCCAGTCTACTTTCTACACACTCCAGGTCATTCCACACCGCCCATCCACTTATGCTCCACCCACATACATTCCACTGGACCTCTCTTCTCTTATTCATTTCCATTCCTTCATCCATTAATCCACATACCCGGTTCTATCCACCTGAACTATTTACTCATTCACCTCCATCCCTTCTTCATCGATTTACTTATTCATCCACCCACATACCACCTACTTCTATTCACTCACGTCCCCATTCATCTTCACTTATTTTTCACGTAGGCTAGTTACCGTACCTCTGCATTCATCCACCTTTGTCCTCATCCCCAACATCCACCCACATACTAACAACGTCCACATCTAGCCTCATATTATTACCATCTAACCTCTCTCTCTCTCTCTCTCTCTCTCTCTCTCTCTCTCTCGCTGTGTGTGTGTGTTTTGCTCAGCTTATGTATTCTCCAGGAAAATTACAACCATAATCTACATACTGAAAGAAGTTGTTAATTTTCTTTTAACATGGCAGTATCATTTTATCCTCCGCAAATTAGGGAGGTTATAAATACAGTGTAACATAAGTTTTCGTAATTATGCTTTCCGTAATAACATATGAACATCGAAAATATGTGTTCCCATAATCCATACTTACAATCATTTTTTTTAACAATTTTTATACTTCCACTCTCTCTCTCTCTCTCTCTCCGCTGTCTGGAGGAACTGTTCTCTGGTGGGATGTGAAGGCAGCCCTCTGTTTTGCTGTACTTTTCTTAACAAGGTAACTACCACAGGAGGTGAGGAAGTTACTTTTTCACAAGTGTCCGTCTCATGGAAAAAAAATAAAGAGGGTAAAATACGACATCTGTCTGTCTCATGAAAAATAAATACATAATAAATAAACAAAGGGAGGATAAAACTGAGAGCTTGAGATGAAATTTTTATTCACCTAAAGTTAAGGGGCTTAAATGTTAGGGTGCAAACAGACACGAAATATTTGTAGCTTTAACTCAACAGCCCAAATTAGTGCAAAAACTCGTACGTGCTCTACTGAACGCCCTTACAGTTTCCATGTATTATTAGACACAAGGGAAACCACACAGCCAGATATACGATGGTCCTTCAGAGGTTATTTGTTACAGAAGAGTACGATCATCGCATTTATAGCAGGAACCTACGATAATTATTAGAAAATATAATGCCACCTCTCTCTCTCTCTCACACACACAGCAATCCGTCCACTCGAGGCCAGCAAGAATACATGAAAAGAACAACCATGCATTACACAATACCTTACACCGAAGCATCATAACAAAAAGGTGAACGAAATAATAACGCCTGTAACGGAAAAGGAACATTGAGGATATAACAAAGACGCGTTATTCCTGTACCGTCGGTGATCTAAACGAGAGAAAAACAATCAGTCTAGTTAGGTATTTGTTTTAATCCAGGAACGTGCTCGGGTCTTCATCAGTCTATCAAAGTCCAGCAGCCTTGTAAAGATAAAAACAATTGTTGCTCTTTGGTTCCCCTTTGTACTCAACTTCCTTCTTCCCACGCCACTTTCCAAACTTGCTCCCCTCCCTCCCCCTCCCACCACACCCTCTGCCCCTTTTTCCTCTCCCCTCTCTCCTACCATGCCCTGTGTCCCCATACCCTCCCCTCCCCTCCCCCCAGTACTCCCCCTCCCCTCTTCGCCAAACTTGCCCCAACCAAAACTCTCCCACTGGAAACTTGTAACTTGTGGTGGTGGTGGTGGTTGTGATGGGTGTCTGGGGGAGTGGGCTATACTCTCTCTCTCTCTCTCTCTCTCTCTCATACGGCATTCCTTCTGCCTTTCGTCCCTTTCTTTCGCACATATTCTTCAGTTTCATTCTCTTTTTCTGTCTTTCGTCATTAGCTCTCTCTCTCTCTCTCTCTCTCTGGCCTCAAGTGTGATCTGATAGGGTGCCTGAGTGGTAGGTTCTGAGTGGATTCTGGGGTAGTGTGGTTGTAATGGTAGTAACTGGTGGTGTGATGGTAAGCGGTAATATTTATGACCATCCCTAATAGTAGTTGTAGAGAATAATAGTTACGTATATGTCTTGAATTAATTGGATTGAAGGTCTAAGATTTATATAGGAGAGTGTATTAAAATATATATACAGGTAAACATAAAATATCTAACAGCATCTAAAAATTGTATTAATGTGACTTAAATGATACATGCATTAAAGAGCACTTATAAAAGCCTAAAACTATGCACCAAATATAGTGTTTAATTATGCTTAGAAAAATTAAGGTCCAAGCAATAAGGCCAAGTTATGTACGAGCCTAAAATTACGCAACATAAATTATACAACTAATATTTCTTATAGTATGTCTTCGAGTATACTTTAAAGATATCTACAACGAAGAATGAATTTGCACAAAGATATGTCTAGTAATATGTCTTCTTGTGTTTGAAAATGTATAAAAAATTACGGATGAAACAATATTAATGTCTCCCAGTACCAGAGAAGCTTAAAAATATATCTAAGAGTACGACTAAAATATATCGTATGTCTGAGTATATGTCAAAACAAGGGAAGGTGATGTACATGATGGCAGGCGGATCAGGACGACAGTAATATGCAGATCCAGCCCTTCCATTTGCATACAGGTTCCGGTAATCGAATGTATGTGATGTCCCCCGCTAAGCAATACAATGACACTGATATCTGGCGGAATCGTGTAGACAACAATGATAAGGTGTAGTGGGGCTTATCAGTGTATCAGAAGGACAGTCTTTGGGACGTATATACAAGCGTTTAAATATCGTCATCCTCATCATCGTCATCATTATCATCATCATCATCATTATCATCATCATCATCATCATCCGGACCCTTTTCCCCATCATATTATCCATCAGTTAATTTTATACCAGTACTCTTTTTTTATTTCTTCCATAAATAACACCCGATACATGATGGCAATAACGTACAATATGCAAAAATAAACTAGTAACTAAGAAGTACTCGGGAGCCTACTAAGTCCACAAACAAATACGCTCCTTGGATTAGTTATTATGACCTATCTACATCAGAAAGCGTTACCCCTAAAAATAGAAAACGAGAGCAAGCCACAGCGCGAGGGGGTAACTAATGAAGACTAGTAGATTTCCCCCTACGGCAAATATTAGCCAGGAACTGTTTGAGGTGGCACTTATACTGTGTTCCCTCACATATTAGGTTGCACCCTCTCTTGTTTATCTTTCCTATCTCTCGTCCTCTTTTATTTCTCTCTCCTATCTCTCCCTCCCTCATTCGTTTTATTGCCTCCCTTAAGCACTTCCGATCCTATCATATCTGCCAGCTCTCCGTTTTATATTTTGATTTGTGCTCTTATCTCTATCCTCCTATCCTTTATACTCTCTCTCTCTCTCTCCCTCTCTCTCTGTTCTCCAGCTATTCTCTTCATTTTTGTTCTCTTTACCCCCTCCCATGTTATTACCTATCTGTTTCTTTCCCTTTTCCCACTTTCTCCCATGCTTCTATTTCCTTCATTTCACTCAATATCTTTCATCACTCTTCAAACCCTGTCGTCTTCAAATTAACTCTCGTTTCTTCCTTTTATCCATCTTCTGTGACATAACATTCTACTCCCCTCTACCCATTACTCTTTCTTTTTGCCGTGTCACTCTTCTCTTTCTACAGTACTTATCACACTTTTTTCTTCCCTTTTCTTTTTTTACAATCCACCATATTCTCTCTTTTCACTGCCCCATTTTCTGTTTGTCTTCTCCCTTCTTCCATTTCTCCGCCTATCATCACACCTCTCTCTCCCCTCCCTCTTCTTTCTCCCCTCCCTCTTCTTATATTCCCTGCGATCTGTCCTTCACTGATCCAAACATCATTTCGCCCACCCTATTCACCCTCCCTCACGCTCCTCCCACGTTACTACCCTGTTTCCTTTTCTTTCAGCCCCTCACACTTCCCCCATTCTACTCACATTTCCCTCCCCTCCTTTCATTTTTCGTTCTCCTTTCTGCTCCCCCCTCCCTCCCACATCTCAATTTCCCCTCAAGTACTCTCTCTTCACGCTCATTTTGCCCTGTCTCCCTCCTTGCCTTCTTTAATCTCCCTTCCCCTCATCTCCTTCCATCATTCTCCCTTTTGCCTTTCTCCCTCCACATCCAAACTCCATCAATTTCCTTCCACTTCCTCCCATCTCCCTTCTTTCCTTTCCTCTCTTTTCCTTCCATCTCCGTTCTTTCCTTTCCTCTCTTTTCCTCCCGGCTCCCTTCTTTCCTTCCCTCCCTTCCCCCTTGTCTATTCTTTAAGCACAGTTCAATCCCTCCCTGAATTCTCTCTCTTCCTACCATCTCTCTTCCTCTCTCCACCCATCTTCCTCTTTCCCTTCCCCTTGTCTCTTCTCCCACCACGTCCCAGTCTCATCCGGAACTGCTTCTATCCTATGCTCTCTCTACATCTGTCCCTTTATTTTCTCACTTTCCCTACTATTCCCTGTGTCTTTCTACCTTTTTCTCTTCACATCTCACTCCCTTCCACTATCCCTTGTGTTCTCCTCTCTCTTTCTCTCTCTCTCTCTCTCTCTCGCTTTCTCTCTCTCTTCTCCGCTCCATCCTTCCCCTCTTCCCCTCTCAGTCCCTCCTTCCTTCCCCTCTTCCCCTCTCAGTCCCTCCTTCCTTCCCCTCTCACTTCCTTCCCCCATTCCCCTTTCTCTCAGTCCTTTTCTCCCGTTCTATATTCCCTCTCTCCTCTGTCCCCCCATTTCCTCCCTCCCTTATCTCAGCCCCTCTCTCCCTTCTCTCAGTCCCTCCCTCGCTCTCAGAGTCCTTCCCCTCTCGTCCACAGAGTCCACAAAGGGGCGACAGATGCGGCGGGCCCTTCTGAGCAGCGTGAAAAGACCCACACAGGTGTTAAATACGCCACTGTTTGGATACTGTAATACCAGCCTCGCTCACCCCTCCAGCCCCTCCTCTTATACCCCCTCCATGCACCCGTCCCCTTGCCCACGCTCTCTCTCTCTCTCTCTCTCGTTTCTTCTCTTTCACCCCTCCTATCCCTCCCTGCCCCCTGCCCAACTCTGTCTTTCTTTCTTCCCCGTCTCCCAACCGCTCCCCTCTCCCTCCCTCTTTCCTATGTTACCTCCCTGTCTGCCTGCCTTTTACTACTCCCTCGTCAGCTTCTCCCTGTCCTCTTGCCTCAAACTGTAGTCAACTTTCTTCACCCTGTCCCTTCCCCCCCCCGTTAGCCATTTACCCCTCCCTCCCCCTTCCCCTTCTTCTCCCCTACTTTCTCTCCCCACTCCTGCGTCCCCTCCCTCCCGGCATTCAAAACCCCCTACCCAATTCCTCTTTGTCCTTTTGCCTCAAACTCTACCCAACTTTCTTCACCCTGCCTCTTCCCTTCCCTGCCCCCCCCCTCTCTCTCTCTCTCTCTCTCTCCTCTTCTCCTATGTCCCTACCCTTCCAGCCTCTGTTTACCTTTCACAACCTCCTGCAGTTTCTTTTCTTTCCCCTCTCTTACCCCGCCCTGCCTCCTTCCCTACCCACTCTCCCTCTCTTCTCCCTCACCTACCCCTCCCTCCCTGTCCAAAGTCCCTTCCCTGCTTTTGCCTGCTTTTCATTACTGCCTGCTTAGTTTCTCCCTGTTTTCATTTGCCTCAAACTGTACCCAACTCTCTTCCCACTCCCTCCTCCTACCCACTCCTATGCTTCTCCTTCCACTCCTCCTCACTACCTTCTACTGCTTCTCTGCCTCTCTCTATCCTTTCTCTATCCTTCCCTGCCTCTTCAACTAAACCCTGTTCACTTTAACTTTGCCTTGCCCTCCCTCCATCAAGAATGCTGGGTTGTAACAGTATATTAACAACAGAATATGGTGCTAGTCACGAGGAAGTGCTGTGGAGAGGATGTACAGCCGTGATATTGTCTTTTTCTGCCAGTGAGCTACGTGAAATAAGCTACAACGGGATTACAATCTGGGTCAAGTAAAAATGAATGAACTACAGCTCTCTTTGCTCCTCTCTAGTCCTACCTGCCTAATATATTTTCCCAGCTCTCGTTACTTCTCTCTACCCCTCTGCTTCACTCCTCATTTTTCCTGTTCCTTCCCATTCCTCGCCATGACCTCTTCCCAACCTCTATCCCTCCTCTGTCCTACACTTCTCCATCGCCCTCTTAACCTACCCCCATTTCCCTTGTCTCTATCCCAACCAACCTGCCCTTCCATGCTTTCAGTAATCCTGCCCTGCCCCGTTCTCCCTACACTCTTTCTCTCCCTGTCATTCGTCCCAAACTTATTCCCCTCCCTTTCCCTCCTCTATCCTCCTTCTTCCCTACAGCCTTCCCCTTCCTCCCTGCTTGATACACCTATTCTCCCTACAGTATGCTATTATTGTCAACTTTAAGCTTTTCTTATCATTCCCCCTGCCAAACTTCACTCCTCTCCCTCCCCCCTCCAACTCTTCCTTCTCTCCCTGCCGCTCCCTACCTACCAGCTCCCGTTTCACCCTAGACTATGCCTTTCCCAGCTCAACACCCAATACCATGTGCCCTTTGTCCCTCCATGCCAAACACTGCCCTTTTTGTCTGCTCTCTCTCCCACCACAAACCTTCCCATCAACTGTCCTAACATCCTGCCTCTCCCTGCTCCCTTTACCCAGCCCTACCCTCTCCTTGATCGGTCCAACCCTACCCTTTGCCTGCCTTACTCAACCTTACCTTATCCCCTCTCCCTGCCCTTCCCTACCCTTTCTTTCCTTCCCTCACCTACCTTTCCCTCTTAATTCCTACCCTGCCCTACTCATCCTGTCGTACCTTACCCCCTGCCTTCCCATGCCTTAACCTACCCTCTCCTTGCCCTACTCTACCCTTTCCCTTCCCCCGTCCTGCCCTACACTACCCTCCCACAGCCCTACCTTGCCTTTCCCTGACCTGCCCTACCTTACCCTATGCTCTCTCTGCCCTACACCCTTCCAATTTGCTGAGTTCTCTCCACTGTCTTCTAATTTTCCTTGCTCTCTCTCTCTTTCTCTCTCTCATCATCATCATCATCATCATTTACTATTTTTTCTGTATCTGATCCTCCTGCCTTTCTTCAATGACCCCCTTACTTCCTTCTTTTTAGGTACCTCCCTCTTCCACTTCCACTTACCTCTGTCTTCCCCATCATCGTCAACGCCTCCACGTTCGACATCAACTTACCTGAGAAGTAAAAAGAAGAAATATAAGTACAGTAAACCTAATAATAATAATAATATGTAATAATAATAATAATAATAACAACAACAACAACAGCAGTACCAACACTAATAAAAACAAAAATAATGAAATAAAACACTCGATGCAACAACAAATTTCCATCCAAGTCTCGTCAAAGGCAAACACAAGCAAACATTTTTTTAAAAAGTGGAGGGCAAACTCTGTAAACCTTTTGAATGACCTCAGTGGGGGAGAAAAACAAATGGCGTTTGAAAAAATGTAAGTCCTCTTTTAATATTAAACTGATAACATTCTCAAAGGCAACGCTATGCAAAAATCCTCGCTCTTCGTTTCTCAGTTTTTCAAAAAGTACGAAAGAAAAACATGCATTTTTTTTCTGTCCTTTTGTTTCTTTTATACGAATTTTAAAAGAACCGCGTAAGCTTCGTTTTTTTTTTTTTTTTTTTTTTTTTTTTTTTTTGCTAAGTCTCCGAATTGCAACAGTTTCTTTCATTTTGTAATATACCGTATGTAAAATATTTCACTACTTACAGGTCAACCCCTTCAGTAAGAGGTCTTGTAATTTATTCCGGTTACAGGAGGCTATTTTGCTCACGTTAGTTGATACCTTTATCCCTTTTCTCTCTCTCTTTTTCCATTCCTCCACTCTTCTCTTCCCCCTTACCCATACCTCCTTCCGGCCATTAAGTTTTGAGTTCTTCATCTCTATTCAAACGAAGACAAAGAATATCAAGAGAAAATAATCATGACGAGATTTTCTGAAGGTCTGACGGTGAACAAATACAACACTGAAATACGAGTACAACCACCTGTCCTTGTCCTCTTAAAACAAAAAATCTTCGTCTACAGTGTCTTTAGATATTCATCGTCTTCAAATTTCCTTCCCGTAAAATCTTACCCCTTGCAACTTGTCTTCTTGCAGCCCAACCTTTTGCAAAATATCCTCCAGAAACTCGTAACCTCCTGCAACACGTTCTTTTGTCCACCCAGTTCTCTTGTAGCGTGTAATGTTGCAATACTCTTTTTTCTAACACTTCACCCTTTCCCTATGTTCCCCTGCAGCCCTATTATTAAAGCGTAGCCTCCTTTACTCCTCTTCTTGCAATGCGTCCTCTTTCAACTCAATCAAGGGCTGTGTACCATCCCTATTCCTCTTACAGTTCTCCTCTTTATGTGGTGTACCTTTACAAAATTCGTCCTTCTACAAGCATATTCTTGCAACATATCATACACTCTCGCTCCTCTTGTAACCCACTTTCTTTCTCTATCAACCATCTTCCGTTATACAAAATGTCTTCTTGTAACCATCTTCCTCTTAAAAGCGTGCTCTTTTGCGACAAATCTTGACTTCCCACAATCTTTCACTCCCGCAATCCACTTCCTTTTGCAGCGTAAAGCTTTAGACACCCATCCTCCTGAAAACCCTCTTCCCATCTTTGTGTGTCTTGCAAAACTAATATTTCTTTATCGTGACGTTCTGCATTTATCATCTCTTCATGACCCTAACTTCTATACTCTTACTCCTGCAACTATCTCCTACAATTCACTCCTCTTGCTAGGGTTCCTCTTGCGGTGTGGTCTCTTATCCACGTACAACCTCAGTACCATTGCACATGCACCCCCACTCCCCTTGCGACTCCACTCCCCTTGCAACCCCACTCCCCTTTGCAACCCCACTCCCCTTGCAACTCCACTCCCCTTGCAAGCCCACTCCCCTTGCAACCCCACTCCCCTTGCAACCCCACTCCCCTTGCAACCCCACTCGCTGTCCTTAAACACCTTCACGCCGACAAAAACAGGTTAAATGGTGCAACTCGACCCTCTGAAGGAGTAATCTTCTTGCGCTCCTTGCCTGTCTCCTCTTCCTCCTTTTTTTTACTCTCTTTTGCTTTCTATGCCATTTCGTCTTTTACTCATCCTTGGCTCCCCTCCCCCCTCTCTCTCTCCTTACTTTTACTTTCTTATGCTACCTTTTACTCACGCTTGGCTCCTCTTTCTCTCTTTTTCTCTTTTTCTTACTTTCAATGTCACTCTCTCTTGATTAACCTGTTCCCCCCTCGCCTCGCCGCCTTTCTCTCTCCGTTTTTCATTCTTTTACTTTCTATATCGCTTTCTCTTTCAAATTCTTGTTCTCCTCGTCTCGACTCCTCTTTTTCTCCCATTTTTTTTTCACTTTCTTTTACGTTCTCTTCCACTTTTTCTTCTACTCTTTCTTCGAATCTTCTTGCCTTGCCTTCTCTTTCTCTCCTTTTTTCACTCTTTTATTTTCTATGTTACTTTCTGTTTTACTATATTTTGCTCTCCTCTTACTTCGATTCCTCTTTCCCTCTTCGTTTCCACGGTATTTTATTTTCTCTATCACTTTCTCTTTTCCTCTTTCTTGCTCTCTCATTTCTTCTTTCACTATCTTTAATTTCTCTTAAGGTCACTTTTTCGCTCTTCTCTTACCTCGCCTCTTTTCACTCTTTATTTACTCTTTTATTTTCTTTCACTTTCTTTTTTCTTTCTTTATCTTCCCTTCCCTCTCTCTCTCTCTCTCTCTCTCTCTCTCTCTCTCTCTCCTTCTGAGCCACTTTTACTCCTAGCTCTCTTCCCTGGACCCCTCTTTCACTTTTTTCACTTTCTTACTTTCTCTTTTCCTTGCTTTTTTCTAGTTTCGCCTCCTCTTTCTCTTTCTTCCACTCTTTTAAACTCTCTGTTAATCTTTCTTTTGCTCTCCTCTTCCCTTGCCTTCTCCTCTTTTTTTTTTTTTGCACGTTCATTTATTTCCCTTTTCTCTCTCTTACCTTTTCGTGTGTTTTTTTTTCTTCTTCCCCGATTACTTTTTTCTCATGTCCTTCCATTCCTTTCTTATGCTTTTTTTTTTCTTTCCTCTTTTTTGGGTTTTATGTTTTCTTGCTCCCCCCCCCCCCTCTCTCTCTCTCTCTACCATACATATTTTTGTCTCCCCTCGTCCCTCTGTGCAGTTCTCCCCTCCCTCCCTCCCCACTCCCCCTTTCTCCCTCTGTTGTCCTTGCAGTTCCTTTCATCCCTCACTTTTACCACTTTCTCTTTTTTCTCTCTCCCCTCTCCCTCTCTTTCTTTTGACCCTAACTCTCCCACCTTTCTTTTTTATATGCTTCCCTCCTTCCCTCTCTCTCTCTCTCATATAGGTCGCAGTTTACTCTACATTTTCTACTACTGATGGATAACTAAGCTAGATATAAGGCATCCCTAAGGCCTCTCTCTCTTTCTCTCTCTCTCTCTCTCTCTAACTTTTCAACACCTAAAAACCTCCACCCTTGCAACCCCTCTTTTATCTTCCCCTCCTTCCTCCCTCCCTCTCTCCAAACCCCCCGCCTCCCTCCACACCATTCCCTACTTTTCTCTTTCCTTTTCGCTTTTTCTCTCCCCTCTCACTGTCAATCTCTTCTTCTTTTCTCTTCCTCTTCATCGTTACCCTATCCACATTCCACCTTACGTTTATGATTATCTTTTTTTTTTAATCTACTTTATCTTCTCTTCTCCATTTCTCCTCTTTTTACTTTTTTTTCCTATTCTTCTCCCTGCCTTTCTCTTCTTTCCCCTACTCTCTATTCTCTCTTAATATTTCGTCCTCCTCCCTCTATTTCTTCACTCTCAAGCCCTTCTTCCTCCTCATCTCTCTGCTCTTCTTTCTATCTCTGTCTTCCGTATTTTTTTCCTTTCCTCCCTTTCTTCACCCCATCTCACTTCCTTATGTGTCGACTGTTTTACCATTATTCTCATTACCTTCCTTCCTTTCTTCATACATTCTGTTTTCCATCAACCTTTCATTCTCCCTCTCCTCTTCTCTCCTCCTCTATCCACTGATCTATTTCCCATCCCCCCTCATCCTCTTTCTATGCATTCATTTCCCCTCTCCATTTCTCTTCTGTCCCTCTCGTCATCCAGTTCTCTTCTCCTCTTCCCTCTTCCTTCCATCCTCTCTCCCCCACTCCATTCTCCCCCCCCCTCCTCTCGCCGACACATATTCCCTCCTCCAGCCCCCTCTCTTCTCCTCCCCTTCCTTCCTCCCCCCTCCCCCAGGTCTCTCTGCTCGCGACACAATAGTGGGGCGAAATTAGATACAAGGATTAAACTTCCTCTCAAACAGGATTTACGAGAATAGATCTGGAGAAGGGAGGGGGAAGGGGAGACGAGGGGGGAGGGAGATGGAAGGGAAGGGAAGGGAAGAGAAGTGGGGTGAGGAAGGGAAGGGGAGGGGAGGTTATATCTAGAAATGGGTGGAGAAAGGGAAGACAAGGGAGACAGAAGGGATGGGAAGAGAAGGGAGAGGGAGGAATGGAAGGGAAAGGAAAGGAATGGAAAGGAAAGGAAGGGAAGGGAAGGGAAGGGAAGGGAAAGGAAAGGAAAGGAAGGGAAGGGAAGGGATGAGGATAGAGAGCGGAAACAGAGGGGATGGGCAGTGAAAAAGGGGCGCTAGAGAATATGGGAAATGGAAAAGGGACGGTAATACGTGAAAGAGTGAAAGGGAAAAGAAAGAGGGAGAGAAGTAAGTAGGGAGGATAGGGGTAACGGAAAGAGTGAGGGAGAATGGACTGGAAAAGGGAGATTACGGGTAAGGAGAGGGGGATGAGAGTATGGGAAGGTAAAGGAAAGGGGAAAGAAAAGGAGGACACGGATGAAATAAATAGGAAGAGAATGGAAAGGAGGGAGGAGAAGAGAAAAGGTGAAAGAGGGAAGCAGAGGAGTGAAGGATAGATACGTGAGACAGGAGATTGGTTAACGAAGAGAGGAAAGTGGAGAGATGGAGGGAAGGTGATGAATGAGAGAAGGCAGGGAAAAGGAAATGATGATGAGTAGGGAGGGTAAAGGTGAGAGGGTACGGGTATTGACGAGACGGGATGATGACGGTGGGGGGGAGGGGAAAAGATGGGAAGGTGTGGGGAGGGAAAGGAGAGGTGGGGAGAGAGAGAGCGAGCATGAGACGGAATGAATAAGGAGGGGGAGTAGAAGATGAGAGACGTAAAGCCTGAGACTGAAAGCACTGCATGGAGGAGGAGGAGGAGGAGGAGGAGGAAATAACAAATGTTTGCATAAAAGTCTAGTAAGCAGGCAGGAACGAAGAAGACGAAGGGCTCAAGAAGAAAATGGGAGACGGAAAGGGGTTGATAAGGGCGAAGATGATGAATAATGAGGGGACATAATGACCCATATAGGATCATTTACAAAGTTTTAATAACCCTAAGGACAACAAAGTCACGTGGCGAGGCGAGGGAGGAATGATGGAAGGAGGAAGGAAGAATGGAGGGAGGAAGGAAGGACAGAGGGAGAGGAGAAATGAAAAACGGAAAGGGGAGAGAACGGAAAGAGGAATAATAAGGAATTTAAAAAAACGATGGAGTAAGAAGAGGAAAAGAGATGTAAGGAGGAATGAAAACAAAGAAGGGAGAGAGGAAAGAAAGAAACAATAAAGAAAAGCTAAGAGGGGGTGAAAAACAGAATGATAAAGGAGTGGAAAGACAGAGTAAGAAGGAATGATGCAACGAAGAAGGGGAAATACAAGAGAGGAAAAAGAAGGGGTACAGGGGCACGAACAGAGGGGGGGGGGGATGTAGGGAAAGAGGAAAGAGAGAATATGTGGGAATGAAAACGGAGAGAGGAAGGAAAAAAGGGACGAGAAAGAAGGGGTACTGGGAGTAAGGAAAGCTGAGGCATAGGAAAGACTGGAAAATAAGTAAGACAGATAGGAGAGAGAGCTGGGAGAAAGGGAAGGGAGAAGGAGTAATGGTAGGAATGAGGAATATCACTGGTGAAAAGGAAAAGAGGATGAGAGTAAGCCAGTGGAAGTGAAGGGAAAGATAAATATGGGAGTGAGAAAAGAAGAGCAAAAGGAGGAAACTGAAGGGAAGGAAGGAACATACAATAATGTGGATGTATTAGCCAGAAACCGGTGCTGGTATACTTTGGGGAGAGAATAGGAAACTTTTGGATTTAGATTATGCAGATGATATAGTTTTGATTTGTGATGGGCCAGAAGAGATGCAGAGAGTGTTGGACTGTTTGGTGAGTGAAGGTCGCAAGGTGGGTTTGGTTATTAATTGTGGAAAAACTGAAATAATCAATATGAATATGGAAAATGCGCAGGAATGTGTAATTGGAGGTATGGTTGTAAAGCAAGTTGATAGGTTTAAATATTTAGGTACTTATTTAGCCAAGGATGGTTCTTTGAACTTTGAATTCGAGGAAAGGTTAAAGAAGGCTAATCAGGCAATGGGAATGCTTAAAAATATTTGGAATAATAAAAATTTTTCTGTGCATACAAAAATCAAACTTTATAAGGTAATGGTTAGGAGTATCTTAATTTATGGACACGAGTCTTGGTACAGCACAGTGACTATGGAAAATAAATTCTTGGTGTTTGAAAATAAAGCACTTAGAAGAATATTAGGAGTTAAGTGGTGGGAAAGGATACCAAATAGTAGAATTAGAGAAATAACGGGAGTGCAGCCGATCGATGAATATGTTAGATTCTCACGATGGAAGTGGCTAGGACATGTGTATAGGAGACAGGGAATAGTACGAGGTACACCAGGGTGGGTGGCACTTGGTAGGAGAGGTAGAGGAAGGCCAAAAGAGACGTGGGTGAGGACAATGAGACGGGAAGCTGGAGATGAGTGTTGGGGAGATCTTGAGGAGTTAGCACAAGATAGGATGTGGTGGTGTGAGTTCATCGAGGCCCTATGCATCCCCGAGGGTGCCACAGGAAATGATTGATTGATTGATTGATTAGCCAGTTACTTCTCCATACTTCTCTATTACAACTTTATTCTCTGTATGTTACCATCAATATCTTTACCTTTCTTCCTTTCCTCCATACCGGTGTGAAGAGGTACTGTATGTCCTCATTTTCTTTTCTTTTTTTTCCCCTCCAAAAGCTATTTGAACTTGGAGTCATTTCTTTACCTCTTCACCAATTCGCTTCAGATTTGGCACAACTGTTCCACAGGTAAACAGTCCCAACCCACATTATTTTTTATACAGGATTTTAAAAATGGGTTCATGGCGTCAAGCGACAAACCGTATAAGCACGCAAATTTTGAGACCTTAGAATTTTGTATGTTCGTTTTAATCATCATGTCAATTTGCAGAGACGCATGTCAGTGTTGTGCAATTGTGTGGACACCATCTTGCACTCCCTTGGGAATGTTGTCAGTCTTGTTTCGAAGTCTGATTTCCTTTTCCTTTATTAACTCTTCATTCCCCGTCTTCATCTCTTCATTTTAATGCCTTCATTTTTTTTTTCTGACAAATTTTTTACACTTCCTTTTTTACATGATATCTTACTTCTTCCCACACCGTATTTCATAATCTTATTTCTTCCTCCTCTCTCTTCTCGACCTACAACCGCGAAGGCACGGATAAAACTGGGTAGCGGAGATGCCCAATTAGATAACCGTCCCTCAACTTCCTCCCTATCCCCGGAAAGGAGGATGGAGTGGCAATGAGATGGGCAACACCAACCTGCCGTCCACAGGTTTACGTTCCGATGATCCTGGGTCCACAGAAGCAACAACAACAAAGTTCGTTAATTCTTTCTTTCTTTATTTCCTTTCTTAAGATCTAGCTTCCACCCTTATTCTCCCCCTCCATCCTTTCTCTGTCTTCTTGCATAATTCTTTAACAATAACATCCTTACCTAACTCTTCCTCATGTCCATTCCTTCCCTCTAGTCTAATTTCTCTCTCTCCCGTCCTCCCCTCTCAGTTCTTATATCTTTTCCTCTTATCTTTGTTTTTCACATTATGCTCGTCCTTCCCTGTTCCTCTCTCCTTGTTCTTACCCTCAAGCACTTCTCTGATTTTTGCTTCATTCGTTTTATTCCCTCATCCCTTCCTACCTCCATTTTTCAACTCCTCCTCTCCCGCACTACCTCCTCCTCCTCTCATTCCCTCCACAGCCGTTTCAGTCTCCTCTTCCCTCTTTTCCTTCTCTCCATCCCTTCCCATCACATACATCTATCTCATTTACCACCATAGTCCATCCCACCTTCCCCTCCTCTTCTCTTTCTCTTCCTTCTCTCTCATTATCTCCTTTCTCTCACCCTTCTCTCTTTTCATTTCTTTTTTCCCACTTCTATATCCCTCCTTCCTTTCCTCCATATCTCCTTTCATCATCTCTTTTTTTCCCTCTTCATTCACATTCCCATCCTCTACACTCCTCACCTACTTTTTTCACATTTTATTTCTTTTCTTTAACCCTCATTTCTCGTTTTCTCTTTTCTCCCCTATCTCCTCTCACCTCCTGACCTTCCCTCTTCCTTTTTTTCTTCTCTTCCCGCAACTCCTCCATCCTCATTCTTTCTCCCCATTCTTTTTTTTCTCTCTTCCTGAAATTCCTTTCCATTCTGCCACCCTTACTCTTCTTTCCTCCTTCCCTCCCACCCTCATCATAACCTTTCTTTTTTTCTCTTCTTCATACCCCCTTGTTCTCCTTCTTCCTCCTATCTTCCCTCCATTCTTCACTCCCTTATGATTGTTCGTTTCTTCCTTCCTACCTTCCATTCTTAATTCTCTTTTCCTCCTCTCTCCCTTCCTCCTCCCACATTCCCTACTCATCCATCAGTTCATCTCAACTCCTCCTCGCCTCTTCATTTTCTCTTCTTCATTCCCTCTCTCATTCCTTCCCCCTTTCTTCTTCCGCTTGTACTCATTATCCTTTCCTTCCTTTCTTTCCTTTTTCTCCCTTCCTTCCCTCCCGCAACATTTTCGTTCCACTTCATCCTCTTTCTTTCCTTCCTCGTTATTTCTCTTCTCCCCTCCCTACTTCCCGAATTCTCTCTTTGCCTTCCCACTGTCCTTCCCTTCCTTCCCTTCCTATTCCTCTTCTTTCCTCCTCCCTTCCCTCCTCCCAGAAGCCCCACCCATCCATCAGTCCATTCCACTTCCTCCTCGCCTGTTCCATTCCGCCTGTCAATTTTGGAAGACGTATTGCTCGCACGCAGAGGCATTAAAGAAGAAAAAAGAAGTACAGGCAAATAAACGTATTCCAACGCAGGCTCTAAGTATTTACAAACATTAAAAACATAAACACAATATATCAATTCATTATACACACATACATATAAATAAGCAAATACATATCACACACACACACACACACACACACACACACACACACACACACACACACGCACGGAAAAACGCACATCAGTGAGTATGATCATTTATACACACACACACACACACACACACACACACACACACACACACTGGCATCAAAGCAGTACAAACATGCTCAATTAACAACACTCACATAACAGACCCCCACCAAGCCCTGCCCCCAATCTCTCTCTCTCTCTCTCTCTCTCTCTCTCTCTCTCTCTCTCTCTCTCTCTCAGTCCCATAAAATGCTCATTTCCCGCGGCTTTCGGGAGCGGTGAAGTGGGAGAGAGGGAGGGAGTGGAAGTGGGAGAAGATACGAGACCAGAGGAGAGGACGGGAGAGGAGTGGGGAGTTGACGGAGTGGGGGAGGAGAGGAGAGGAGAGGAGAGGAGAGAAGTGATGGGAAGGGAAGACAAGAGGAGAGGGACAGGTGAGGATACGGAAAGGAAGAGATGAGGAGGAAGAGGAATCTGAGAAAAGGAAGGAACTGAGGATGCTAAGAGGGAAGGATGGAGAGGGATGGGATGGGATTAAATAGAGGGAAGAGAGGAAGAATCAAAGAGGACAGGGAAGGAAGGGAGGGAGAAGAGAAGAAAGTAACTACCTGAGAGCAAGAACCTGAACTGAGAAAGGCACAGTGAAAAGGAGAGGAGCGAGGAAGGAAGGTGTAGCGGGAACTGAAAATATAAAAAACACAACGCAAGAAAAGGCAGAGTGAAAGGGAACAGTAGTGGAGGAGGAAAGAATATTGTGGAGAGAAGGTAGCCTGGGGAGGAAAGGAGAGAAATGTGAAAGGAGCAAGTGAGAGAGGAAAAAGGAGGGAGGGTAAGAAAGAAAAGAGTAGAATGAGAGAGACTGGTGAAGGAAGAAGAGGAGTAACTGGAAGAGAACGGGAGAGAGACAAAACAAGGCAAAAATACCAGTACACGAGAATTACTGGTATGAAAGAAAGGTAATTGATTAGAGATAATGAAACAATAAAAATAAAAAAGAATGGGTACTAAATAAATACTGCGAAGAAGGTAGAAAAACATAATGACAGACTGACAGAGATATATAGGCCTAAAAGCAAAACCATATTACAAGAAAAACGTGAGAGAGACAGAGAGAGAGAGAGCACATTACGTGACCGACATAATACAAATATCAGAAAGAAATTAAAGAATCGGGCTGAATAGAGACGCATCGTAAGAAAACCTGAAGGGTAATGAGGCAGATAGGACATGAAGCAGTATATAAAAAAAAAAAAAAAAAAAAAAAAAAAAAAGCAAGATTTGGACATTCCTGGGAGGGGGGGAGGATGAACAAATAATACTAAAGTCGCCTTCTGATGGATTATTGGTCTTATTTTTCATACATTTCATGGCCGAATGCTTGTTGACTTTTAATTAATACTTTTTAAGCATAAGGTCAAACTCTGATAAGCAAATAATTGTCATGTTTCCTAAAAGTGCAAGACCTCTAAAACAGTCTCAAAACTTTGTAAAAAAAATAAAAAATAAAAAAAAATAACACCGCCAGATTTCCTGTTGTTACACCTTAAAAAGTACAGCTAAATGGAGAGGAAAAACACCAGAATTTGATTTATTCCAAAAGACTCCTGCATGGGACCGAAGTTATTTCCTATGCGAGTTGTGGTGGTGGTGGGGTGGCGAGGATCATCAATTTTTTCTTCTGGCAAATGTGGGTCACGGCCAGAAAAGGTTTGGAAATATCTGGTGTAGGGATCGAAAAGAAAAAAAAAGTGTTGGTGGAATAGATCGAAGGCGATATAAAAAGGGGCGGTAAAAGAGACATTCATAGGAGTAAAACAGCAGATAAATACAAAGGCAAGAGAAACAGAGATGGAGAACAACAACGGGTGGTGAAAGAAACAGATTGGTTAACAGATACGGTAACTGGCGGGGCTCACTCTAACAAGAATATAGTGAGAGAGAGAGAGAGAGAGAGAGAGGGGGGGGGGACTAAAATGCAAAGGACGTATGACAAAGGAAGATAAGACAAACAGAATGTGACACATAATGAAAGGAATTGAGATGATGAAAGAAAACAGACACAGAGATGAATAAAGAACGGACGGCAAAAACAATGGTAGATAAGAATTGAGAGAGAGAGAGAGAGAGAGAGAGAGAGAGAATGAAGAGGCCACGAGGAGAAAATGAGATGACGCAAGAAAGAAAACGGATATGATGACAATGGAATACAAAGATAAAGTGACAAACAGACGAGGGATGATAAAAGTCGGGAACAGGTGAAAATGATAAAAGGTGGAAACAGACAAAAGATGAATAAAGCAGGTAACACGGAAGCAAAAAATGGACGGTGAAAAAACAGGAAGACGAAAGCAAGAGAAAGGAGAAGGAGGGGAAAGGGGTAACTTCAGCAGACGTCGGGAAACTTGGACTGATGCGAGGAGGCTCTTGAAATATGCTTGAATTTTACAGGAAGAGATGGTGGTGGAAACAGACAAGGATAGATAGACAGTGAAAAGAAAGGATGAGATAAAGAGAAAAACCGAAGAACAAAAAAATGATGTTACGAAAGCGAGACAGAGATGAAAAAATATTAAGAGAAACGCATCTGAAGCCAAGACGGAGAGAAATGATGAAAGGACTAGACTGAGAATGAGGGATGAAAAATGCAGATGGCGAGAGATGGAGAGAAAGATGATGAAAGGATTAGGCTAGAAACCGTGATGTTATGAGAAATGCGGAAGGTGAGGGATGGAGAGAGATGATGGAAAGATTAGGCTGAAAATGTGAGAGAAGAAAAATGCAGAAGGTAGGTGATGGAGAGAGATGAAAGGATTAGCCTGAGAATGAGAGACGTTAAGAGAAAAGCAGAGGGTGCGGGATGGAGAGAGAGATGATGAAAGGATTAGACAAAGAACGAGGTGTTAAAGAGTTATGCAAAAGGCGAGAGAGACAAAGAAACAATAAGAACAGACAGACAAAAGAGAGATGGGGAAGAGCGAAGATGATGCCGGGCGGGACGGGGCAGGGTCGGGCGGGTAACTTTCAGCTGGGTGGGGGAAACTTGGATCTGCGAGGGAAGGGTCTTGAAATTTGCCTGATTTTACAGAGAAGGTCGGATTTTTTGGCAGCAAGCTCTGAGAATTTTGGCGAAAAACTTGATATTCTGTCGTGAAAACTGACGAAAATGCAGAAAGTTTTAAGGGTTTCAGCAAGGAAGCTTATTATTGTGTCTCTAGAACTTGCAATGAGACAAGGTTATAATTTTGGTGGAAAGAAAGGGACTCTGCAAATAAAGGTGATATTATAATTCTAGAAAACAGACTATTTGTTGGGAACCTTTACATTTACCTAGACATTTAAACATCTGCAGGGCTTCAGTTTTGGTGGTGGATCGAGAAGACGGTGGGAAATTAAGAATTTTGGCGTAAAAGATTATTATACTTGCGAGAAAGTTGGAATTTTGAAAGAAAAGGCAATGTTGGCAGCAATATTAGTATAATGATTTTGGCACGATTATTTATGATATTGGCAGGAAAGTCCATTTTCGTGATTTAGTAAGGTTTGGACAAGACAAATGATTTGGAAGACGTCAGAATTTTGAGGGAAAAAGTATTTGACCATATACTTAGAGATTTTGCTATGGAAGTTTAGAAGCTGGTGTGAACATGAGAGATATGACGGAATGTAGAATTTAAAAAAAAAAGTAGGAATCTTGATTTTTAAAAAGTGTTTTTTTAAAGAAAATTTTGAATTTTAGCGGGTAGCCTAGTTCAGGAATTTGGCTAAGAAGTTAATCAACTGACACGTAAAAACTAAATAATTTTTTGAGAATGCTGACATCACGTATAAAAGTGCTGTTGAAGATTCATAATGGAGGGAAAATCGAGAATGATGAAAAAAAAAAAAAAAAAGTGCCAATTTTGGTGGACAAGTTGCATTTTGGTGGACATATTGGGATTTTGGTGGGAAAGAAAGGATTCTAGGGGGAAAGCTGAGTTTTGCAGGAAAGGTGAAATATACAGTATGGCTGCAGTAAACTGACACACACACACACACACACACACACACACACACACACACACACACACACACACACACACACACACACACACATTTACAAAAAGCATTCAGGAGGAGCAACACCCGCTCCTTACAAGTGGTCCACAGCTGAACCTCTGACCCTCTCCTATAACCCTGACCTTTGACTGATTTTTCTCACAATCGAACTACTTTATCTTTACCTTAACCCACCCACCAAGTCTGGTCAAAGTTAAATCAACAGCTTAAACTGACCTTGCCTTGTTACCCTGACCACTGACCTATTACTCTGAAAATAGAATCACTTCATCCTTGCCTCACCTTAAACCTTTACACCAAGTTTGGTTAAAATCAAATATAAACTATATATTTGAGTTATAGAGCCAAAACATCGCTTTTGCCCTGTAACATTCATCAAAGGCTTATTGTTCTCAAAATGCAATCACTTTAGCTTTTTCTAACCCTCAACTATTTCACCAAGTATGGCCAAAATCAGATCAGAACAGTTGACCTCGCCCTGCACCTATGACCATTTGACTGTTCTTGTGATAATCCTTAATTATTATGCCAAAAACAGTGCAATTCCATTTATTATTTTTTACATAATTTTGTTAACAGACAGATAAACCAACCTAACGAAACGCATAACCCCCTCGCTGCTTCGCACACGTAAGTAACAAATATAGATGAGAGAGAGAGAGAGAGAGAGGATCCGAACCAAGAGAAAAAAAAGTTCCCCAAAGCGAGATAACTGGTAAAACAGATAGACAGTGCCCCCCCCCCCCCAACATCCATCATCTGGGAGTAAAAGTTTTGATTATTTATTCAAATTGTATCTCTTAACTCAGACAGAAGTTGGTGGGGGATGTGATGAAGACGCCACGGGGAGGAGGCAACGTTAAAAAGACACTCTCTCTCTCTCACACACACACACACACAATTTATGCTATCTATTATTCTCGCCTCTCTCTCTCTCTCTCTCACTTCATATTGTTCTAATTTTCTCTCGGTCCTTTATGTTTATTTCTTTACTTCCCTCTATCTCAAATTGCATCTCTCATTTCTTTTTTGACTTAAACTCAAATATTTCTTTTCACACCAGCAAGTCTTCAACTTTTTCATATATTCCTCCTTTCCATAACAACTGCTATTCTATTACTCTCATTTCACAATTTATCATCGCTTTTCTTTATTTCACAACCTTTTTACCCACCTGTTCATGCCTCGCTCCTTTTTATAATTATTTCTTCTATTACTCTTTTTTGTAATGCTGTCTATTAATCACATACAATCCCTTATTCTATCACTCCTTTCTGTACCTCACATTGATTCTTTTTCATATATATCACTTTATCTGCTTCTCTTGTCAAACCATTATTTTTCCTATCATTCATTTCTCTTTCTCACATTCTTTTTATAACATTCATCTGCTTCTCACCTCTTCTTCAAACCAATTACTTTTTATTTTTCAGTTACCTTCCTCTCATGCCGTCTGTTCATCTCGCAAGTCTCATTAAAGCGTCTCTCTATCTCTCACTAATTATCTCAGTCTCTCTTTTTGTGACACATTTAGACTACGTTCTTCAATCTTTCTTTGTACCTATTTTTTTTTCTCTTTAGCTTACATTCTTTTCTTTTATGCCGGCCATATATCTCTTTCCAACAAATTTAACATTTTTCTTTCTCGCTTTCTACACACCTTTCCCTCCTTATCAGCCTTCTTATCTTTACGACTGTCAATCTTCTTTATTATTCTTGTACTACCCCTAAAAAGTGATATGAATATGCATGCTATGTATATACGTAATTTATAAAGTACGTAATACATTTATGGACGAATGTATATCTGTACCCACGTTACGTAAGTGACTGACGAATACCTTTACAACAGGGAGTCAAACTTGTACAAGATGCATAAATACTTGCCAGGCCATCTATTATTCTCTTCTGACTCTACTTTGGTCTCTTGCCATCTCTTCAACTTGAATACTAAGTCGTAACAAGAGATTCACACTAAAACATGATGCTAGTAACGAAGAAGTGCCATGGAGAGGCTGTAGAGTCGTATTTTTCTGCCATTGAACCGCGCAAAATATGCCAGAAAAGGACGTAAATCTGGGCCAAGTTAACGTGAAACGAGTATAGTGGCTAGACTGTCATGACCTTCAGTCGAGAGGAATGTTAGTGATGTTTTTCTTCAATCACAGGATATATGTACTACGATCAACACATCAAATCATACCAACATTATCAGCGTTTACCCCTTCCCCCCCTCTCTCTCTCTCTCATTAGGTCCTCCCGGTCTCATGTTCCCGTTTTACATCCACCTTCTCCTCTTCACTTTGCTCTCTCTCTCTCT
Organism: Coenobita brevimanus; assembly: GCF_032717465.1. Classification (NCBI taxonomy): domain Eukaryota; kingdom Metazoa; phylum Arthropoda; class Malacostraca; order Decapoda; family Coenobitidae; genus Coenobita; species Coenobita brevimanus. The sequence goes on along the minus strand of NC_137040.1, from coordinate 6,675,713 downwards.
CTCTCTCTCTCTCTCTCTCTCGTGACATTTCCACTTTTCCTCACTTCTCTATCCTTCCTACCCAATTTTCCCATCCCCATTTCTCTCTCTTCTCCTTCCTTTTCTCCTCAATTTCCCTCTTTCTCTCCACCTCTCCTTCCCTCCTAGAATGGGATAAGGGAGCGTGAGTGAGCTGGAGCTGAGAGTTTAACGAGCGGTTCTGATCCTCTTTTGTTCACCTCCATCCACACGCTTCTCTCTCTCTCTCTCTCTCTTTTCAAGCTTCTCTATTCTTTCCCAAACTCCTCTCATTCCCCCCCTTCTCTCTCTCTCTCTCTCTCTCTCTCCTCACCTTCTTCCAATTCTACTTTTATTCTTTTTTCTCGTTTTCCCATTTCCTCTCCAATTTCTTCTTAGTCTCTTCTCCTCACCTCAACTTCTTCCAACTCTCCTCACATTTTTTTTTAAGTCTTCCATTTCTTCTCCAAATTCCTCTCATTCCCTTCTCTTTCCTCAGAACCATCAGGGGACGGCACAACGCGCAAAATCGGCAGCTTTCGAAATCGGCAAGTACTTACGGTGATTCCAGCAATTTCTCTTCTTTTCTCGTCGCCCGCGCGTGGTCTGGAGGTATTTTTCGAGGTGCCCAGAATACGGTAATTTTGACTTATCGATTTCCCTGTTGCCATTATATGACTTGGCGTCGAAAAAAACACCCGTGCCATGTAAAAAAAAAAGTAAAGATGCAAACACTCGAGTATCTATCTATAACTGTAAATATATCTCTATCTATCTACCTATCTATCTATCTATATACGTATATAGGAAGGAACTTGTACTGGTTGGGATAGATTAAAACTGCAGTATCACTTCCTGAGTTGCGTGGGCCTAAGCACAAATCTAGATGACTGAAATAAGTATTACCATATGGACTCAAATTGAAAAATATCCTATCAAAATGGATTTGCCTAGTTCTTCAGAGAAGTCGGGTTGACTACCTTTAAATATATATATATATATATATATATATATATATATATATATATATATATATATATATATATATATATACGCAAAAAAATAAAGGCGTATCCAGTTGACCGAGCTGATGGCCACTCATACTCTTTCAGCCCCAAGGTTCTCTACCAAACTGAATGAGATGGTCAGGATGTAGCAAGAACACTCGTACTAAACAGGTTAACTGGATTATCATAACCTAATGTACTGCTTATTAACCCTTTCGATACGGCGACATACGTTAGCATATTTCCTGCTTCAAAAAAACGACTGAGTTCATGTCGAGGGATTTCTGATAGTGAAGGGGTTAATGGGGGTTATATAAGTTCATTAGTTCAAAATACAAAAAGAAGTCTATCGAAAGCCTTAATAAGAAAGCAAAAGAAAAAGTCACCGGATGTATGGGGTTACGATGCTGTCATGTCCGTCGGGATTTTTTTCTTCCCCACACCTTTCCCTTATTTTCTTTATTTCTTCTCCATTTCCTCCATTATCACTATTTTATTCCCTCTCTTTCCTCCTCAATCTGTTCTCTTCTTCACTCTCGTACTTCATTATCTATCATTCTCCCCTTCCGGTTTTCCTTTTACTTCTTTCTTGCAACTCCCTCTCTCTCTCTCTCTCTCTCTCTCTCTCTCTCTCTCTCTCTCTCTCTCTCTCTCTCTCTACCTATTTATTCATCGCTTTTCTTTCTCCTTTACTCTTTCTCAATCTGTTCTCTCCCCTCCTTCCCTCTTCGTTTCTTTTTTCCTCTTCTTTCCTCTCCTTTCTCTCTCTTAATCTGTTCTTTCCATTTTCCCCATTTTATGTTTTTTTTTCCTCTCATTTCTTTTCTGTTGTTCCCTCTCCACTCTTCCTCCTCTCGTTCTCACTATTTCTCTCCCCTCCTCTCCTTCCTCTCTCTCAAACCTATCCTCTCTTCCCCATCCCACTCCCCCTTTCTCTTTCCCTCCTTCCCATTTCCTTCTTCCCATATTCAACCCACTCCCTCCAGTGTTACCAACGCCATTTCAGCCTCCCAGCGTTGCCAGATCCAGCCGAGTACCCCATTAATCCCATTGGCTACACTTGTCCTTCGCTTCCATGGCCATTTCTGTCCCGTCCATGGTACCATTACTACCATTACTAATATTACGGCCGTTACTAACAACACCGACATTATTTATCGCGCTGTTTTTCGTTTTAGCACTGATGTCTGGTATGATTTTCCCATTGCTTGTATTACTATATTATTTAGGCTACACCTTTTTTTTAAGTAATATCTTTCCAACAATGAGTAATTATGAAGCTAATTTTCGAAGCCTAATAAAACTTCTTTTTTCATGTTTTTCCCCCTTCCTGATTTCGAATTGAAAATGACGCTGCATAGGCTTAGTAGTATGAATAGGGGTTGACATGACAATCTGCCTTTCTACTGCTACGATAATTCTCGATTAAGTAAAATGTCTAGAGTTAGCCTAAATAAATTCCTAAGTGTAACAAAAGCAGAGAAAGGGTAACTCAAGACCCATGCCTCTCACTGCTACGATTTCTCTCAACTGAATAAAATTTTCCTTGTGTTTGCCTGAATAAAATAACTAATCATGCTAACAACCCCAGGGGAAAGGATAATTCAGGTTATAAGTCAGTTGTTGGTGCCATGACTCGTTAATCCCTTCACTGCCAGTACGTATTTTATGGTTTATTCCTGCAGACACCAGACGATTAGATTTTTGTCAATACCTCCAAGTATAACAAAAATCGCCTAGTGTCAGTAAGGGTAAAATAAGAATGATATCCTCAGGCTGTAGTTAATATCAAGATTGACCGTAATGCGGCGTCCATCCGGGAAACAATCCTGTACATTCTTCCCCGCGCCTCGCTGTGGTATAGGCGCTCTCTGACACAAAGGAACATTGGCTCGCTGCACGGGACTGGACTGCAGGGGCGGTTGCTTGCTGCGTTTGATGGGTCTGCCTAGCCACACAGACCGGGATTACTCATCAACAAAAACAACGGTAACGAGGGCCACCAGGGTAGCAAAGTACTAACCCGGAGAGAGTAAAAGGAAGTGGTGGTGGTGGTGGTGGTGGTGGTGGTGGTGGTGGTGGTGGTGGTGGTGGTGGTGAGGAGGAGGAGGAATTCAGTTTCCAGTGATCAGTTACACTTGCCATGCTTCGTCAACCCCTTCAGCACGGCATCGTCCTTTTCCATTTTTATCAGGGGCTATTTTGTTCAACTGAATAATCTCTAGTAGTAGAGGGTTAATTAAGACTAAATTCCCAAAGTTCGAAAAATCTCTCATAAATTTTGCAAAGCTGTGTGAGAGGAGAAAAAATATGAAAGAAATAAACTAGTTACCTATTTACTTATTGTGTTGTCACAATAAGGAATAACTATTTATGGCATATAATGTATGAAATGTTGGCATCATAAGCAACCGTGACCTTTAAAAGTAGTTCAAGGTTATTCATATTTGGAACATGTACTTAAATAAACCTAAGGTAGCTTCTTGTGTAATACGAGTATCAATATGATCTGAAGACAAAGGTGTGGGAGAACGCACGGGTACATTATACATTTGTCCCACTAACTGGCTAACTGTATGCTAAACGGTAACCATACACCTTTCTGGTAATAACTGGGGCCACAGCTATAATTCTGTAAAGTTACAGCTTCACAGTTTTTGTGGTTTTCTCTAAAACGTGCGATACAGAAAACACTGAACAAATCTGAATTCGGTACTTTCCACTAAGCTGAATGGCAAGGATTTTCAACCAAACAGCTGTATCTCTATCAGTTTCTGAGAGATTTCAATTTCGAATAAGCAATTTTCGCATCAAAAATGAGTTTATGACCTTCATAAATACATCAAGGTTATTTATATTTGGCACAAGTACTTAGGTTACCCTAGAGTACCTTCCTGTATATCATCCAGATCTAAGGGAAAAAAATGCAAAGAAAAATAATACGAAAAAATATGCTTCGTCATTTATATGGTAAAATTTAACAAAGGAAATCCTCACCGATCATGATTTGTCACACTTAGAATAATTAGAGTTACAAGTGCGAACCCAGAAACAGAGTGAGGGAAATCATGTCCGGAAATGAGATGATAATGGTTATGAATTCCGACTACGGTGGTCATTAATACTTGCCGTGCTTAATTAATACCATGATTTGTCGTGCTTACGGTCACCAGCGAAACAGTGGTAACCCAGAGATGCAACAAGCGGAAGAGGGAAGCTAGGAAACCATAAAGAGAGATGAAGTTCGTAAATGATGATGACGAATGGAGGCTGTTTTAAGTCAGTCGTTATTACCGTGACTGGGTGGCCGTGAGTTGTCGTACTCATGGCAATTAGTGGATCAGTGGCAACCCGGCAATGGAGTGAGAGTGAGCGGACCAGGTATGGGGATAAAGTCGGTAAATCTGTAGGGACTGGGATGGAACAAGCTAACAAGCCATGGGTATGAGTGAAGAACGACTAAAATTATCATCCTTCCAGTTACTTCAAGTTATTTCGTCCTCCCATGCACTGACCACGATTTTTACCATTAATTCTTTATAATTCTTTACTTCTCTTTGGCTTATCTTTAATCCCAAATACTCGACGGATTTCTTTAAGTTCTTGTTACTCAGACGAATTTATATCTTAGGACAGTGCCCTTATTGTGCACTGAGTTAAGCCCATATATATCCCCCACAGTTCAAAGTATCTTCTTAACTAAATGAAACTGTATGTATGTATGCTTTCAAGGTGAACTAATCTTAACAGTAATCAGCTCTACTTATGATGGAATTATAACAGGGTTGTTCCATACCCCCATCCAATCCTTCATTCCTACCATGCCGTCACCATCCAAACCAATTCCATACGCGCTCCCAAACCTGATCTAACTCTACCATATCCCTTTATATCCCACCATGTTCCCCTCCCATAAACCATCTCCAGCCTACAGCCCTGCATCCCACTACATCCTCAATCCTCATCACCATACCTACCATATCCCTAACACAATCTCCATTGCTTCCAATACTCTACTGCCCCACCATGTTCTTCCCATACCAGCCACCATACCCATACCCTACACCTTACCACACCTGAGATCCCCACCTCTACGCCGCCATCCCCAGTCCCTCAGCCTTACTCAATGCCTCAAACCCCTACCTTTCCATACCTTTATATACCCTACCACACCACCATGTTCCTCCCAAACCACTCTCCACAGCCTACATCCTACAATACCAAATATTTCTTCCCCATACTATACCCCAACCCACCATACCCCTACCATAACGTCCCCTGCCCCAACATTCCCACCTCGCTATGTTCCTTCAATAATGCCCTCCATAGCTTACATCCTACACCACAATATCTCTCACTCTTGCAATATCTCACCCTCATTACCCCCACCTCCACCCTTCCACGTCCCCTCTGGCCCCCTCCCACCCCAAAACAAACAGAGGGGGGTAGGCGTGAAAAAGCACAAGAGGTGAGGGAAGTGGGGGTGGGGAGGATCAAAGGGGAGAGGGCGGCCTTCCAGACATCTTTGATTTAATTACTCTGCACGGACCTTTGATGCACGGATGGGGGAGAATGATGGGGAGGGAAGAGAGGATGAAGGGGAGGTAAAGGAGAAGACTGGAAGGGAAAGAAGGGAGAAGGAGAGGGAAGAGAGGAAGAAGGGGAGGGAAGGGAGGAAGAAGGGGAAGTAAGTGAGATGAATGGAAGGGAAGGAAGGGAGGAAGAAGGGATGGTAAGTGAGAAGAATGGAAGGGTAGGAAGGGAGGAAGAAGTGGAGGGATGGAAGGATGGAGGGGAACGATGAAGGAGATGGGAGAATTGACGAAGAGAGAGGGATGTGGCAGAATAGGAGAGAAGGAAGGAAGTGGGAGGGAAGAAAGAAAATGGAAATGTTAGGAACGGAGAGGCATTCGACAGAAACAAAGGGAAGGAAGGATGGAGAGGGAGAAAAGAAAAAGGAATGGGAGAAGCGAGCAAGGGAAAGGAATATGGCAGAAAGGGAGGGAAGAAAGGAAGAAAAGAAGGAAGGAGGAGAGGGGAAGAGAGGAAAGGAGAAGGATGTAGGAGAAGAGGAGGAAGGAATGAAAGAGGACAGGGAAGAAAGAAATTAGGGAAGGGAGGAAGGGAGAGGGATGGAGGAAGCAGGGAAGAAAACTGGGGGGGGAGGAAAGAAAAGAAAAAGGAAGTGGGAAGGGAAAAAGTACGAATGAGAACGGTATGGACTGAAGAAAGGAGAGAAAAGAAATATCGAGAATGAAGGAAGTTGTGTGTGTGTGTGTGTGTGTGTGTGTGTGTGTGTGTGTGTGTGTGTGTGTGTGTGTGTGTGTGTGTGTGTGTGTGTGTGTGTGTGTGTGTGTGTGTGTGTGTGTGTGTGTGTGTGTGTGTGTGTGTGTGTGTGTGTGTGTGAGGGGGGAGGGTTGGAGGGGACGAAAGGCATTGTGTGAGAGTAGGGTGTGGAAAGGAAAGAATTAGGGATGGCTTAAAGAAACGGAAGCCTGCATGTGCCCGATGATAACGGGAGGAAGAGGGAGAAAAGGGAGGAAGAGAGGGAGAAAAGAGAGGAAGAAATGGGAGTAAGAGAGAGGGGGAAGAGGGAGAATGAGAAATAAGGGAGGGTGAAAGAGAAGGGAGAGAACAAAAAAAAGGGAGCGTTAAATGAAGAGAGAGGGGTGGGAACGGGAGGAAGGAAGTAGGTAGTTATGAATGAGAGGAAGACTAAGCGGACAGGAAAAGGACTAGCGAAATAAGAAAAAGAGGAAACAAGACAAAACGAAGACCAAAAATAAGGACAGCAAGACAGAGGCTAAATACAAATTTAAAAAAATACAAACACTATTTACTGGAGGGAAATAAGGCCAGGATATGATAACTGATAATAATAAATAAATAAATAAATAAAGGATATATCGAAACGCTTACATGTATAGGACGTGCCCCGATAGCTAAAAAAAAAAAAAAAAAAAGCACGAACAAAGGGATGTGAGGGAAAACACAAAAACACACACAAAAAGCTCAGGTTGGACTGCCACAGTAGCCAACCTGCCAATTATTCTCTCTCTCTCTCTCTCTCTCTCTCTCCCCATCCATTTCTTTTTTCCCCACATTCCCAGGCCTGTCCGTCTCGCCCCATTCCCCATTAACTCCCCCATTAGACACGAGCCCCAGATCCTTCCCTCCTACGTCACGCCATTAACCCCCATTTTTTGTCCCATTTTTTTATATGGAAACGTGATGTGGATTTAGACCGGCGCAGTCAATCCCCCGACGAATCCGACCGATATAGATGAGAAGGATAATGACGGGGGGTGGGGGAGGGATTACAGCGAGTGAGGGATTCTGTTCCGGGTCTGCTTGAGGGATTACTGGAAATGATGGCGAAGTAGACGACTCGGGAAATGTGGATGGGGATATGTGGGTCAAGGATGTAGGATTAATGACTGGATTTACGACGAGTACGAAAATGATGATGATGATGATGATGATGATGATGATGATGATGATGATGATAGGGATTTATAATGAATGGAAATGCTCACAGGAATTTATGGTAGTTTGGGAAATGATGACACGAACTTCAAGAAAAGGGGAAAATAAATCAGCTAAGGAAATTATGGCGGGATTAATGACAGGGAAATGACGGTAAGGATTTATTAGGAAAATGATAATAAATAAAAACTGGGAATATTACGCAAGAATTATTATATACCGAACTTCACACAAAATAATCTTGCAATGATAAACGTAATTCGTGAAGTACAACAGTGTGGCAAAAATACAAATATGACATAAATTAGTTACTGATTTCTGTAGTTGTTAATAAAGTGACAGGTTGATATAGTTGTTAATAAAGTAACTGGTTGATATAGTTGTTAATAAAGTTACTGGTTGATATAGTTGTTAATAAAGTTACTGGTTGATATAGTTGTTAATAAAGTTACTGATTGATATAGTTGTTAATAAAGTTACTGATTGATATAGCTGTTAATAAAGTTACTGATTGATATAGTTGTTAATAAAGTTAATGACTGATATAGTTGTTAATAAAGTTACTGATTGATATAGTTGTTAATAAGAGTGCCAAGGTAAATCCTGAAGAAATATCAATCCCTTCAGCTCTATGTCTTACCGTAATCTTCTTCTACCAGACGATTTTAAGTAGGTACAGAGATAAGTGGCATTATATTGTAAGGCAAAGGAGGAGGAGGAGGAGGAGGAGGAGGAGAAGTAGTAGTAGTAGTAGTAGTAGTGGTGGTGGTGGTAGTGGTGGTGGTGGTGGTGACTGAATGGTGATGATGATGATGATGATGAAAAACTCTCCTAAGCTAATACAATTCCCCTGGAGACAATAAGAAAAAAATAAGATAGGGAGAAGTAAGATTACGACGAAATAAGGACAAGAAAATAGCCTTGAGATACTAAGGAAAAAACAAGATGGGAATAAGGAAAATTAAGATGGAATAAAGACAAGGAAAATGCCTTAAAAGAAATGGTAGTGGCCCCACGTGAAGCACTAAAGAATAATTTCCACCCTCGTAAACACACCTACTGGGAATCGTGTGTGTGTGTGTGTGTGTGTGTGTGTGTGTGTGTGTGTGTGTGTGTGTGTGTGTGTGTGTGTGTGTGTGTGTGTGTGTGTGTGTGTGTGTGTGTGTGTGTGTGTGTGAGAGAGAGAGAGAGAGAGAGAGAAACTGCCTCCTGGCCCAGGGTACACACGAGCTGCTAAAGTTTCGACCAAGTACCGACCATCTTGAGGGAGATAGCAATTATATTTGTACCTTATACTTTAATGTTATTCTGTCTTATTTAAATACATTATACTAAAAGGCAAATACACTACTACTACTACTACTATTACTGCTACTACTACTACTACTACTACTACTACTACTATTACTACTACTACTACCACTATTACTATTACTGCCACGGGGCGGATCAACAGGAAACTGCAATGCTAATACAACAAACCGCATAACTAGGACCAAAGGCGAATGGCCCGTCAATCAGAAAGGGCAAAATGAGCTAATGAACAAAAAAATCAAGTCCTTGAGTCCAAAATGTCTAATCATAATAACACCGCCTGGTATGACAAAAGAACAAGACACAACATTACATCATCGCTGAGACGTATTATATATCGACATAAAATCCACGAGCAACGTAGCCGACTTTAGCTTTTTTATTCTAACTTGACCCAGATTTTTATCCTTGCGCAGCTTATGTCTCGTACCTCAGTGGCAGAAAAATACAGAAATACGGCTCTACACCCATTTAAAGCATTTCTTCGTGACTAGCATCATATTCTGGTGGTAGTGTATTCTTAAAACTCAGCATGCATGATGAAGGGAGGGCAATTTTAGACCAAGTTAGTGTAGAAAAGGTATAGACAAACTCACGAAAATAAAATGATAAGGACTGAGAACAAAACCAGAAATCATGTCACGCGAACTGCCTACCCGACTGACGATGACGATGACGATGACGATAATAATAATCCGAGTGATAATTCCGTAATCCTGGCCGCCTCGTTTCCCACCCCCTGCCAAACAGCCCGCACAAAGCCCCCCAAATTGAACCAATCAGCGAGTATTTCAGACGCCAGCCAGCCCAATGAAATCCCTACCCCCCCGCCCCACCCCCACCGCCCGACCTCCCTCACCCACCCCTGAGTCCCGTCCCTACCCTTCCTCGCTCCCCAGTGGCTCCTTTTCCTCCCCGAGACGCGACTCTCTCTCTCTCTCTCTCTCTCTCTCTAAATTAACTTGGATAGACTGGAAATAAGAGGACGCTGGATGAGGCACTAAACACTCTTAATAGTATTTGCTCTGTACGCTCTCTCTCTCTCTCTCTCTCTCACACACACACACACACACACCTATTACCCTAATTTTTTCACATCTCTTTACTTCTTTTCATAACTTGTTGAAGTGCGAATCACTGAAGAAAATACGACTGAGAATTAGAATGAAAAGAATGCAATGGTCGTAATTTAGGTCAATATCTATTTCAAAAGTCCCTAAAAATTTTAATGCAGCAGTTGTAAAAATTAAATTGCTACCGGTATTAGATTTTTTTTTATTCAAGCTTTTAAAATTTTATTAATTCACTTTATTTGCGACTCTGATGTCAAAAATGCAGTTATGTCACGAAAAAAAGTAATGCTCACGTAAAGGTTTATGACATTTCTCTCTCTCTCTCTCTCTCTCTCTCTCTCTCTTTCCTCATCTGCTATTCCTACCGCTACTCCTTTTCATGCGCTCTCCCTGTCCCTTCCTTGACCCATTCCCCTTTCCACCTTCTCCTCACCCTCCCTTTCTCCCCCTCCCAACGCTCCCAACCCTTCCCTTCCCACATCTCTTACACTCCCACCCTTTCCCCTCTCTTACTCAACTTTCATCCCTCTCTAAACCCCTCCTATAGTAGCCGCAGCGAGAAATGAACGCTGTGGTGGGGCAGCCGGTCATCCGGGGATTCCCCCACCGTAGCCATATCCTCATGTCACCGACCATCGGCCACCGCTGCAGCCCCGCTCCATGATCCTTACCCTGTGTCTCTGGCTTTCTCTTTCTCTCTCGGTTTCTATATAAACTGGTGTATTTCCGAAACTAATTATGAAATTATTATGACTTTTGTTCCACACCACCTTTGAGGTAAAAATCAAGGAGAGTTTTCTGTATAAAGGTTTCCCCCCCCTTGTCTGAGGGCAGGTCAGTTCTGGCGAGTGTATAATTATAGGTCAGGCGGAGGTATCGGCAAGGCCGCACTCCCCCGCTCATATGCCACATTTAGGAGGGGGGGGAAACCTTTATACATAAAACTCTCCTTGATTTTTACCTCAAAGGTGGTGTGGAACAAAAGTCATAATAATTTCATAATTAGTTTCGGAAATACAGCAGTTTATATAGAAACCGAGAGAGAAAGAGAAAGCCAGAGACACAGGGTAAGGATCATGGAGCGGGGCTGCTGCGGTGGCCGATGGTCGGTGACATGTAAATATGGCTACAGTGGGGGAATCCCCGGATGACCGGCTGCCCCACCACAGCATTCATTTCTCGCTGCGGCTACTTTAGCCAACTTCCTTTCCACCCCACCCCATCCCTCCCGTTCCCAATCCCTCCTCCCAACCCCTCTTCCGCTGTCGTTCTCTCCCACCCCATCCCTCACTTCCCCCCCATCTTTTCTCCTACCTCATCCTCTGCCCCTCCCACTCCCTTTTAATCGTTCCCTCCCTCATCCTCCACCCATCCCACTCTCTCTCTCTCTCTCTCTCTCTCTCTCTCTCTCTTCCATTCAGTTCTGCTTAACCTCCCATGACGGTCCTTAACCCTAGTGATGGAAGGAAGGAAGGAAGGAACGGATGGATACAAGAATGAATGATGAAGAAGAAGAAAGTGGGGAAGGAAGATGGAAAGAAAGAAAGAAGAAAAACAGGTTAAAATGGAAGTAACAGTAACGGATGAAATAAGGAAGTATGGAAATGAAATAAAATGAAGGAAGGAAGGAAGGAGAAAGGAAGAGAGAAAGAAGGAAGGCCGGAAAGTAGGCAAATAAGAAAAAAGGAAGGAAGGAAGGATAGCATGCCAGCAAAAAGTGAACACAGAGAATAATGGAAAGAATGAAAGAATGAAACAAACTAATGACTGGATGAATGAATGATGCATGAATAAAAAGGAACACAGAGAAAGGTCGATGATGAACTAAATATGTAGGTGAAAGATCAAGAAAACAAAACAAGAAAGTGGAAGAAACGAAGAAATAAGGTAAAGCAATAAAAAAAACAGGCAACAACGCTACGCTGTTGCAACTTTCCACCTGACCAAGCACATACCCTCCCCACCCCCCTGCACACCTAACCATGCCCATAACGGCCCTCACTCCCCCTCCCACGCAATCTTTTCAATTAAAGGTGGATGCATGGAAAACGCCTTGAGGACACATAACCTGGGCTCTTCAGATTCCTTGCACAGGTCGCACTGAAATCTCTGGATTATTATTTTTTTTTTTACTTTCTCATTATTAAAAAAACAAAATTCTTCAGACATAGCATTCTACCTATCAAATGGCACCAGTTCACTATAAGACACATATCTACGAAATTTCATAACTCTACTGTGAATACTTTCGGAGTTCTGGCCCGGACACGAAATCTCTACGCCCGGCCAGCCGCCCTGCCGCCCAACTCTATGGACGAACACCTACTGATCCCAGTGATGACAACTCCCTCCTCTGACATTGTCTGGTGGAAGGTAAAAATGTACAGCATCGAGAACATATCAACAGAAGTACAGAAAGAAATAAAACGAGGAAAATACAATAAAGGATGAAAAGGGGTTAACGAAGCGAAAATAGGAAAAATCCGCACGTGAAAGCAGGGAATGAAAAAGGAAGAGAGACAAGGAAGAAAACGTGAAAAAGTGGGGAAAAAGCCTAGGACAAAAAGAAAAACGTAGGGACTAAAAAGAAAATATAAAAAAGTAACAATGGTGGGAGGGAGAAAAGAATATGGAAAGAATGAAAAGACGGGGGATGAATTTCCAAAAAAAAAAAAAAAGGAAGAGGAGGAGGAGGATCAAAGTCTTTGGTTTTACCACCCCTTTCAGCACTCCTTGACCCTCCTGTGTGTGTGTGTGTGTGTGTGTGTGTGTGTGTGTGTGTGTGTGTGTGTGTGTGTGTGTGTGTGTGAGAGAGAGAGAGAGAGAGAGAGAGAGAAACTACCTTATGGTCCTATGTCATCCCTTAACGTTAATCTAAAGACTTAATAACAATACATAATTTTAAAAGCTCACGACTAAGGAACCAAGGCTGATGGTTTTCTCCTATACCTTCCATAAAAGGCATAGACGTAATATCTTAAAGGACTGGAATGCCAACAGATAATAATAATAACAATAATAATAAATGGAAACGGCAAATTATCATCTGCAAACAGATCTCATACTTTAGAATAACGTTTAAATGGCACGTTAAATGAACGATTTTGGAAGGCTCTTTTTTTGAACTATCGCTGATGTAATAACACTTTGTTGCACGATATTTGTTCTTAATATATTTCCTCAGCGCTGAAGCTAAAGTACACCACAGCCAAAGTCCTGGAGCCCTATTACACTTCTTTAAAATCTGTTCCCTTTATCCCACACATATCCCCTTGCGGCCTGAGGTCCTTTAAATCCCCTTACAGCCTGAGGTCCCTTAAATCCCCTTGCAGTCAGGGGTCCTTTAAATCCCTTTGCAGCCTGAGGTCCTTAAATTCCCTGACAGCCTGAGGTCCTTTTAATTCCTTCGCAACCTGATGTCCTTTAAATCCCTTTACGGCGTGAGGTCCTTTAAATCCCCCCACAGTCTGATGTCCTTTAAATCCCCTTACGGCCTGAGGTCCTTTAAATCCCCTTACAGCCTGAGGTCCTTTAAATCCCCTTGAAGCCTGAGGTCCTTTAAATCCCCTTGAAGCCTGAGGTCCTTTAAATCCCCTTGAAGTCTGAGGTCCTTTAAATCCCCTTGCAGCCTGAGGTCCTTTAAATCTCCTTGCAGCCTGAGGTCCTTTAAATCTCCTTGCAGCCTGAGGTCCTTTAAACTGGACGAACCAAGGCATTTACAAATATTAATATAGTAAATCCCTGGGTATGGACCTATGAGATTCCCGACTACGAGCCCATAGGCGAAGTCGACACGCTGACTACCCTTTCCGCAACACCCCACACACATCAACCTTGGGCTTTAACGGGACGCAAAGACATGTTCTGGGACAAATGGATTAACCTGTGACCTTAAAAATTTGTTCCCATGTGTAGTGCAGCTGTCTGAAACAAAGACGAAAAACTGGCAAAATCGATCTTCCCATAACCCTTAAGGATTTTACTGCATTCAATAAAGTTTTTCTTAGTCGCGGCTTTTACAAATAAAGCTGACTCAGTGATGTAGATTTCATTGCTGGATTTATTACTGAGAGAGAGAGAGAGAGAGAGAGAGAGAGAGAGAGAGAGAGAGAGATCAAAAGCCTCCTGTCTCCTGCCTCCTCTTCTCCCTTGGCACCCCACAGCTCCCTCCCCTCCCCCCTCTCCTCCTCTATCCCCCTGACGCCTGACCTGAGGGTAAGGGTGTCAGGATTGAATTAAGGAAGGAGGGGAGAGAATAAGAGAAAGGAGAGAGAGGAGAGAGAAAGGAGAGAATATAGATAGGCATTGATGCACTGATAGGTGGATGGGGTGGGTAGTGTGTGTGTGTGTGTGTGTGTGTGTGTGTGTGTGTGTGTGTGTGTGTGTGTGTGTGTGTGTGTGTGTGTGTGTGTGTGTGTGTGTGTGTGAGAGAGAGAGAGAGAGAGAGAGAGGCTACCTGATATAAAGCGCTGACATTGTGGAATACGAGATAAGAAAAAGTGATGACAAAATGCCGAAACGGTGCTCTTTCCTCGCATCTCTCTCTTTCTCTCTCCACGCAATCTCAAGTCTAAGCTCTCTCCCTCCACACTCTCTCTCCCTCAAGTCGTCCTCTTCGTTATTACCTCCAGTGGCACTCTCGGACGGCACTGTGGCACTCCTCTTCCTCTTGCTCTATTAGCCTCCTCTTGGTTTTCCTCCTCTTGACTTTTTTCTTTCTCATGCCTCAGTAGCTTGTTCTTTTGGGATAGTTTATTTTACTCTTCTTTCCTTATTATTTTCTTTATTAGTCCTCTTAAAATTGAATGTCCCTCTTAATCATACACTCTTACTTTATACTCTTTCGACTCTTATATCTGTTCCTCTTACTTCTCTTTCCCTTACTCCCCTTTCCTTACTCCAGTCTTCTTTGTTTCTGTTAATTTCAACTTTATTATCTCGACCATACAATTTCTTCTGTTCATAATTCTTTTCACCTTCCTTGTCCAAGATTCATTCACCTTTCCTTCCTCGTCCGTCCCATCTCCTTTTCAATCTCTCTCTCTCTCTCTCTCTCTCTCTCACCAATGTCTTCCACTCGCTTGGAGATCACTGCTAGAATCTCTTCCAATTTCCTTCTCCCTTCTTTCAATTTATACTTACCATTTTTCCCCCATTTATTTTTTATTTCCTTTGATTACTTTTTCCTATTTCTCTCACTCTTTTTTCTTTCATCCGTATATTTTCTTTTATTTCTGATTTTTTCCCCTTCACTTCTCTCTTTCTCCTCTATTCTCTCCCTTTCTTAATCTTTGTCTCAACCTTTCCCCCTTTGTCTTCCTTCTTTTCCTTTCTTATATTTCTTCTTCCTTTTGGTCTGTATCTCCCTCCCTCCTGCCTCTCCCCTCTTCCTTCCCTGCCTTCTCTTTCCATCTTTCTCACTTTATTCTCTACATTTCGATTTCTCCTTTGTATTTTCCCATCTTTCTTCTCACTTTTCCTCCTCCTTCAGCTCCTCCTTCGATCCTTACTTCTTGTCTCAATTCTTTCTCTCTCTCTGGTTTCTCTCTCAATTTTTCTCCGCCTTTCTCTATTCCTTTCGTTTCCTCATCTCCAATTTTTTCATTCCTTCATTCTGCCTCTCCTCATCTTGCATCTCCTACTTTCCACCCTTCTCTCTCTTCATTCTTTCCATCTCTCCTTTCCACCACTTTCTTCTCCTTCCTCCATTCCTTCTATTTCTCCCGTCTTCCTTTCCTTCCTGTCCTTTTATCCCCCTCACCCTTCATCAGCCATCGCCTCCCTCCCTTTCTGCTCCCGACCGTTCCCTCTTTCTCTCCTATCTTTCTCCTTTCCATCTTCCCTTCTTCCTTCCTGTCTTCTTCCCTCTTCCCTTCTCCTTTCCTTTTCCTTCTGCTTTCCTTCTCTCTCTCTCTCTCTCTCTCTCTCTCTCTCTCTCTCCCTTCATTTCCCTCCTTCCTGTCTTCTTCCCTCTCCCCATCTACCTCCCTTTCCACCTTCCTGTCTCCTTCTCTCTCTCTCTCTCTCTCTCTCCCTTCATTTCCATTCGTCCTGTCTTCTTCCCTCTCCCCATCTACCTCCCTTTCCACCTTCCTGTCTCCTTCCCTCTCCTCTTCTCTCTTCCTTTCCCTCCTTCTCGTCCTCCTCCCTCTCCCCTTTCTCCTTCTTTTCCCTCCTTCCCGTCTGCTTTCCTCTCCCCTTCTCCCTCCCGTTCCCTCCTTCCTGCTTTCTTTCTCTCTCTACTTCTCCCTTCCTTTCCCTCCTTCCTGTTTTCTTTCCCCTCCCCATCTCTCTTCCTTTCTCTCTTGCCTGTCTGCTTTCCTCTCCCTTTCTTTCCCTCCCTCCTGCTTTCCTTCTCTCTTCCTCACCCTCATTCCCGAATTCTGCTTTCAATTTTCCATCCTCTCAGGCGTACTCTTTCATTCTGTCCATTTTCTTCCTCTTTCCAATCTCCTTTCAGTTTATTTGGCATTTAATCTGACCAGTGACATGATTTCTACGTAATTATTTTTTTCTTCTCTCTCTCTCTCTCTCTCTCTCTCTCTCTCTCTCTCTCTCTCTCTCTCTCCAGTCCAATTTTTCCGTACTGTCTTACCACAAACTTTTCCTACTTTCCTTCCACCTCATTTAATTTTTCCATTTACTTTCCTCATCTTTCCTCTACGTCCTTGATTTTCCCTGCCGTCTCTTTTATTTTTATTTTCTCTTCTACTTCCATTCTCCTCTCTGAATTTCCTTTTTTCCCTTTCGTTTCTCTTCCCATTATATTATTATCTCTTTTCTTCCTTCCTCTGTCAATTCTCTCTCTCTCTCCCTCTCTCTCTCCTTTTATCCCTCCTCTTTCTTCCACCTTTCTCTTTTTTCTCTCCTTCTCTTCCCTCCCTCTCCCTTTTCTCTCCCAATCTTCACCCCCCCCTCTCTCTCTCTCTCTCTCTCTCACTCTCTCAACCCCCCCCCCCCAGTATGCTAATCTGGTCCTGCAAGCGCTTGTGTACATTCAATTTCCTTACTCCCCCCCCCCCCAACCAACCCACCAGCCCACTCACTTTCTCACACCCACTCCCTCGATTCACTCTCTCCTCTCCCACTTCCAATCTCACTGTCTCGCCCCTCTCACCTTCTGCCCTCACTTTCTCTTCCCTCTCCTCTTTCATTCTTCCAATATCACTTTCTCCCCTCTCTCATCTTTCTCTTTCTCTTCTCTCCCTCCTTTCATTCTTCCATTGTCACTTTCTCACCCCTACACTCCCCCCCCCTCTCTCTCTCTCTCTCTCTCTCTCTCAGCCCTAAGCTCTCCTCTAACCACTCAGTCCTTCTTTCAGTCTCCCTTTAATTTCATCTTATTCCAAGCTTACCCCCACCCCGCTCTCCCTTCCCCCTCCTCCTCCTTCCTTCACACTTCTTCCTTCCCCTCCCTTTCCCCTTCTTCCTTGCCCCATTCTCCCTCCCTTTCCCCCTTTTTCCTTCCCCTCCTTCCCCTCACTTTCGTCTTCTTCCTTCCTCCCTTCCCCTTCCCTTTCCCGTTTTCCTTCCCCCCCTTCCCCCTCACTTTCTCCTTCCTCCTTCTCCCCCTCCCTTTCCTCTTCTTCCTTCCCCTCCTCCCCCTCCCTTTCCCCTTCTTCCTTCCCTTTCTCCCTCTCCCTTCCCCCTTCTTCCTTTACCACTTCCTCCTCCTCTTCCCATTTTTCTTTCCCCTCCTCCCCTTCCCTTTCCCTTCTTCATTCTCCTTCCTCCCCCTCCCCTCCCATTTCCCTACATCTCTTTCCTTCCTGTTCTCCCCCTGAGCATTTAAAGAACGTAGGTAGATGGGAATGTGTGTGTGTGTGTGTGTGTGTGTGTGTGTGTGTGTGTGTGTGTGTGTGTGTGTGTGTGTGTGTGTGTGTGTGTGTGTGTGTGTGTGAGAGAGAGAGAGAGAGAGAGAGAGAGAGAGAGAGAGAGAGAGAGAGAGAGAGAGAGAGAGAGAGAGAGAGAGAGAGAGAGAGAGAGATTAAGCAGAAAATCAAGATGGAAAATCAGAAAGTGAAAATGAAAGAAAATAAGCCAACAAAAGATGCCTAATTATACTATCATACACCCAATCAAGACACGATACACAAAGGAGGAAGAAATCAAATAAAAATACCCATATGAAGGTAAAAAAAAAAAAAAAGTGTCAATCATAAAATATCTCACAAACGCACAAAATAAACCGTGGAAAAATAAGCAGAACACCTACACAATCTACACAAGCGGGGGTGTCCATTGATCTGTGTAACGCCCCTTTGGAAATGCAGATCCACATGCAAAACAGGGGCGAAACAGGGAGGGCGCCCTTTGTAACGCCGGGCGAAGGGGGTGGGGAGTCGTCGCCAGTGCCATCTAGCGACTGGAAGCGTCACTAATCCGGCATCAAAGCCCGTCTGTGAGAAATCTAATCTAGTTTCCCTTCCGTGTTTGAAAAAGTGTACCCTCTTTTGGGCCATTACTGTGTTACGTGGGCCTTTTCAGATACATAGTGTTTTTTTCTGTTATTATCTCGTTTATTCTCTTTATTTTTCCTGTGTGTAGATGTGACGGATGGATTTTGTGTGTGTGTGTGTGTGTGTGTGTGTGTGTGTGTGTGTGTGTGTGTGTGTGTGTGTGTGTGTGTGTGTGTGTGTGTGTGTGTGTGTGTGTGTGTGTGTGTGTTCTTACCCAATTATATCTTAACAGGAATGAGCCAAGCTTGTACTGCCCCGTGTATTTAAATCACTTTTATCATACATTTCCTTGTGTGTGTGTGTGTGTGTGTGTGTGTGTGTGAGAGAGAGAGAGAGAGAGAGAGAGAGAGTACCCAGGCTGGTGACATGTGAAGGAGAAAGGTGACGTACAAACATCCCTCTAATGAAATGAGCTGGCTTAATTATTTTCATTCTAACCTGACCTCAAAGTATCATATCTCCATCTTGAATCATAAGGTTTAACAAGAGATTAACACTAGAATATGATACTAGTCACGAAGAAGTGCTATGGAACGTATATAGAGCTGTAGGATTGTCTCTTCTGCCTCTCAGCTATAAGAAATAATTGCAAAGGGACGAATATCTTGGCCAAATTAAAGTGAAATGGGTATGGTCTACGCAGAGCTAAATATGTAAAACAGAAAAGAGAGAGAGAGAGGCACAAACCCTCCTCTCTCCTCTTCGCTGTCTCTTCTACCTCTCTCATCTCTTTCACCACCATCTTCTCCTCTCACTTGTCCTTTCCTTTACGCATTCTTACGTTTCTCCTTGTATATCCTTTCCTCTTTCATTTCCCATGTTTCCTCTCCTACTGATCTTTATCTCTGCTTTCCCTCATCTTCTCGTCTCCTCTATCTCTTCCCTTCCATCATTTTCTACTACTACTTCTACAAACACTACAAACTTACTACTACTACTACTACCACCAAGATCAAAAGACTAATTACTACTACTACGAAAAATACTACTACTACTACTACTACTACTACTACTACCAATAATAATAATAATAATAATAACAACACCAATATATAAACTTATTCTTCATCTCTTTCTCTCCCTTATCGTTCCTTCCCCTCCCTTCTCTTTCCTCTTCCGTTCAAGGAGAGATAAGCGGAGGGAAGAGGGAGATGGAGGGGATTTCTGAGTGAAAGGGAGTGTAAGTGAATGGAAAACACGGTCATTCCTCCCTAAAGATGCCCTTTGTCCTTCTCCCTCTCATCTCCCCTCCCTTTCTGTATCTCTCTCTCTCTCTCTATCTCTCTCTCTCATCACTTTTTCTCCTCTATTCTATTTTCTCTACATAATCGTTCTTATTTCTCTCTCTCTCTCTCTCTCTCTCTCTCTCTCTCTATCACTTTTTCTCCTCTGTTGTTTTTCTCTACATAATCGTTCTTATCTCTCTCTCTCTCTCTTATCACTTTTTCTCTACTTTCTTTTCCTAATATAATCGTTCTTATCCAAATCTCTCTCTCTCTCTCTCTCTCTCTCTCTCTCTCTCTCTCTCTCTCTCACTTTTTCTCCTCTATTCTTTTTTCTCTACATAATCGTTCTTATTTCTCTCTCTCTCTCTCTCTCTCTCTCTCTCTCTCTCTCTCTCTCTCTCATCACTTTTTCTCCTCTACTTTCTTTTCCTAATATAATCGTTCTTATCCCCATCTCTCTCTCTCTTTCTCTCTCTCTCTCTCTCTCTCTCTAACTCTCTCTCTCTCGTTTTTAATACCAATACCATTACTAGTTTCTCTTTCTCAGTTACCTCCCTTCCCTCATTTGCCTTTCCCCCCTCTGTTCATCCGCTTCTACTACCTGCACCCTTCCTCTCTAGCCTCTCTAATTACTCTTTTTCTTTCTTGGTTTCTCTGCTTTCCCATCTTTGTCTCTCTTCCTATCTCAACTGCGTTTCATTATATATTTGTATTTTCTTTCCTCTCTCTCGTGCCTCTCATTCTCCCCTTTTTCCATAACTGCGGTTTTTAATTGCGTTATACCTTGCATTCTCTACTCTTCTCGATTTTTTTCCTTCTCATT